>NC_054740.1:94463880-95078880 GCF_018143015.1 Lytechinus variegatus | reverse complement strand
TGTTTTAGAAATGGCAGTGTAATATGCTTTTTATACTTGCAAAAATATTCTTTAACCCCGTACTGAAGGTGGGGCTGAATTGCCAAGCGATAATACGGCAGGTTAAGGAAACGTTCTGTAAAACACTAAAAAGAGAGGCTAGCAATTGACCAGCAAAGAGCATTTGTCTACCAAGTAGGAATATATTATTGCCGAATCAACGAAGTGGCACACGCAACTGTTGTTGCGTGAAAACACTTTTCGAGATAAAAGATTTTTACAGTATCAACTGCCCGTTGCTATACATTTGTGATTGTGAAGTTTAACAGAATGAAGAATGCACAATATATTATACTCCTGCCTTCCATGTTAAAATTTTATTTAATAAATATCGAATCTTGACGTAGCAGTGATTCAAACAAAAGTGCCATTTTGTGCGTAGAAAAGGCGCACACATGTGTGCCACTTTGTGGATTTTTTTACAAAGGATTTTAAGGCTTGTGTTGCCTTTTCATTTCAATTATCTCATTAATTAGTGAGAATTGGGTTCTAAATTTCGATGAAATGATATACCATAGCTAGAGAATACTAAAACTGAGAGAAACTCAAATTGACTTTTCATGTGATTTTGGGACATTGTGCCACTTCATGGATTCAGTGACGATGTGTAGAGAACTTTCTAAACCCAAGTTCAGCCACAGCTCTGTCTACTCAGTCATCCTCCTCTTGATTAAAAAGTTGAGGTCAAGTAAAAATGAAGGCAGCAATTACTTCAGCAGATATCCTGACCACCATAAGGTGCATTCATATCCACTCAATCATTGTCAATATTGTCTGATTTGACATCCTACTCAGATCAGGAAATAACATGTAGTTTGCAAGTGTGAAAACAAAGTAGGCCCTACTCATAATATCTCCAAAACAAAATCTGCAAGTTGTTTTTTGGGGGGCCTGCATTTGATAATCACAAGAACTTTAACAGGGATTTTTTAAAATCTTTGGGATTTTCGCAAAAGGAAAGTTAAGTACAAAATCTTTGAAATAGGTTGGTCTTTACCGGAAGGGGTTGCTCTAGCTCCATTCCTTGTGAATCAGCTAAAGTAAGTTTGAGTTTGTATTGCGTCTTCATCAGAACAAAGTAAGATTTAACTTGGTGTGCATTGGTCCAAGATGTTTTGGGCTGACCTTTTTTTTCAGTGAAAAATCAGGCAAAATCAGGAGAAAATAAGCCTGATATTCTTTGATCAGACTACCGAATCAGTAATAGCAGGGAAAGGTACCCACTCTGTCTTGATAAAGACTCCCGAATGTGTGTTCTTTGGATAGGAATTTGAGAGTCCTCTTGCTGGCTCATGTTTAAGGAAACTCAAGGAAAGTGTGAATGCACATAATTAATCATTTTGGGTTTCATTTAGGCCTAAGCAAGTTCTCATATGTACGAGAAATTTGTGATCAAATAGGTCTGAAATCACGAAGTGAAACTTTGATTCCAATTTCCTCTTGATTTTAAGCACAATAATCACACAATGAAAGCCAATTAAGAATTCAGACTGATATATAATAACTGCTTATTAATTACCCTTCACTTCCACTTATCATTGACATCAATCAGTCATTAGAATTATATGAGTTACTCAAGTATGAATGATCAGGGAGCGATTCCAAAAGGGACAAACTAGATGAATATTTATGGTGCTTATATATCCACCTGTTGTTGTAGTTGTGGTTTTGAGCACATATCAATAGTGTTTTTAATTGCTTTTTAAGTGAATAAATATTTAAACCTCTTCACAAAACACTTGCAGAATCAGTGGAATAATGGGATGAACATTTGCTTCTAAATGTACCTGAAAATTATCAAAAGAATAAAATAAAGGTGACATGCTGATCACTTTTGTATGATATAGGTGAGAAACTCAAACCCAAAGAGAAGATAATTCAAAAGGAATGCTTTTAATCAGATTGTGATCTCCTGGCAATACACGTTTTTTGCAATATTGGCAATGCAACGAAAAACTGTGATGTCACAGGCATACAACTTCCCCATGAGTACAAATTTAACTTACACTTTCTCTTTTATATAGTTTATCACTAGATCGGTGTTTGCTTTTATGAGAGGATAAACATATTTCACATTACGCCTTTATTATGGACGAATAGTTTGTCATATCATTAGAATGAGCAAAGAAAGAGATGTTTGAAGTATAATTTCCTAAGGAGAGAATTGTACATGTGTGACACCACATATCTTGGACACATTGCTATTGGGAGGAACTCTAAAGTTTGTGACATATTCAAATGCTCATAATTTTCTAATTGTTTGTCCAATTTCACTCCAACTTTTGTAGACCCTATTCTTTCAATTTCCTCCTTTCACACAACCCAACTTGTCCCCCACTTTTCATTCTCATTTTATGTTAGAAATCATATCACAAATTTACTAGAAGAAAAGCTTTATACCACAGTTTAATATAAGGTGGTTTCAGACTGCCTCGAAGTTCGTCAGTTCCAGGTATTCTCTGATCGGGAAATTTACCCCGATCAGAAAATACCAGGTATTTTGGTAATGTGAAAGCAAACTACGTGTAATTTCCCCGAAAGAAAATACCCGCTAAATAGTAGGTACTTGGCGAAATTACGACAACTTTCGCGGGGATTTTTCCAAGGTCGCAGGTATTTTGGCAATGTGAAAGCAATTTACGGGAACTTTTAGCCAAGCATGTCGTTGGGCGGGAAGCCGTGGCTGGCTGCTGGGCTAGTGATTTTGAATCTCGCGCCTTGCCTGCTAATCAGACCATACTGCGCATGCTCGTAACTTCAAGAACTTATCCCAAAGGGTATGTTTCAGGGCGGTGTGAATGCAGGAATAATTAATAGGCAGTTTTTAGTCTAAAAAAGTTCTCGTAATTTAACTGGGATTCTTGTGATCGAGGCGGTTTGAAACCACCTTATATAGACATTACTTCTCAGCAACATTATACACTGACTGATTTATGCAGAGGTTTCAATATGGGGGCAAATCTTGTCATCACTCTTCTACCAATCATAACAATGATGGGGCCCCAGTGGACCTTGTTTGACATCCAGTAAAGTTGTTCAATCTTGACCAAATGCTCAAAGCTATTACTGCCAAAAGTTGTGATTATTCTCACTCTGAATCAATTCCTGTTCCGAATATAATCACAGACATGGCCCTGCATATTCCCCTTGCATATACAGGATTCATTTTACAATTTTTGTCCACAAGATTGGATACCATTCCCTCTTATGTCTTCTTATGATTATGAGCTATTTGATCATAATCATATCAGGATGAAGTTATTGATAGTCTCCTTGCATTTTCTTATACAATTACTTTGAGATCTAACATTCAATACCCCCAACTTCAAGAACAATCTAATTCCTTTGAACATACATGTAGGCCTTTATGAATAGTGCAGGATGTATACGCATGTACAGAGCCTTGTGACAAAGTTTGCAATATTTCTCCACCTAAACTACAAATAATCTCCTCATTCAAAATTAACAATAGTTTGAGAGTAAGGGAGGCAGCGATAGAGAGCTCACTAAGCTCAGATATGAATGATAATCAATTATAGCTTTGTGAGATCACTACATTCATAGCGATATCTAACTATCACCCATGACTGAACCTTTAGAAATATCATGTCCTCTTTAGAGAGAAATCAGAGTCAGCCCTCAATGATATTACCAGAGTTTGACGATGTTATTCATAAAACACACTCTTGGTTGAAAGGTCAGTGCCAGGGCCGATTAGCCATTTTTTCCTTTTGAATTCCTTTCCCATTTTCATTTTATCAACTGCAAACAAATTTGACAATATAGGAGATTACTTCATTTTCCAGTCAATATAAATTTCTTGCAGTGTGTGGTTGAAGGCTGCTATAGTGCAATTGTATGACACTTAGAACTAGTGCCCTATGTAACACTCCATGATTCTGATTGCTGTTAGTTTAAAACACTTCTTTTGTTACAAGATGTATTTCGTTTGAGATTTTAAAGATTTTTATTGTTGAATTATGAATAAGGCTTATATTCATGTTGGGAGAAAAATACAAAAATGACATGTAATATAAGAAAAAAGAAAAATTAAGCTAAAGTGAAACTTAATTTCCAGGACGATTGCACATTAAATTTTTGCCTTATGGAAGTGAATAAGATGATATTTATACCAATTGGCGAAAGCAGTGTTGTGAGTTAAATCTCAATTTTATCAATACTACATAAAAAAAACATGTCTGTCCTGGAAATCACTATCTTGGAAAAAAAAAGACATGTTCAATTAGTTATACTGTGCTGAATGAACTAGTAGTTAGAAAGAATCTGCTGTGACATGCAAACTCATGTACTGAACTCTATGACCCCTACTTCTACTATGTACAAAAATCGGGAAGCGGTTGTGAAATCTTGTTCAACCAGGATAATAATCGTAAACCATTACCTATAGCCTGGCCTGGTCTAACCCAAGACGGCCCACCAGCTTCCTGTACTAGCTTCCTTCCCGAAAGCCATAATTCATTCACAAAATCAACATCAAATATCCAATTTGGAGGACTTATCTGACCCATCCCATGAATGTATCACTTCCTGGATGTCAAAGTTCACATTGAAGAACGTGCCAATTAGGACTAATGATGGTGCCCCAACACTCACTGATCCAAACACTTGTAGTCACATGAAGGGCCAATAATAGAAAAGCCAAACTAGGGCTTTGTGACATAAAACTTACAATTGAAGATTTCTTTAAAAATCCAGTTTAATGTTCGAAACAAAATTTATAGAAATACTAAAATTCTTTTTGCCCAAATGATCATGAGCCTGGCAGCCACTGTGCAGCACCAGATCGACGTACATGTAGCTCTATCCCTTGGAATGTTGAATGCCAAATAGGGTAGCATCAACTCCCATCTTTAAACGTCTTTTGGTCTGACACGTGACAGCTAAAGCTTGCACTCCAGACCTCCCGGTTGTGAGACGGACACTAAGGGTGCGTTTATTCGACACTTTTTTACCCTAGAATCATGATTAGAATCATGATTCAAATCACGATTCTGCAGAATCATTGCGTTTAGTCGAAATTGAATATAATCATGATTAGAATCACAAACATGAAACACGAAAAAAGGGGCGTTTGGAAAGACGTTTCTGTAGAATCACGAACGAAAAAGGTCGTATAAACGATATTGTGATTTGAATCATGATTCTATGACGTCATTGTGTCGTGCTTCTTCCGGGTTCGACTCAAAGGCGCGCTGTGTTTCGTGCAGGTTAATTTTCGTGTAGCAGTATTGCCAGCATTTAGGAATTATCATTCTGTGTATTGTACCCCCGGGGTTGTACTGTAGCGTCATTTGTATATTTCATTGTTTTCATCAATCATTTCTCAAAGTTCCAAAGGCACAAATTGGACTGATCGACGATGAATTAACTCAGGGCTCTGCTTGTGCTTTGGGCTCAGCCTGAAGCACAAGCATCCCTTACCGGGTTTCACAGAAATAAGACGATCCCTAAGTTCAGCGGCGCTTGCGAGGGAGGGATTTCAACGGAGATGTGGCACCGCCTGTCGAGACAAAATTAACAGAATTCGTGCCCAGTACAGGACCATCATAGACAAGAAAAATCGATTGGGAGGTGGGAGGGAGGATAATGACCCCTTCTGGTTCCCGATCAAAAACAATATGAGGTACAATACACGGAATTCTGGAAGTAAAAGATTTATTTTTCGGAAGCCGAGTAAGCGTTGCACTTGCACAAACGTTTGCTCGTTAATAGCTCCGGCGGCAGCAAAAATCTAGCAGCCGACGTGAAGTTAGAAACACGTGCGAAAATGTTGACCTATACTTCCTGGGTCAAACTGCGCACTGTGATGCGCACTGGATCGGCCCGAATTCAGGGAGAAACAGCGTTAGAAAGATGGTCGTATAAACGCTGATTCTGTCGGATCGTGATTCATGCTGCTGTTTTGAATCATGATTCAAATTGTGATTCAAATCATGATTCTGGGTCGAGGTCGCATAAACGCAGCCTTACCAACTGAGCCAACACACAAATTACTTCACAGCTAATGGTAATTTCAATGAAATCTGTTACTTTGATTGCTGTTTAGCAATGTTACCATGGTAATTTAAGCAATATGATTAACAGCCAGTGATATAGATTATCAAGCATTCATAACAAACTTAGGGAAACTTCTGATAAGGATTCTAATGCATCTCGTTGAGCTCAGAGACAGTTTTTATTTCATTAGCTTTCTTACTAATAGCCCATATGATTACCTTAAATGATTTTTGTGGTCATAATTTTCTAGGCGGAATATACGGAAGTTTGCAGTAGTCAGTTCAAATATACATATCCCTGAATCAATATCCTTCCGACCACCTAATGACCATCAAAACCACACTTCACACTATACACTAATTGACACTTGACAGTTTATTACTCAGTGAAAAAAATGAAGCCTGATAAAACATTCATCTTTACAAAAGTCATAAACCAAGATGGAATAAAAATAATGTGATTCAAAATAGGCAATCATAAAAGTTTTGAGGCAATACATTATTATCTTGATAAGAAAATACAAATAATACATTGTAGGTATCACAGAAATAAAGTTTGTAAAAACAAGTGTATTTACTGATTTATGAAACTGATTTACAGATGATAGCAATAAATTGAGACAGACTGACTATAACAACTATAAAATATGACCACCTAAAGTTATACCTTTGAGAGATGAGTATACTGGTGAGACCATGTCTGTTGAATGGAACAAATGCATTTTTGTTCTGTTCTCACAGAATTAGAATCAAATAACCCATCAATTCCAGTCTCTCAGTTTCAGATGCTAACCTTTCATGGGAAAGGTTTCATGATGATTGTCAACCAAAGTAAGTGTAGAAAGCTTAACCAAGTAACTTTATAGACTGGATGAAGATATCATGAAACTTACACAGTAATAGACAGCATCCCTTTTCTAATAATGATTCTAGCCATGTGTTAACAACAAGTTATCAAATAATGCCTAATAGTACTATTAAATATTCTGGTTTACGTATTTGGCTCTTCATCTTTGAATTATCGCTTTTGTAGATCTGTATGGGATATAGATGTTGAAGAAGTGTGATAAATATCATGATTCTAATATACAATGTGATGTTATGGCAGTGGAATAACACACATGATTCATGCCTACTAGACTACACGTACCAGGAATAGACTAGATGGGTGTTCTATCATGAACTAGTCTATACATGGTCTAAACATGAAAATATAGAGATAAGATTAGGCACATTCAAGACTGCATTCAAGTTTTCATTGGAGAAATATGGTTTTCAAATACATTTCAATCAGACCAATGTTGTATTCATACAATTTTTTCATAATTTTTGCAAAGGCACACATGAAAGGCTGAAAAGGTGCAAATTAAATCATCTTCATGCAAGGGATAAGTTCATCATCAAATTCTATCATGTCTACCACTGCAGTGATGTGCAAAGAATTATGACAAAGATCTCTGTTTTATTCTGGCAAAATCAAATGACTAAGTTTGAGCAAAATTGAATGACTGAAGAAAAACAAATATTTTAGTTAGAACTGAATTCTCAGATTCACCTACACAACCATCGGTATTTCAATCTATTTGATCTCAAAAAATGATAATTTTTTTTATCACCCACATTTCTGCTAAAAACCCATTGCATAAGAAGTTGTTTGAACACATCTTATATTTTCTCACCCTGGGAAAACTTCCTGAATATGAACTTGTTTTATTTGTGAATACCCTATCAGTTTCTGTCTGCCTCTCCGTCTGGTGATTTGTCTGTCATCATTCTATTATTTCCTACATGTGATCTCACTTGCTCTCCTAAAAGTGTCTTCTGTAATGGAATCCTGACAAGTAGTTTTCAAACTGGTCTACTTTAGATTTCTGTAACAAGTCAGTTTTTGTAAAGACATGTCCTCTATCCTGTTTTGAAAGAGTGTGTTATTCAAATGCAATAAAGTTAAGCAAATATTTGAGAATACTGTAGATGAAATAAAATTAAAGAAATATGGAATATGTAGAGGTTGAAGCATATTAGGATTTGTAGAACAAGCATCATCAAAGAAGTGGTAGAATGGAAAGAGTGATAGTAGTGGCGGTATATAGTGTGTTGGCTCATACCCCGGGCCGCATCAGACCAAAAGACATTGAAAGATGAGGGTTTCTGCTACCCTGTTTGGCATTTAACAATACAACGGATAGGGTATATCGATCAAGTGCTGCACAGTTGCTGCCCGGTCCAAAATTAATTGGGCAAAACAAATTTTTAGAGGATTTCTGTTTTAAACAATATGGATTTTTATTTTATTTTTTTAGTAGTAAAAGTGATAGTGGTTATTTAGTAGCATTAGTAGTAGTCGCAGCAGCAGCATCAGTATAGCAGTAGTAGAAGTAGTAGTCATAGAAGTGGTGTTAGTGTTGGTGACAGTTGTGTGGTGATATTAGCATCAGTAGCACCAGCTGCAGCAACATCAGCATCAGTGTTGTGGCAGAACTACTGAACCGTTCAGAGAAATACACTGTAAGAAAATCATGCGCCCAACATTTTTTGCATACCAAAAATCATTCTTTTAATATCTAATATTGTTAGAAAATGAATTAGTTTTTATTATTCTGTAACTGTATCCTGAATTCACCCTCCTGGCATCTAGCCAAAAAAACTTAAGCAAATTGTATAGAATTTAAGATTATTGAAATCAATAACGATTGTTCTATAGGCTTTATCAAGTTCATGCAAACTTATCCCAATTTGCCGCGGTTAAACAGTCTTGAATGGATTACCTGAATTCAAACCAGGTATGACAAGGTAATAATATTTATGTGAGCAAAATTTCTTATAGAAAAGAATGCCTTGGGCTATTAAGCCTACATGTACCATACAACTCTCCATAAAGTCACTGCATAGTAAAAGTATGCCGCATAAATTGTGCGAAAGCAATTCAATTGGAGGGCGAAGTTCAGGCTTCACATTTCCTTCTTTTTGAGCTTTTTCTATTCACTGATTTAGTGCTAATATTTTAGGAGGTAAGCAGACAATAGGATGACTGATAATAAATGTCATATTCTATCATTGGTTGACGGAAGGAGGTCGTATTGTCAACTTCAAATAAATGAATTTCCAGGATTTTGCCCTCTTTTATTTAGTTTTGGGTTTGACATTTCAAAATTCTGTACACTGCATGATAAAACATTGGAAGAAATAATGCAATTATATACAAAAATGCCACATTAAAGAACTGAAGGACCAATTGTGGATTTATGAAGAATTATATGCCTGATGGTAGCTGTGTTAAATCTGATGCACAGAAAAACTTTGCTATGTGTGTTTTTTACTCATTCAAAGTTACACATGGTAGATATTTACCTGATTTACTTGCATTTCTATCATAATATAAAATTACAAATCTGATCCTCATCATTTTGTAAATTTCTCAACTCCAAGCATTGTTCAAAAAGAAGTTACATGTAAATTGCAAAGCAATATCATTTCCTTGTACTTTACCAACTCGATTATTATTTAATAACTACCATCTAACTGGAAAACTTCATTCTAATTAATTTGAAAGGAATCAGAATTTATCATTGTCATGTTGAAAAATCCAATGTTACATACATATGAGGTACACACTTTTATTCAAACAAATTTAATTCATTGAACTATTCTTTCATCAGTCTTTCTTATTTCAAGGGGGTGAACATCCCATCTAATTTTCACCCATGCCATAGGATAACCTTATTCATATTCCTCTTATGAATATTCGTGAGTATTCTAGATAACCCTTATATATTTCATTTTCAATATTTCAATTTCATTAAATAAGTGTGATCATTATATTTGTTGTGTATCACTCTCATCTCCTCATTACCTCTTCCTGAAATACTGGTATAATTCTATTCAAAATACAACTTCCACAATGTTACTTTGAAATATGGAAGAAGGAACGATGAGATCACAAATGTTTTTAAATCTGGAAGATTGATATATACACTTGACTTCCAGTATAGAATTTAAGAAATTGGGGTCAAATGAAAGATTCTCCAGCTGTCTACTGGTTTATACAGCCATCACATCTGTTAAGTTTCAGTTGTATTGTTACTGATATGGAAGAACAGCGGTTTCTATTTGCTTTCAGTTGGTCTGTACTTTTGGAAAACAAAATAATAGTTTTGCTTTGCCTTTTTTTTTTAACTCAAATTATTCTTCATGCATAATTTGTATTCATTTGAACTCGAATTTATCACTGGCTCTCTGGTTTTGTTTTCTTCAAGTCAATACAGGTTTGCACATCTCATTATGTTCAAGACTCTTTTGAAAAGACCCCATTAAAATTCCCATTTTGATTGGATTTCTTCAGAAACAAATGATGGTATTGGAAGGAGAAATACATATTTATAGAAGACTATAGGGATGCTAAATTGCATGATTATATTTGAGTATTCAGAATTTAAGGACCTAAAGTCATTTTATCTGTCTAAATATTATGGCATCGTTAAGAAAGCTAAGGCAAGAATTTTAATATAATTGCTAGGAGTGTCATATCTGACAGACATGAGCCCTTTTAAAAATAGAAATAATTTTCATCATTATTTAGTTTTCTCTGAAAGAAATAAATCCACCCTCAAACCTCCCTAACCCATTTGATGTACTCATCACTCCATACCGTGACATATAATACTCATTAGTGTGAAAGGGTATCATGTTGATGTCTGGCTGTAGAAAGACAAAACACTGATGACCCATGATTGATACATGAGAGTAGATAGCTCATCACGACATGCCCCATGTATCTCAGGCCCTATTCACACCTGAAATATAATATTGAACTAATCAAATAAGATAGTGCTAAATAAAATATCACTGCATATTATTAGTTTATCACCATCCTCATGGGAAAATCAGATTGATTTTACACAGTAACAGTCAAGGATCAGCCATTCTAATTAAACCATGTATGAAAATCATAAAGAAGATTACGTATGAAGGCAAGTTCGGCACAAATATAACTTTAGGGTCTGTAAGTTGAAGTTCCAGTCAGGCCATATATGCTGCATATTCTGATCACTTTCTTCAAACAAAATGGTTTAAGCTGCATCTTAAAAATATGTCTATGGTCCAGGTCTGCTTAGCTTTTGAATTGACATGGTCTGAATGAAACAATGCATGTTTTATATGTGAATAAGAATGATGAACAGATTGGAGTGAGGACACACATATCCTTGTAGCGATCATCATTCACTTTAATAAGTTATATCATACACCTATCTTAATATCCTTCTTTCAAGGAAGGCCATAAAGCCAATTGACAGATATGACCCTTAACTTTCACCATGGATCTGCAGTTAAGTCATTATCATTAATTCAGGCATTTTTATTTAATAGGCCTACATGTTTGATGGAATGGTGCAGACTGAGACAGATTATTTCAACTTCATTAGGCCGATATTGAATGTTTCAAATGGTTCCTGTCAAGCAGGCCTATATTAAATCAATGAATAATTGCATGTTATTATACTGAAGTCTATAAATTCTAAAGGATTTTAAAAATATATATTTCAGAGATCATTTTCATGTTAATCATATCCAGTCAAACTTATCATTTTTTTACTTTGATATTTCTCTTCATTACTTTGCTTTGGAGAAAATCACATAAAACTATTAATAAAACATCTTTCCCGGTAAGTGGGACTATTACAGCAAGACCGTGTAATCAACCATCCAATAATACGTGTAGGATCATCACTAATGTCAAAGCCTTAGAACTAATCACAGAGACCTCCTTTTGTAAACCTTATTATCCAAGAACCTTGCTATCCTGTTCTATAAACTTTGGAGAAGATAAAAGTCCAAGAGAGGGGGATATAACGACAGATACAAGATAATCTCAACATAGATGTAGACCTACAGACCAGGGATGAGCTATTATTACGCATTCAAGCAAGTCCTTGATTTACATTGCTTGCATTCCAATAGCAGCGTGATACCACAGCCCATAGAACATACCAGGCACTCTTTCCAAACGCTAATAAACTCAGCCGCATTGTGCACTTATATCAATTTCAAATTGACATGCATATTAACAGCTCATAACTTCTAATGATACTGTATTGTCATAAAAATAATCTGTACATGATGAGGTTGATAATAAAAAACAAGCTATTTCATATTTTGGGAGCTATTTTTAAGAAATAATAGGACATAAAATAGTCATAAGTTCTAAATCTTTCTATCTTTGGCAACCAAAATCTCTGATAATCAAAAATATAAAGCAACATAGAAATCAACTTCACCAAATTCATCCTCTTCAAATTACTACCAACCAATTAATGAGCATTGCACCTACAAAGTAATGTATCATTAATAGGGGCACAATTCTTAACAGGATATATCAAATGCAATAGAACTTTAGATCCAATGTATTCAATCCTAAAATGATACAATTTTTTCAGAAATATTTTTCTATTTAATAAAGGAGATAATCTTTACTAGAAAAGTGATCTAGAGATCAATAATCCTCATTCACATCTTTCACTCAATCAATTAAATAATTACAACCAAGTTTAACTGAATCAAATTCAAATAAAATCTTGGAAAAAACTGTTTTTAAATACAACAAATGTAATTTCCTCACAAGTTTAAACTGATTCTGACACTCCAACAGCTATATCCGCAGGTTGAAATCCCAAAGGTTGAAACATATTATTTTCTAGCATCACTTAACCCCTCACTCAATCTTTACTGGCTACATCTTTTAAAGAAGTTGAACTAATGAAGCGTGTTATTGAGAATGACATGGCGTAACTCTAACCAGGTGTGATATGCATCTCACTAATCATGCATTACGTGTTTTCAGCAATAATTTAAGCCACAGATTCGACACGGCAGAATCTGTGCCTATCCTCGCTGCACGCAAATCTACAGGACGGTCAGGCAGCAGGGCAAAGAGTAATTGAAAATTTGTGATAATGAAGAAATAATGGTAATCTTCAGTATCAGACGTGCTGGTCTAGATTACAATTTGAAGCCTGATTTTTTGGCATTCATTATTTCCATTCATTGCCACGATTTTCATATAAGCACCCATATCTGTGTCTCATTTTGATGTTCAGCTTCTCCTTTGTTTTGGCAGTGATTGATAAAAAAGTTCAAAATATGATATTTTATCTATATATAAAATGGATAATTGATATAATCCAGATCAGCTGTGAATTAGTAACCAGTCAAATTTAGATTTAGATTTTTAAACCTAGTGGATTTAAATTTCTTGTCTAAGCTTTACAAGATTTGAATTGGAACTTTGAGATTTAAAAGGTAATACTTACATGTAGGATCAGTAGGTGAGTCATCACAGTGATCTGGATTTATTTCAAATCCTTGAAATATAGAATGTGTCACCATTAGTCAAATATTGAAATATTAACCTCACAGAAATCCACAAGATCAACAAATAAATACAATCACTCAATTTTCTAAATTGATCTATGAAAACACAAAATACTTGCAAATGGAATAAAAAGAAAGATGTCTTCATAAGATGTAAAACAACTGCACCACTACTAAGAAATGATGAATGATTCAGTATGAATATAATTAATGTACTTTGAATTATCCTTTGATATATCTTTTGAAAATGTTGGTAACTAGTCATTGTTATCAAAAACTTGATGTAAAAATAAAAAATTGTTTGACAGCCAATCAGAAGCAATGTACTCATTGACCAGGAAGAAGGTAGCACTGTACGAACTTGATTCTATGAACAGCTGTAAAGCATGTAAATGCCAAATTCTACCCAAAATTGATTCAAATGGAAAGTAACTGAACAACAAGCAGTATGATACATGTAACAAATATCATTTTAATATCTATTAAACAAATATTTATTGCTTTAGGGAGAAAGAATAAACAATGTGGAGGATAGGGTCTACTGATAACAGAACATAATTTAGAAGGGATAATGATAATGCCTTTTCAAGCATTCACCTGTGAGTAAACAAGAGCAAAGATACATAGCTTATTAAAAACAGTTTTTGTTTAGTAGAAATTAATAGCATCTACAAAAAAGCACCCAGTTTGAAGATAAGATAGAGCTTTTAATAAAAGTCCCAGACATGTTTAGGACCACCCCTTCATACTTCACACCGACAGTCATGAATGTGTACTCCGATGATTCATGGGAAGGAATCGCGGTACAACATTCCAACATGGAGTCACCATCCATGCTCTATAAACCATCCAAATCTCTGCTTTATATAAACCCAGTGATGATGCAGACATGGGTAAAATGAGAGTTGATAAAATCTAAATATCCCCACACATCACCAACACATATTGAAATAATTATACTGGAACAGTCTTTAGGCGCTTCAGTATGGTTTGGTACACTGACCCAGGCCAGATTCAGTACAATAAGGAATATGATAAGACTTTATTTCACAGGTTTTCATCAAAAGATAGTCTTCATAAAAAAAGTTTTAACTTGTCTCCAGTATAGTTCACATTATATCACAATACTCTTCATACACGCCATACAGCATCAGAGATGCCAAGTTCAAAGACCAGCTATGCGTGAGATTTTCTGTGAATCTGAGTGAGATCACAGACATTGTGTACAATGTATATGGGGACAGGCTGTGATAGTTGAGTGAGACAGAAATTTGAGGGGATGAACAAGAGTCCAAAATGCTTGAGTCTCACGCATAATGCGTGAGACTTGGTAGCTCTGCAGCATCCAAGATTATAAACTTTGGAGATCCTGTTTCTGCCACTGAGAAAACGGTACTTTCTTAAGAGCAGACAAACCTAACCAACTGCATCTCAGAAGAGATACAACTACATGACAAAGTTGTTTGCTATCCTCAATTAGACTATGATTTATTAGACTGTGGACCTCACTACGGTGCTAATAACAAAATACAAATCATATCTCATACCATACAGCCAGACTTACATGTAGCAGCTAAATAAATCTGTTAGGTCCACACATACAGAAAATTTATATACTTGTAGTTGGTAGGCCCATAACATTCTTCGACTCCTGCACTTCTCAAGTCTGAGACTCGTTTTCATCTACTTCCTTAAACCAGCTTAACATGTAATGGAAACGCTCATAGCGGTCCTGGAAGCGATCTTAAGTGAAAACCATGAAAATGCTCGCAGATAGATCTCCTAAACTGGATTTGTGAAGTGGTTTGAGGGAAACCAGTTCAAAACATTAGATGAGAAAAGGGTCTAAATGACTATTATCCTCAAATGCATTAGACAACTACTATAATACAAAGATGATTTTAACCCAACACATAATTTTGATTTTATTTGTGGAAGAGAATATACTAACAGGCCCTTTTTTTTAAGATCACAAGTTCAAAAGGCTCTCAAGATGATACTTAAGCCAACTTAATGCAAACCAGAAAACTAAGCCAAGGTCTACCAATTGTGGTGTGAACATGATGATATACTTTCTATGGTATGAAACCCTACGGAGATGATCCCAGCGGGTTCTCTTTGCACTGATTCCTTCAGCATCGTGTGGTAGGAAGGAACCCCCCTCGTCTTCCAAACCATTTCCACGCGTTCCCTGTCAAAATGATGAGTGTAACGAAGGGCTTCCCTCCTTTAATATGATTGGATGGGACCATGGACCATATTTGAACTGAATCAAAGTTGAAGGGCGAATATGATGAAGGTCATGTGATCATTTAACATGGAATAAAGACAGGTGCAGTAGTACATGAACATTGGTAGTCGGTGTATTCATCATGCTGTGCCTTACTAAAAACAAGGGGTTCAAAAAGAGGGCTCACAATAGTCAGCAATCGGCTTAGCATTGAAAGTTAGATCATATGATTCAATAATATTTACACATGTAACATGCATCATATAATTCATAACAACAATGAATGCACGAACATTAAACTTCACTGAAGATTGAATTGTCAAAAGGGGGTGTGATTCCCAGGTACTCATGGTGATGGTGATCTAGGCAGGTGTAGGTCTTATTCCAATACCTAGACATTCAAATAATGTCAATAATTTCAATTTTCTACTAATATGGAAAGAAATAAACTTAGGTTGAGACGGAAGATATTACTGCTTATCATTTATGGGTGCCTTTAGTTACCAATTTTTCACTCTAGAACCATGAATTGAAAGACATTTTAAAACACGCGTTTCTGCAGAATCATGATCGCGTTTAGTCAAAAGTATAAGTAAATGTGTTTCAAATCAGAAACATGAAATGCAGAAATAAGGGGCGTGTTGAAAGAGGTTTCTGCAGAGTAATGTTTTTAAAAGGGGCAATTAGGGCAAACCTTGAAGTGAGGGACAAAAACAATGCAGGAAAGAAAGTTGATTAAATCCCTGTTTCTGCAGTTATAATAATGTATGTTTGCGTTTTGAATCATAATTCATGTTTTTTTTAATTCTAGTATGAGGTCACTCAAATACAGACTTGATCATATCATTGGCAACTTAATGTAGAATGCTCAAAAAGCAGCCCATTGTTGGATACTATAAAGCAGATTACCATTGGCTGCAGAACAGTATAAACATTTATATAATATTGGATGGCCTTGAGGTTAATACAAGGAAATATTGGACGAGCTTTGCATAAATATTGGACGAGTCGAAGACGAGTCCAATATTTTGCAAAGCGAGTCCTATATTTCCTTGTATTGACCGAAAAATGGGACATCCAGTATTATGATTATTATTCATACAGAGAATTTTAGCAAATAATTTTTAACTTACCCTCCCGCCCTGAGACTCTGACTCTGCTGTATGATGGGGGGACCTAAAGCTACGCACTTTGTTTTCAAACAATAAAAACTGTCCCAATTTTAATATTTCAACAAATTATATTTCACTAATTTGTGGCAAACATTCTAAAGATCATTAACCAAGTAGAAAATATCACAAAACTCACTAATACGAAAATCCCGTCGTGTTTTTCGAAAACCTCTTAATTTCGCCGCCCGATGTAGAAGGGGTCCTAAAGCTACGCACTCGATTTATCATGCAAAAAAATAGTATTTCCTGTGCCTCAATTTCTAAAATATATTCAAATTATTATAGGATAAAATGAAATTAAAGCAAATATAACTCCAAACTTCCTAACAGTTGTTGGTTTTCTCTGCATTTAGAGATTTACTGCAGCCTCTGTAGAAAAAATTTAATAGGAATTGTTCATCACTCTGCAGTCACAGTTCCACACACAGTGCGCATTTGCCATTGAAAACTGCATGCGCGCGCGATGAGTGGTGCGTACATTTCGGGAATTCCCCTTCTAGTCGTCCAATATTTTCAATATTGTGTCACCTCGGAAAAAATATTAGGCGAGTTCAACAAACTTTTTAAGTGGGTCGAGTGCACCAACAAAATAACACTTGTATTTGGGCTCTGAAATTGTCTGTATGAATAATAATCAAAAGTAATACAGCTCTGATGAGTAATCATCCAAGAAACTCAATATTTCTCATAACATCTACAACAACAATCCAATGTAACTGATTAATCAACAGGCATCACAATATATGAATAGATGAGCCAACACAACTGAAATTTGTTATTAATATTTAACATGCAATATAAACTTCTTTGTAAAGTACAATTATTTCCTATAACAAAGAGAATACCATCATACACAAACACAATCACAGCTGAAGAATCTTACATCTTTCTTTACAAACCTCCTGCAGTTTTCTTCCGCCCTAGACTGTAATTGAATGACTTTTGTCAACCCAATCATCAGGGCAGTTGACATGGTTGAGGAATCGTAGTCATTGCTAGCTATCCCTGACGAAGAGAGAAAACGAACCCATGCTGCTTGGCAGCTGCCCTTATGTGCCATATAAGGAGGTCGCACGCTTGGTAGAAATTGTCACACATCACATACATATCTGTAGAATTTGCTTCTTACATAATTCATCCCAACACAACTTTTTCCTATGTTGCATGGGAATGCACTATACTACATATTCCTTGATATGTAAATTGACAGAAGAAAGTTTTTATAACAAAATATGATGAATGACTCAGTGCATGGATGTTTTACCTCCATGGACAAAGCTACAAAACACATGAAAAGTGTAAACAAGCATTATTTTTCAAGTATCATTTGCTTGAATTCTAGGATACAGACTTTGATGGTCAATAGTTTGTTACTCATATTTTTTACTTTAATTTTAATTCAAAGATTATATCAGTTGTCTCAGTCTCTTTCATTTTCAGCATATCTCATTCAATGAAAAGAAAACATTATTTCCAATTCTCCGCGAGTTTTTCTCTTAGAAAAAGTCATACAAAATACAAATCATTTACCTAATCATAATATTGTTTAGAATTGGTGAAAGTCATGATAAATATTTCAAGAGAATGAACTGTTAACTCTCATAGGTGAAGAAGAAAGGTGGAGCCATTCTTTATTTCACTTCAAAATATTTACCAAATGTTTTTAAACAAATTACTTTGTTCATGTTGAAACAAAAAGAGTTACCAGTCAAAACAGGATTCTCATGAAAAACTTTGAACTTGAACTACTACTATAATTCCATTTCAATAAAGCTCTGTTTTTAAGCCAATTTTATCATTATTCTATAGACTACAAATTGTTTTAATCTATTCGCTGCTATATCAAAGTATTTCATATTTTAAATCAATACTGGTCTTAGATTAAATAATGCCAAAATTACCTGGAATTGTTTCGTGAGATATAGTTTAGTTCAATTATCAAGCTTTGGTACCTTTTCAGGGCCAAATATATTTCTGTTTCACACCTATAAATATAATGCTAATTATACTACCTTACTTAAAAAATATATAATTGCAGTTAAGAATTAAATATGATGATTCCAGTAGCAAGTACATTTCAAATAAAAATAGCTTATCAAATTGACATGTTTTATAATTACCTATCATAATCGTTCGGCAAGAGCTATTAAAGAATGAATTAAATGAACATGTCTATAGCTTCAAGTTCTAATGGCATTTGTGGTTTTAAATCTTTCACTTTCAAGTGACTTTGAAAGTTAAACTTTCACCACCAATATCAAAAGCAAAAGAACTATATACATGTCAGTTGACTAAAAATACAATTAACACATGCCTCAGAGTAGGCTGAATTCCTTACACAAAATAGCCACTAATTTTGCTTGAAGTTGAACTACCAAGTTAGCAATATTTGAAGTTTTATATTCTAAAGACATCCTGTGCTTTGTAGTGGAAGGATACTACTCTTTTCTTCCTCCAGGGGATTAAATCTGGTTCTATGTACATAACTGTGCACTGCAATGCCTTCATATGCATGTAACTGTAGTATAGGTATTTTCTTAAAAACAATTATCAAGTTAATCATCAACCACATGGTAAACACACACTTAAATCATACAAGCAGATATTTTTAAAACCTTAGCAAACGAAGCGGTCTCATAGTTAAGGACCCTGTTAATCCAATAAGATTGCATCAAATCCTGAACATATACATTTAGGTCTACTGGTATTTTATATGTACAATATTCATAGCTTGTTCAAGTCTGTAGAGCATTGGAACTTGAAAGTCTTATAATCAGTAATTAATTTTGAACTAGTGGCCAAAATTATTCATGACGAAGAACGGATATGAAGTGAACACAGTTGTGGGAAACTTTAAACATTTGTGACGCATTCTTGTCATTTGAAACTTCTCAAAACAAAGCCGAAAAGAATGTCAAGCAAGGAAGTATTCTAGACAACTGATACCGTGATGTCAGAAACAGATGATGGTTTGATCATCCTCTCTTCATCTTCTCTCTCTCTCTTACTCTCTTCCCATCTCTCTTCATCTCCACAAAGATTATCCTCCATCTCTGTTTCCTTCGATTTATAGCATCCTCAATCCCCCGATCAAGGTACCCATACAAAATAGTAATAGGATTATGGGTAAGGGTTAGGACTGGTTTCAGCAATGGGGCTTTGGTAAATGACGATAACAGTGTCAGGTAAGGGTTATGGTTTGGTAAAGAGTATTGGTCCTCATCAGGTGTCTTGGTAATTGTAATAAGAGCCTCTGACATTGCACGAGTGAAAGTACCAGTACTGCTACCAGTGATCTTCAACATAACTAGATTGTACTATTCAACTAAGTTAGCTCTGAGACCATCTTATCTATGACAACCTTTAGTCCTATCAGTCGTAATGATGTTTGTCTTGTGACCTCAAATATTCGATAACTGAAAATGAAAACAGCTTGTACATTGCTCCTGGATCATGGAAGGGAATGTTCACATATAATTCCATTTGAAATAGAAAATTTGCTTATGCTTACAGAGTATTACTTAAAGCCCAAAATTGCAAAATAAGATTTACATGTTTACAGATTTATCAACAATTTCAGCTGTGACTTGGAAAGGCAATAATAATAGTAATAACAATGGACTAAAGTATAGTCACTCCCTCCTCATATATAGTAACTTTTGTCATTTGATTTTTGTATATACATGCAAGTGCGAGTCTCCTCTCCTTCAAGTTGACTTTTAAAATTTACTACTCAAATCATGTTACATCCATTCATTGTCTTTTCTGCTTTTCATCTAAAATTAGCTCTTTAAATACAGCCTTTTTAATATTTTTTACTGTTTTTAACTATATCACTTATTGTGCCTATAGAAACTTGTACACTTAAATTTTCCAGCTGCAGCTTTTTTTTCCTGTACATGTACGACAATTATTAACATGTTTGATCATCATTAAAGACCAGTTTTTTAATTGAATTGAATTAAATACCTCTACAGGTTTATTGCTAACGGGGCGACAAAATAATCATAATTCTTGTCACATGACATTACTTTGAACTTTTCTTTTTAAACAGTTGAAGAATGTTAATAAATGATAAGTCTTCCAAAGTTCACTACTAGCTGACTCATAGTCAATCGAAAACAATAAAATTACGGTAATGATGATTTATGACAGCGTAGTTTTGAATAAAGACTGTATAAATTTACTTAACTCTTTTAACCAGTCTTAGGGTGTGTTCAATGTCAGTTTCAAAATTTAAACGGCAACATGAATCATTATTGAAAACATGATTACAAAACACAGACATAATGAGAAACAAAAGGTGCGATCAATGTCCTCCATTCCCGGTCATAGGCAAACCTCTTTCAAATCACGATTCGGAGGAAAATTTAAACGTTAAAAAAGATACATCTGTAAATGCGATCACCACAGATTTTACGACCTCAGCATCGCAAATACCACACTGAACACGATCAAGTTCTAAAACGTCTTTAAAGGTCAAGTCCACCTCAGAAAAATGTTGATTTGAATCAATATAGAAAAATCAGACAAGCACAATTCTGAAAATTTCATCAAATCGGATGTAAAATAAGAAAGTTATGACATTTGAAAGTTTCGCTTATTTTCAACAAAATAGTTATATGAACGAGCCAGTTACATCCAAATGAGAGAGTTGATGATGTCACTCACTATTTCTTTTGTTTTTTATTGTTTGAATTATACAATATTTCAATTTTTACGAATTTGACGATTAGGACCTCCTTGCATGAAGCACAAAATGTTAAAATAATGGAATTCCACATGTTCAGGGAGGAATGAAACTTCATTTCACATGACAATGACGAGAAAATAAAAAATATTTCATATTTCATATAATAAAATACAAAAGAAATAGTGAGTGAGTGATGTCATCAACTCTCTCATTTGGATGTAACTGGCTCGTTCATATAACTATTTTGTTGAAAATAAGCGAAACTTGAAAATGCCATAACTTTCTTATTAAAATTGCATCCGATTTTGATGAAATTTTTCAGTGTTATGCTTGTTGAATTTCTCTCTTTTTATTCAAATCAAGTTTTTGTTGGGTGACTTGTCCTTTGAATTTGCTTATATAAAACCCTCTCTTTCTTGATCAGAACATCTGTGAAGGGTTTAAAGGAATAAAAGATTTTGATTTAAATAATCATAGTTAAACTTTCAAGGTCCAAAATACATATCTTGTCTGTTTGAGAAATAATTTAAATTTGACTTGATAATTCATTTTTCTATGCTACTTGACATCCATACTACCAGTTACAATAAGTGTATACAAAAATTGCAAATTAAATTGGATGATAATCATAATTTGGCACTAGTTCAACCAACATTCACTGGCAAATGATTTTTTTTCAAATAAGCCTCCATTCCACTGTACACATGTGTAAAGTACATACTTTAGATGTACATAAGAATGAATTCTACAAATACATCATGAATACTGTTGGGGTGGAAATGGTACTGAGCTTGACTTGTTTGTTCCACTTCTAAAGCAATAGAAGTATTTGCACTGAGGGTAAACTTCATGGCCCTACCCAATTTATACCAGGGTTCTCTATACTCTAGTCGTATCACATCTACATACCAGCAAATACATCAAATACCAAAGCAAAACCTGAAAATTATAGACTTTTCCTCCCATTTTGTCAGGCCAGTAAGTGATTTGTGATGCCTCCCTCCCCCCCCCCCCTTATTTCCTACATACCTGGTAACTTTGGAAACGAAAGTTAATGTACTATCTGGCAATGGTGAATGTTTAATTTGAATTTTCTTCATGTTATCCCCATGTAGAGAACAGACATTGGCCTTTACATTTACACATCATTGATTCCATAATCCATGATAAATGTTTACTCTTTTAAATTGTTTGTAATAAGGCTTGCAAGCAAATTAAATTAGCTACATATATACAACAGCATGTTGTAATATTTGGGGGTGGTAGTAAATCTGTAGGCCCATTACAGTGTATATGTAATCTTGCAAAAGTGAACTACATGTATGAAAAACCCTGTCTTTTCTGTCCTATAAGAGATGCTTTATACGTAACCAAAACAAGATTGGTTCTGATGCAAAACATGATACCAAAGCATTCTGCTTATAAATTCACCCCCCCCAAAAAAAAAAATAGTAGGCAACAGTTTTGAAAGAATACATGTCACAGTACAGCAACCTGGGGGGTAAGTACAGTAAATGGAATGTATATTTGAAGAGTTCAAAGTCATAATACTCCCACATCAGTGAATTAAATTATTGTAGAAAAATAGTCTTTTGATAGACAGAATACAAAAAAAATCATGGACAATGCCAGGGCCAAGTTAACTTCATATTCTGTCAAAACATGTGAGATTGACTATAGGTGAATACGCCTACACGGAACACTTCTTAAAAGTCATATAAAAAAGCAGGTCTATCAGAAACCTAACCATTCACAAATCTGTGTTAAAAAAGCAAATTCATATATTATGATCACCACTGTTTTACAAAACAAAACACAATCAAACTTGCAGCCAATGTTTCTAATTGCATATCATGTGATAACATTGTCACATATCTTTATATGCCAACTTTAAATCTATAACAAATTTGAATAAATTACTTTCAAAATTACATTTTTCAACAATGAGTATCTATAGCAAAAGATGAAAAAGTTTGTGCAAATGAATTTCTTGATACATGTAAAGTACTCATCTACGTGGAAGTGAAAAATCATCAACACAGAAAAATGGTTTTTATAATGAACAAAAACAGTGATCAAGAACAGGATCATTATATCAGGTAATCTGAAAGTATTTTATGTGCTATTCAGCAAGATCATTATTGAGCAGTGATGTCTTTAAACTAATCTAAGCATTGCAAAACATTGTAATTTGACATGTTTTTGTCCATTTCTGAAAGCCTACATGTAAGTGCATCATGCCTTTACCAAGAAGCTCCTTGCCTTTACAATCTCCAATATCGTACAAGAAATGCCTGCCCCCATAACCTCTACAAGTGCTCCATGTACAGTCGGCCTATAAGTGGTACAAACATGGGCCAACATGGAATGCTGAATTCTTTGGTAGGACCATGGAACACAATGAAAGTGTAGCCTACAATACATCCTTCCTTTCAGATCTAAAGGGGATATTGACAATAGTCCTTGGGCTTACTCAGAAGCTATTATATTTACTATTCCATTATTCAGTTGGTGTAGGGTTTTTTTACAAGAATCACAAGTCCTTGTGATGCTCCAACCATATCCTTGAAGGAATGCCGTTGAAAATGTATCCTCGAAACAAGTTATAGGGATATATTTATGAATAAGTATGATAGTAATATTCATAATTAAATTTGATAAACTTCACAAATTTCACTCAACAAACAAATTTAGTAATGAAAAAAATATCATGTGACAAGTGAAACTTAGTTAACAAATATTATGATGTTTTGGGATGGACGTCGAGGTTTGAAATGAAAAAAAGTACATTGAAAAATAAATTTAGAAATGTTTGTAACATGATACTAACATCCCACCCTATACACTTGAACAGGTCTATATAATGCTTTGACATAAAAACCTATTCATTTCTAAAAGATAAAATGGCCTTCCCTGTCTGGATGTAGACTAGAGTCTTGTTGATTTACTCACTGAGCAAATAACACTAAAAAAAACACTGCCGATCTTTGTTCAATTCAATTGTTACTCATCAGATGCAACTCCCATATGAAATAAAGTGAGATATTCAATGCAACAATTTGTGTAGGTTCATGACTTGGTTTTTGCGGACGCTTGTAGGATGTTTGCATTGTGCAAGTACATGCACATTGTATGCAACCCCTTTCCAAGAACTGGAAAAACTTATGAAGTATTAATGATTCACAGACAAAGATAGTTGAAGTAGATCCATGGTCATAACAGAAGTCATCACATGATGGTGACTGTGTCATTTTCAATGGCAGATTGTTGATTCTTAGACAAGAAAAAAAAATCAGATATTTTACCAACTGCCTCCCCCCCAAACAAAATTAATAATCAAAACAGCAAAAAAATAAAAGACTTTAATTGGTTAATATTTTTTCCAGACTGTACACAAATCAAGAATTCTCAATATATATATATATTTTCTAGATATAGCCTCAACCATTTTGTTAACATTTGAAATAATATTGAGTGTACATTTGAGTAAGAGTTGAATAGGGTTATACATAGGGTATAAAATTCAGTTCTGGATGCAGGATCTAGACTTCTGTTCCTTTATGTCCTCCAGCTCCTGGTGGTATGCAGTGACTTCTGAAGTATGTAGAGCTATGACTGTAAGTAGTTTCTAAAAAATGTATTCATATTCGACTGGTGTTGAGGAATGGATCTAGCTCAATACAGTCTATATAGGATGATGATGTCTGTACATTATAACTTGGTTTACTAGTATTAACTAATTAGTAATTACTCTATGCCTTAGTTATATGCTTTGTTTTCACGCTGCACTTCTTTTTTTTTCCTTAACTCCGGAAAATTGGTGGGGCTAAGGGGGGGGTCTTAGCCCCACCAATTTCCTGGGGTCAAGCTTAGTCCACTTCGTTTTCACACTACGTTTTAGCAAAGTGGGCTAGCACGGTATACTATATGGCCCTGCAAAAAATCAAGGTTGGCCAGCTTATTTTGGTGCTAGCGCCATAATTGCGGTGCTAAGAGATGCAGTGTGAAATGAAACAGGGCTAAGCATTAGCCAATCACAGAAGTCGAAATAGCACGTTAATCACGCTCTGTATGGTGATAATCATCAATATTCATGAGTTGTTTGATAGTCCGGAGGTAAGACCTTCACCCCAGCTAAGCAAATAGGATGGGGTTAGGAAAGACAGTGTGAATAGAAAAAAAAAGATAGTATGGGGTTAAGGATAGTCCAGGATAAAGGAAATGCAGTGTGAAAAGCATAACAGATGTAGAGTTTGGCTTTATATGAAAAATAATAAAGACAGGTCTCAGATAAAAGTAACAAATTTCATTCAAGCAGAAAATTGAAAAGGAGCGATTGTAGTGAAGTAATAATGTATAGGAGGATCAACCTATGTGTCTCAATTCAAACTTTATAACGTACTTCACTAAATCTATCGTTATAAAAATCAATGACCATTGCATTTGCACACAAAGAGCTCTTATCCATTACAAATCCTGCCTTCATACAATCACAACCTTGCCAAAGAAATGACCTATACAAATACTATGACTAGTGCTTAGTAGTCAACGTTTCACAAATGAGTTATATAACATAAACATGACTGTATAATACCCCTTTCATAAACCCAATTATGCAGCTAATAGTGCTCAGCATAATTTGGTCATAAAATTGGAGGAGGACCAGAGTTATCTGCATTATTTTGATGCTGCTATTATCCGCATAATAGCAGCATCAGGACAAGATTTTGAGTTTATGAACACATTTCCAAATAATGCGGATAATTGCCATGGTGCGGTCACAAGGTCACCCTTTTCAAACACAACCGCATCGGAGGGGGCGTGTCCAGTTGTCATGACGATTATCCGCCTTTTTCAGGACGGCGCTCGTAAAAATAATGCGGCTTATTTTTGGAGTTTGTGAACACAATTTTTATTGAACTATCCGCATTACTCTTAGGCGGCTAATTGGAGGATAGGTTTATGAAAAGGGTATAAGATACAAGCTTCATTAATAGAATCTAAAGTATATAATAAAGCAAAATCGCTTGTGAATATATTATAGGATTATTGCAGTTCAATCTGTATTCTGTCAATATAGATGTAAATGGAGGCATGAGCAAAAACATCTATGTTGATGTAATCATTAGTCAAACCTGTCAAACAGGCAGTAATAGTTACTATCAATTCATTAAATAACATCTACTATTGCCCATCTATTAGATTTTGTGGAAAACCACAAAACCATACCCCCTTGACAATTTCCCTTCTCTGGGAGTGTCATCCATTGCCATGGCAACCTTTCAAAGTATCTCAAAACATTTCAATCACTTTAAAACTCTATAGACTTTCTCCTGTTATGAATCATGAGGATGACTCACATAAAGTCTGAAAATCATTTACTCTTAACCCTACTGCACAGTACATATACAGTGAACGGTAAAAGAAATTATTCCTGAGCATCAAGAAAAGCTAGAAGCAAAACAGCAGACTTTGTCGAATCAATTCAATAAAATTACACTGAAGTTCAAACTATAAAACTGTATCATTTGGATCAGTTTTTTTCACAGACACTGCCACAAGAACTGTCAAGAGTTCAAATCAAAGATAACACAAATACAACTTTTACTGCCAAGCAAGCACAGTGAGCACACAAAATAAGAAAAGGATCATTTCACAAAACAGAATAACTTAGTATTACTTCAGATCTATGTATTTTTCAAACTTGCAAATTAAATGCCATCTTGGAAAAGAATAGTTCTTCTCTCTTGGCCAAGTCAAGTGTAAAAATTGAAAAGACAATATTGAAGGTCATATATGAGCATGTCTTTCATCACATGAAAGTTTCTTTTCTGACAGACAAGAACATTACATCTACTTCTCACAAGCCATGAGTGATATAAGCCAACTAGAGTATTCCCTCAGGCACTGGCGGATGGGGGGGGTGGAGGGTTGCAGGATTTACCAAAACTTAAGCTTTATGCTAAATTGGACATAAAAAAAGAAAGAAAAAAGGTGTCACTATTCCGTGCCCTCCCCCCCACTTGAGAGGCACGATTAAAATTTTTAATGTAAAAATGCAGTTACAATAGTAGTGTCTCCCCCCCCCCCTTGAAAGTGAAGATCTTTTTCTCTTTTTTTATTTTCTTTTTTTTTGCTTGTCAAAGTTTTTCGTGAACAAAATATCCTTAATTTTTGGCTTGTCAAATTTTTCCTCAGAAAAATGTGCCCCCCCCCCCTCCTTTTTGAAAATCCTGGATCCGCCCCTGCCCTCAGGTGAACTGGTCGAATCAAACTTTGCCAAATGCTTGATTCTTATAACATGGTATGTCCAATTTAGCATACCCAGGTAAAGCCTTTCTTAAGTTTTGGTAAATCCTCTCACCCCCCCCCCCCAAAAAAAAGGTGTATGTCCCTATTCCAGTAGACCATAAAATATCTGAATATTTTTGTCTTGTTATAAAAGACATTCTCAACAATGAAAAGTGCTGAAAATTTCAGGATATAAACATTGTCAGTATAGCCTCATGTCCAACTACTAATATGGAAAGAAAGTGCTCAAAAAATATTTCAAATAAAAAAACACTACTGTAAGAGTATAGTCTTTTCAAATTTATAAATCCTAATGGCCAGACGAATGTCATAATCATATCTTTATTCAATTGGGTAAGAAATAAAAATACATTCAATTAAAATACACTTTTGTAATATTGTAGTTTATGATGATACTCAAGTATATACATGTATACTGACCCTTCACCAAAACTTTAGACAAGCTTTATTATTAAAGTTTAATAATTCAATCTATGACACATTAACAATTTGAACTTAATTTTACTTAAACTATGCTTGTAAGTCATGACTAGTTGGTGTAATTAGTACTCAATTGGTCAATACCTCCTAAAACATAGGTAGCTAATAAGACAAACGTGAGACATATATGATAGCTTAGTCGGAATAGCAGTTTGAGAACCCAGGTTCAATTCGGAATTCCCATAATGTGTGCTTGTACCAAGAAAGTCAGAGTTCCCTGCTTGTACTCTTTTAAGAGATATTTGTCCTCATCACCAGGTCCTTTGGAAAAAACTTTGAGTTTTAAGAAGTTTGGTTGCTTTATACTTACAAGCATTTGTGGGGTTTTTGGCAATGGGGTTAAAACAAATTAATCACTACAGCCACCATTCAGACCTTTTCAGCAGACAACTAGTGGTAATTAGAAAACTGGACAAAGCTAATTAGATCAAAATTGTACATGGGATGGAGAACATTTCATCATGAGACAATATACAGCCGAAGGGAATGGGTATGAAAGTGATAACCAAATTTCAAGGAGACCTAGACCACATTATATTATAGCCAATGATATAGGGCTGCGTTTATGCGACCTCAACCCAGAATCATGATTGGAATCACGATTTGAATCATGATTCAAAACAGCAACATGAATCACGATCCGACAGAATCAGCGTTTATACGACCATCTTTCTAACGCTGTTTCTCCCTGAATTCGGGCCGATCCAGTGCGCATCACAGTGCGCAGTTTGACCCAGGAAGTATAGGTCAACATTTTCGCGCGTGTTTCTAACTTCACGTCGGCTGCTAGATTTTTGCTGCCACCGGAGCTAACGCGCGATCGTTTGTGCAAGTGCAACTCGGCTTCCGAAAAATAAATCTTTTACTTCCAGAATTCCGTGTATTGTACCTCGTATTGTTTTTGTTTACTTGTATTCAATCTTGTCGGTTCATCAAAAATGGTGTTCGGTAGCCGTAGTACTGGGCACGAATTCTGTTAATTTTGTCTCGACAGGCGGTGCCACATCTCCGTTGAAATCCCTCCCTTGCAAGCGCCGCTGAAAGGGACTCGTAGATCGTCTTATATTTCTGTGAATCCCGGTAAGGGATGCTTGTGCTTCAGGCTGAGCCCAAAGCACAAGCAGAGCCCTGAGTTCGTCGTCAGTCCAATTTGTGCCTTTGGAACTTGAAGACATGATTGATGAAAACAGTGAAATCAGGGTGACCAGACGTCCCGTATTTCCCGGGATTGTCCCGTATTTCAGAATATTGAACAAAATGTAGTTAATACATTTGAAAGTGACGAATTTTCATTAAATAACCAACAGCTGACGAAGCAGGGACAACAATTAAATCGATAACTGTAAACTTTTGCAAGTTCTGCGATGATTTCTTGCTAATACATTGCAAACGAACTGGCCTCCTGCCTGTGTGTGGCAGGCTACTAGCTAGGCATGGAGGATCGAAGCAAATTCTCAATGGTGCAAACACCTCACATGATAAACAGTTTTTCTACCAAAATAATCACAAAATCGGCGGGAAATTCTTATAATTATACTATGGATTCTCAGTTTAATGATTTGGAGATGTAATCGGAGGAAAATGTTATTGACTTTTCATAGATCTAGTTTCAGCTTTCGTTTTGAGTCTTGGTGTGCACGATGCCGCGATGTTTCATCTAATTTTTAAGTTTGACAATATGTTTCACTTTGAAATTTTATTCATTTCTAAAACATTTTATGTTTAAAATTTTAAAAATACATTTATTAAAGTTATGATTTTTATTAGATGATTGGATTTTTTTTGTTTACTTGAAGTTTGAACTTTTCCCTTTTCTGCTTGCCCTTTTTTGTTCCATCTATCTTTATTTCCTATCTTTCTTTCCTCGACATTTTCTTTTCTCTCTCTCTCTCTCTCTGTTCATTTTTCTTTCTTTCCTTCTTTATCCAATATACTTTTTTATTTCATTCATTCTTTCTTTCCTTATAATTACCTTGGCTTCCTTCTCTCTTCGTCTCCTGTTTCTTTTCGTTCTTTCTCTCCTTCCATTATTTTCTATTTTTTCGTTCTCTTCCCCTTCATTCTTCCCTTCCATTCTTTATTCCTTTCTTCATTTTTCCTTCTCATTCTTTTCCCTTATTTTTATTTTCTTTCTATTGTTTCTTTCTTTCAAAGAATGAAGGAAACATGTTTATTTCCTTCATTCTTTCTTTCCTCCTACTTTTTCTCACCTTTCCAACTTGTCTCCTTTATTTTGCGAGACATTTATTAATCTTCCCTTCCTTCCTTCCTTTCTTTCTTTCTATGTTCATTTCAAAGAATGACGGAAACCTTTTTTATCTCTTATTATTTCTTTCATCCTTTTATTCTAACTTTCTGTTATTTTTCTGTTTTCTTTCCTTCCCAATCATCTCTTTTCTTTCTCTCCTTCATTCTTTCGTTAACCTTCCCTTCTAATTCTTTATATTTTTTTCAAAAGTCTTATTATTATACTATGGATTCTCAGAAGCCCACACTTTGTGTGGGCTTCTTTGTTGATCTTCGTTTGTCAATTGTCCCGTATTTCATTTTGTGAAATCTGGTCACCCTGAGTGAAATATACAAATGACGCTACAGTACAACCCCGGGGTACAATACACAGAATGATAATTCCTAAATGCACATGACAATTGGCATATACCGGTACTAGTACACTGGCAATCTGCTACACGAAAATTAACCTGCACGAAACACAGCGCGCCTTTGAGTCGAACCCGGAAGAAGCACGACACAATGACGTCATAGAATCATGATTCAAATCACGATATCGTTTATACGACCCTTTTCGTTCGTGATTCTACAGAAACGTCTTTCCAAACGCCCCTTTTTCCGTGTTTCATGTTTGTGATTTGAAAGACGTTTATTTCCAATTTCGACTAAACGCAATCGTGATTCTGCAGAATCGTGATTTGAATCATGATTCTAATCATGATTCTAGGGTAAAAAAGTGTCGAATAAACGCACCCTAGGAATTGGACCAAATGATATTTATAGAGTAGACCAAGTGGCTATAGACCTCCATCTCATCATTCATCACTCTGCTACTATGCTTGACAATTAGAATAACAACTTTGACCCTTTCCATCAAACATGTACAAAGCTGCTAGTCATAACATTACTTCACTGACTTTAAGCACTAGAAGTCAATGACCTCCTGCATCAGCTACTTCAACCACTTCCACTGATCTTTAAAGGGCTTAAGCCTTAAAGTAACTTTTGATTTTTGCATAATTTGTTGAAATTGTTAAATGTCAATGCTTCTTATATATGAGTGACAAATCAGAAATGTAAATTTTATATGACATCATTATCATGTAGAATGCTAAAAGTTATGAAAATACTGGGTAACTTTATCTTTATCAAAACATGACAGTCTGTACCTTTTGTCACTTTCCAAATTCCAATCACTTTTTACATCTTTTTTTTTACACACAATGATGATTGAGGACACTTTTCCAGGTTTATCATTTTTACACCAAACAGGCCTTAATACCAATGTGTAGACAGGGGCATTGCCAGGATATTTTTATGGGGGTGTGGGCCAGGGGGGGGCTGTTGTTGTTGTTGTTATTTTGAATAGGCAAACTAGTCAGTTTTGACTATTGTTGCCTTATAAATATGCTTTTCTTTTTTTCCAAAATATGATAATTTCTTTGTTCAAATTATGTCAGTTTGAAAAGTAAAAGAAAGGTAAGAAAAGTTCCCAGGAAATTGTGCAAGACCACCTCTCCTGCCCTGTATTAGTACGTTATCCTGACAAGCCCGCTCGAGGTGCATTTCGAGGGCGTCTCAGGAGTACAAAAAAATTGTATTCCCTATGTCTCTCAAACGTGAGCAGGGGGCGCTCTATCCAATACCTCGTGGAACTTTATTTAAATTCCGCAGGTGCAAATTTATGTCAAATCGATCGGAACCATATCAACATTATTATTTTTTTTTAAACGAAAACATTTATAGTAGAGTAAATACTGACATTTAATGGCCATGTGATAAAGTGAAAGTATTGCTTGGGGCAATACCACATAAAAACAAAGCTGATGCCATTTTTTCCCCTCTGAATTTAATAACAGGAGTAATATAAATGACCCACATCTATCTTTTCGATAGTATTCACAAATATTATAAAAGGATGAATGGGTATGGGACTATGGGTACATCACGTTCAATGGGGAAAGGAAATTACGTATAAGTTCAAACGACCAACTGAATTAAATCACGCATGCCACATGCTTTCCAAGACACCCAACATCTTCTCAACATCTTGGAAAGAGATCAAAAAGATTTCTAATTGGATGAAAGCCATATTGAAAGCCTGTGTCATGTGACCTCCGGGGTTGCCAGGTTCACATACAGTATGAACGCACCTAAACACTGTATACATACATCATCAGGTAGAGACGAGTAGATATGACATCTGTCTGTGGGGGGGGGGAGTGGAGGAGAGATGAGGTCATGTATGTACATGTAGACTAGTTCATCATTGAACCAAAACAAATTAACTTCATGAAACAGAGATTACAATAAAGGGTTTATGAGAACATCAACACAGGGAAACACCCATCTTATGTCTCTGTTTTCTACCCTCTTCAATGATTTCCATAAGGATCTATATTTATTTTTATCATCTCTTAATCTTATAATAATCTTGATAATTTGATATTTAACACTTTCAAATGGTAGCACATTCTGTTACAAGCCAGCCAAGTGTGTACACAATTTTTTTTTACTTTTGCTAATTACTAAATAGGCCTACTTGTATTGAACTAAAAATTTCTTTCCTCAAATAAACTAAAAGAAAACGATGAGAAGATTTATATGGATACTTGATCTTTGATCTGTGGCATCTGTGCCAACATGCACTCTGTATGCCTTTCAAGAACTTCCTGTAAAAATTGGATGAAAACAATTTATTTTCTTGGAATTAATTTGGGTTAACCCAGGGACACAGATCAAGTTGATGCTATCAGAAAATGGTTGCGATTCCCTTGGCAATATTTTCAAACATGATATAGCCAGGAAACAGACAGCCAGCAGAAGGAAGTTATGGTGATATTTAACCCTTCTTTTCTCTCAATCTAGTGGTGTATATTGTCTCTTAACTTGTTGTTTCTTCCTTTCCTCCTCTTTTTTCTCGTCTTCCTTTTCTATCTCACTATCTCACTGTCTCTCTTCCTTTCCTCACATCTTTCTCCCTTTCATATAGGCTACTCTAAATTTCAAAGATTCAAAATAAATCCACATTGGCGGTGAATTGTGACCAGCAGAACATTGTATTCATTTGTTTATCCTAAAGGTTAAAACTTTAAATCTAAACAGATTTGGAGTTTAATCTTTAGCTATATATTTAAATCCATGTTTTAAACTAAAACAAATATACAGCTAGCCAGTGGCCAGAGTGTAACTTTTTTTTCTCTTTTAAAGCCAGCTCAAACCAAGGAGGTATTGCACTGAACATTGTGTACCAGGAATAATACATACACCTACTCCACATCAAGACCAAACAAGAACTACACTTAGTATTCTATAGCAACTAGACAACAGATTCAACTTTTAGAGGTATATTTTACTTAACTGAATAGGCCTACTTAAAATTCAATTTTCCTTCAGATCAATTTCTTCTAGAGACATACTTTTAAAAAGAATCAAAACTTCTGGATAACATATTTCATATATTGCCATATATTGGGTAACCTCATCATTTTGTTCTGGTTTCTGAAGGAAATGGGTCACAAAGAAATAAGCCCTAATAAGTAATACCATCATCACACTCTGACTAGTCTAAATAAGGCTTAATGTTAAAGCATTCATGATTTAGCTTTGTTTCCATCTAAGTGATCGAAATTTTAATCAAAGTGGAACTTTGTCCTCAAGAAAAGTTTGTTTTAAAAATACCCCAAAAATGTTTTTAAAAAATAAATATTGCTGAAAGTTTGATGAAAACCCGATAAAGATTGAGAAAAATGAAGTTTTTGTGACATCATATACAAGCAGATACCCTATATATGTGTTATGTAATATAAAATTTATAATGATTCCGGATGACTGCCATTCTTTTCTTTTCTTTCAAGAATGGGTGTGAAGTGATTTACATACTGAAGGTGCAATCAAAACCATTTTCATTTTTTTGAGAAAAAATTACATTCAATTGATTCTTTCGACTACATGATTTAAAGGGGAGCTAATCGCATATGACGTCGCAAATAATTCAGAAAAAAAAATTCTAATCATATTTTTTTTAATATAGATCTATATTAGAAGTATTCATTTGATTGATTTTCCTCAAAATTATCAGATAATTTTACTAACAACTTTTTGTCAGGGTGAACTTCCCTTTTACAAATTTGTCACTCTGTACTGTTTAATAACGTTATTATCAAAATTTCCTTGAATTTTGAAGAAAAAAAGTATTGCTCTCCGGTGGAAAGAGAGGAAATAATAAAAATACATAACATTTACCTCGATCAGCATTCAGAGCCACCGCCTCCCCCGATGCGACGGCGGGCCACGCGACCAGCATTAGGCCGAAAGCCACAATCACCTTAACCGCATCCACTTTACGTGACATACTGCGATCGCTGAATTCAGCTCTCGAACTCAAACGACAAAGTTTATAAACTTATGCCAAGATTTAGGCTCCTCTAACTGTTACGTTATCCAGTAACTAGTAAGTTGTAAAGTTTCTGAAAAGTTATTGAAAATAGTCAAGTTTTTGAAGTCCCTTGCAGACTGATATTTGTTTCCTGAGACTAGACGTTTGTTCCCAGCAATGAACACATTACGAGGAAACTTCCTGATACGTTTTACATTTCGGGTGTATGGTTTCTGCCAGTACCGGTCGGTACCTATACTACCCCCAAAGTGACTGCATTAGGTCTATCAAGCCACCTCGCTCGCAGTCTACAACGTCGCCCGCTCCGTTTCTGAAGATTGGAGTTATGCGTTTATGAGAAATTGAAGCCAGAAAGCGTGGTGGTATCGTATTGTGATTTCAACTCTATGGTTATTTGTCACCAGTAGTATGCTATTTAGTTCGCTTGAGATTGAGATGGCGCTATGTTACATAAAGTTACGAGCAGTTTTTCCAAAATTATGAAAGGAACGAACATGTCATCATTTGACAACGACACGCCCACCCAGCCGCGGATTAAGGGGGGGGGGCGAAGGGGCCTTGCCCCCCTCCAAATAAAAAAAAACAGTAATAATGATTATTTTGAAAATATTTTAAAAAATGAAAAAAGTGAGAAGGGGAAGAAAAAGGGAAATAAAAAGAAGATGCGAAAAGGAAAGGGAAGAGGAAAGAAAACGAAAAGGAAAAGAAAGGTAATGAGGATTGAAAAAGAAGGAAGAAGGAGGAAGAGCGAAAAGAAGAAGGGAAAAAGAGGGAAAGGAAGAGAAATCAAGGGGAAAGGGGAATAAAGAGAGGAAGGAAAGAGAAAGGAGGGAGAGATAAAAGGGAAGGGAGAAGAAAGGGAGGGGGATGGGTAGAGAGAAGCTAGGGGAAGGAAAAGTTGAGAGAGAAAAAAAGTTGATGAAGATAAAAGGAGATGGAAAATATGAAAATGGATAGGGGAAAAGAAAGGAAATGGAAAAAAGATGGGAAAAGAGAAAACAAAGGAAAGAGAGATGAAATTAAAGAAAAACAGAGAAAGGGAAAAGGGATAGAAGGGAAAGTGAAACACATTAAAAAAACAAAATTTTAAAAAATATTGGGTAAAATTTTAACTAGCGCGAGGGTATGTGCCAGCTTACGCAGGATTTTTTTAAAGGGGGGTCAAGCTGAATGAAATGTTCATAACAAAAAAGGTCTTTATCACAAACTTAGCGTCGTTTGGTATCTCAAGGAAAAAATGACATGCATAAAAGGTGTTCAAAAAAGGGGGTTGAGTATAAAAAAATAGGGGAGGGGGTTGAACCCCTGTAACCCCCCCCCCCCCCCCCTGCTTACGCTACTGTGTCAAACCAATATGAGGCAGTATTACCAAATGCGGGAAGAATAATGTCCTGTAAGGTAGCAGAAATTACTTTAGAACGGGCAAAATTTTCATCACACTAGATAAATAAAAATGGCCAAAATAAATGCCCAATATTGGTTGGACTCAAAGAGAGGGGAAATAGATGTGAACTTGAAATGGAAAGGAAACGGGTGAAAAGGACGAATGATGATGGAAGAGATTTTATTCATTTTTTTAAACAAAATTGTGAAACCCTCGGATGACCACTAATCGTGTAAAGGAAAATCAAAATCAATTTTGAGCCTACAGTTTGCACTTCATGAAAATGTTTAGTTTTTAACCTATCCTGTTTATGATTTCAAACGGTCATTAGAATCCTTTTTTTTTCATTTAGGCATAGCAAAACTTTTCAGCTTGCGCTTCGCATCAATTGTTAGTTAGATATTACCCACCTCAAAAGGTTAAAAGTGCTTCGAATGTCCAGCTGTTAGTCTGGTCAAAATAGCAAATATTTCAGCTAAGACTTCGTCTTTAAAATTTTCAGCTCGCGCTTGCATAGTGGTTAGGTAGATAACCGTGATCTAGATCATGGTTGAAAAAGTTATTATAATGTCCAGTTTTCACGTGAGAATATCAAAAATTTTGTGCTCGCTTCAATTTTGTAGTTGGATACTTTCCAGTTCAAAGTTGATAAAAAGTGCATAGAATGTCCCGTTTTCAGTTCAGAATATACAAAACTTCAGCTCGCGCTTCGCGCTTGCCTTGCATTGATAGTTGATTTAGATAGGTATCCTGTACATAATTATAAAGTTGATTGAAATGTCCCGTTTTGAGGTCTGAATATAAACATTTTTCAGCTCGCGCTATGCGCTCGTATTTTGATTAGTAAGATATGGACTCTCTACATTTCATTTGATTTCATTTATTTCATTTTCAACAAAATATAAATCAAATAAATACAGTCATAACAACATTAACTTCCTAGAAACAGTTCTTAAAATGTTCCCGTTTCATATTGATATATTAAAAATTATTCAAAAATATAAATGATTATAATATATACATATATATATGTATATATACAGTGCGTATAAAAAAAGGACAGTTTTGAAAAGTCTGTAAAACAATTGTTTCAAATTATTATATCTATATTTTGATGTCAATAGATGCTGAGATCTTATCTTTGAAATGACATTTAAAGAAATAAATTTTGTTCATGCTTGAGCGAACACGGGACGTTTTTTTCGGGGATTCAAAAAGAGGCTTGCGCAAAAATGGCAGAAATTAGAAATTTGATGATTAGACTTTTGGCTAATCAGCAGACTTCCTCTTGATTTTATCATTATCTTTGCCATAATTTTCGAATAATGCAGTTCATTTACAAATTTATTCATTTACCTGAATTATATTGTTTTCCATTTTAACTTCTTTTACCTTTGAATTCTCCTTCATATTAAGTAAGAAAAGAAGAATTTTTGACAACCCAAGTAAGAAGATTTTCATTATTAATTGGGAGAATTTGTAATTATTCAAATCCTTTTATTATGTGAAAAAAAATATGTGATGGTACCTATAAAAGACATGAATATTATTTTCAAGGGGTTACTGAATCCTTCACCAAGTTTAATTGTGTGCTTGACAGGACAAACAGGAAGGGATTCATTTCTTTCAATGTTAATGGTGTATTGAGTCAAGTTTGAAGGAGCAAGATATGGCAGATCGGGTAAAATGTATTAAAAAGTTGTGAAGCGAGCAAGCAAAAAGTTCCACTTTTTTATTAAAATATTCAATTTTGTGATTTTGACATAATATTCAGAAAATGATATCATATTTCACTTTTTATGTTTTCTGTTATTTTCCTTTTCTATTTCATTGGTCATGATTTTTTTTTTTTTTTTTGGGGGGGGGGCACCTCGAGCCCCCACTCATCAGTATGCCACTGTTCAAAGGCACCACAACCTTTGTAGCACACAATGAAAGACTTTGAAAAAAAAACGCGCTCTCCCATACTTTGGTTTAAAAAAAATGTTCTTGCCTAAAGAAGGAATATTCAAAGCTAAAAGAGAACATATAAAAAAGGAACAACAGAACTTTTCGAGCAAATAAGTAGATTTGAAAATGAATTTTGACCGCATAATTCGAAAATCATGGCAAAGATAATGAAAAGGTTAAGAGGAAGTCTGCTGATTAGCAAGAAGTCCGACCATCATATTGATTATTTTTGCCATTTTGGCGCAAGCCTCCTTTTTAACCCCAGACATAAACATTCCGTGTTCGCTCAAGCATGAGCGAAACTAAATTGTTTTAATAGCATTCGAAGGATAAGACTCCAGAGCACGTATTGACACTAGAGATCATAATTTGAAACAATTTTTTTTACAGACTTTTCAAATCTGTCCCGCTTTTTTGATACGCACTGTATATATACAGTATACAGTGCGTATAAAACAAACGGGACAGATTTGAAAAGTCTATAAATTTTTTGTTTCAAACTATGATCTCTATATTTTGGTGTCAATAGGTGCTCTAAGGTCTTATTCTTCAAATGCAATTAAAATAATTTAGTTTCATTTATGCTTGAGAGAACACGGAATGTTTTTGTCTGGGGTTAAAAGGAGGCTTGCGCCAAGATGGCATAAAATTATAAATAAGATGGTCGGACTTCTTGTTAATCAGCAGACTTCCTCTTAACCTTTTCATTATCTTTGCCATATAATTTTCGAATTATGCGGTCAAAATTCGTTTCAAAATGTACATATTTGCTTGAATAGTTCTGTTGTTGTTCCTTTTTAGTATGTTCTCTTTCAGCTTTGAATATTCCTTCTTTAGGCAAGAACAATTTTTTTTTAACCAAAGTGTGGGAGAGTGTGTATTCTTTTTTAAATCATTTCATTGTGTGCTACAAAGGTTATGGTGCCTTTGAACAATGGCATACTGATGGGTTGGGGGTCGGGGTCCCCCCCCCCAAAAAAAAAGAAAAAATCATGACCAAGAAAAAGAGTGGAAAGGAAGATAACAGAAAACATAGAAAGTGAAATATGATAACATTGTCTGAATTATATGTCAAATCATGTCAAATCACAAAGTTGGATATTTTAATAAAAAGGTGGAATTTTTTTGCTTGCTCGCTTCACAACTTTTTAATACATTTTTCTGCAATATCTCGCTCCTTTAAAATCGACTCAATATGCTACACCATTGCCATTGAAAGACATGAATCCTTTCCTGAAGGATTCAATAATCCCTTGAAAATAGGATTCATGTCTTTTATAGGTATACCATAATACAATTTGTTTCACATAATAAAAGGATTTGAATGATTACAAATTCTCCCAATTAATAATGCAAATCTTCTTACTTGAGTTGACAAAAAGTCTTCTTACTAATGAAGGAAAATTCAAAGGTAAAATAAGTTTAAATGAAAAACAAAATGATTCAGGTAAATAAATTTTTAAATCAAATTTGACAGCATAATTTGAAAATTATGGCAAAGATAATGAAAAGTTTATTAGGAAGTCTGCTGATTGGCCCAAGGTCTACTCATCAAATTTCTAATTTCTGCCATTTTGGCACAAGCCTGTTTTTTAACCCCCGACCAAAGCGTCTGTTTGCTCAAGCATGAACAATATGTTTTTTAATTGCATTTCAAAGATAAGATATCAGAGTATCTATTAACATCAAAATAATAGATATAATAATTTGAAATAATTTTTTTATAGACTTTTCAAAACTGTCCCGTTTTTTTGATACGCACTGTATAATAGTCATAAAAATCCTGTGACGTTCATGTGACGGCACAAAATCATAACAGTTTAAAGGAGAAGCAAACTCGTTATAACTACATGTATACCTTTTGCTCTGGGACAGGACGCGTAAACTCTTTTTTTTATTATTGAAATTTAAAAACGAGGGAGTGAATCGACCTAGATTGTCATTGGGGCACTTTTGCACTTTGTAAAGTGAAATATAAAAATTTCGTGCATACTGTTGGTGATGTTTGTGACAAGTTCAGTAATTTTTTTTAAGTTTTCAAAACTTATGGGCGGGGGGGCAACTGCCTCTCCCCCACTGTGTGCTGTCATGACCTCTGAGATAACAATGTCTTTAATATATCACTAATACAAATTAACTTCTAATTCTATTTCTTCAGAGAAAATATTTTTTGGGGAAAGGGAAGGTTCTTGAATTTGTTGCAGATTTGCGGTATAGTGAATTGGTGGGTTTCGGTCAATACACTGTTGAGAATGTACCATTCTGGGACTATGAGGAACCTGTCCAGATAGGAGTAGGCCTATAGTTGAGGACTCGAGATGGTGCTATACAAGGCTGTTGGTTCGGTTTAAGTTAAAGAATACGCTGAGGGAAGGTGGACTTCCCTTCCTCGAACTGGTCCACCCCCTTCAAAATAGATATCCGAATTAAGAATTGGTTATGTAGATATATTTGTTACTATAGCAGTACACATTTTAATTCCAAATTTCATGTATTGGGCTACAGTACTTAATTTTATAACTAAGAAACAGGTTTTTAATCTTCTTCAAATATATCACCATAAAAGGTGTTATCACAATGATCAGATATTTGTCACCGGTATGTGACCCTTTAAAAAAAAATCATAAAATGCCCCCAAATGTGGCCCTCATTCTTTGACAAATATTGAAATCATTGCCCACTCTAAAATGGTGTATCATTGTTGTGCTCAGTCATCTTCAATCTCAGTGAATTCTGCATTTCTCTCTGTTCCCAATCCATCTTCTTTCCATTTTTTTCTGGATTATAATTGTTTAGATATTTCAAATTTTAACAAATTGTTCCAAAGGGGGGTGGGGGAATATTTTTCCGAGGAAAAATTTAACAAGCAAAAAAAAGGTCTTGACTTTCAAATGGGCGGGGGCACACTTCTGTTTCAACAGAATTTTAACATTACAAATTTTAATTTTGCTTCTAAGGGGGGGGGGGGGGGCGCACAGGCCGGCTGTGCCCCCCCCCTGGATCCGCCAGTGCACCTGTGTACACTGTACTTCAAATCATACTGGTGTTTGGAAAAACTAATAATACAAGGCAAAAGCAATTTTGTGTCTCGCCCACGTATGAAAATAACCAGAAATATTGTGATTTGCGAGGGCACGCAAGAGAATTATATAGAAACTTCATTGTGAAATGACTGGGATGGAATAACTCTTGTCCCAAGAGCCTTGCACGTAAACTTTAATCTTGACCTGAAAATGACCTTTGACCTTACCATGTGACCTCCGACTGCAGCATAACATGTAGGTCCCCAAGTCCATCTACCATTCAAGTTTGGTTGAAAAGCGACTTACGGTTGCGGAGTGTCATAAGAGTCTTGCATGTAAACTTTAACGTTGACCTGAAAACGACCTTAGACCTTACCATGTGACCTCCGACTGCAGCATAACATGCAGGTCCCCCAAGTCCATCTACCATCCAAGTTTGGTTGAAAAGCGACTTACGGTTTGGGAGTTATGTGTCATTACAGGTTTGAGACGGACGGACGACATTTGGATCCCCAAGTCTTGCCTTCACCTCTGGTGGGCGAGACAAAAAGGGATTTCCAGGAATGCGTTGGAAGCTGGGGTTAAATCTCTACTGAACCGAAGAACCACAGTATGTTAAAAATCTGTGTGCAATATTCCCATTCACACAAGCAATCTCTCAGGGGTTCAGGATATCAAGTTTGGTGTTAGAATCTTAATCCCTCCCATAACCCTCCCCGTCCTAAAAATAATAATGAATAAAAAATATAAAGGAAAAAAGAATTGTCCTTTTTTCAGCCAAGGGTTAATTGTCAGGGCTTTATAAATTTTAAGGAAAAAAACTTAATTGGCTATTTTTATTTTTTAGTATGATTTTGGATTTTGTGGTTTTTTTACATTCAGTAAGACATCTCGGTGCAATTTTTCACAGAATTCACTTTTTGAGACTTATAAAAACAATCTTTTGTCAAAAGCCCTTCAATTATAAAAGTCTTTGTCGAAAATCTGTAAATCAATACATGGCGTCATCCTGGGGTGGTATTCTGAGATCCATTATATCTCGGATAAAATATATTAAAAAGATAATATGACCTCAGAATTTTACAATTACATAGGTTTGGACATTAAAAAAATGGGTGATTTTTCTGCTTTTCCGATATGAATCAGATTTTTTTTTTCAATTTTCAGAAGAAAATGGCCCTGAAAATTATTTAGTGCTGAAATAGATGGAAAACTTCAACTCTTCACTACAAAATAAAATATGACTAAAACTAGTCCAAAACAGATTTCATCAATTCAAAGTGGAAGGAAAAGATTTTTATGACACATCTATGTGATAGAAGAAAATAAGTTATCTGAAAAGCAGAAAAATCACATTAGTTTTTCTGTGCACAAACCTGTGGAATCACAGCACTTCTAACACATATCACAGTCTTGAAGCCAGTGAAAAGGACAAGAAAGCATGTTTTTGAAGCCCAATAAATTAGAGCTTTTCTTAAGCAAAAGGCTCAGTTGGTAAGCAGTGAAAATGAATGAAGATTGCATTGCTATGTTTAGTAGTTTACAAGTTTTTGAGTGGCATATAATTTGTCCATTTCACTTTCACAAGAAAGCCTAATTTTCATTTTGGGTCCGGTCTGAGTTTTGGGAACATGAAAAATTGTAAATCCGCTAATGTACTTTCCAGTTTCTGACATCTATTTATCTACTGGATTCCAATGGAATTTAGAAAGCAGAAAGATAAATTCTGACTTGTCTCTGGCTTTGTGTATATTTTAAAAAGTGAGCTAAATAACAAATGTAAATGTTAGCACCTTTAAACACAACTTGCATTCTACATGATTAGCCCACTCACATGACTTCATTTTGCCAAAAATCTAAACTACTGCACAACAGGTAATAAAAAAAATGTGTAAACTATATTAAATTTTTGTTGTTGCTGGTGTGATGTTTTATTTCACCAATCATCATCCTCACAAAACACATAAGTATGAACAATATGCAAATACAATGTCCTTTGTGATAACTTCGCTATCCAAATGATATTGTTGGGATATGATGCGAGTGCCTCGGTGTGATTCAGGAAAGTGTTTGGTCTAAGAGCGTCCAGCTCCACCTCCACCACCGCCACCTGCTCCACCGCCGCCGCCTCCTCCGCCGCCGCCACTACCGCCGCCACCTCCTCCTTGCCTGTTCTGACCAGAGGCCTGGAGAAGAGTAAAGAAGACAATAATAATAAATATCCTTTGGAAATTATGAAGATGGTACAAATTACCAAAGAAGGTTAAATATCATTTGAGGAACTTCAAAAGCCTATCTAAAGTTTTGGTAAATCCCCCGAAAATGCATGTCACTAATCAGTCTATTCCAGTCAACTACTAGTTATGTGAATGTGCATGTCCTAAAATGGTTGTGATGTCAATGATATGAATGAACAAAGTGTTTCATTTGACAAATTTACTGGTTTTACATAAAAATATAATTTCATCAGGTGTCCGATCAAAATAAAATACATAAAACACTTCTCAAGTATTGAATGGGCTGAAGATGTAAAAATATGATCTTTGCCAATAGCTTTCTTAATATCCAATTACTACCAATGTTTTAAGTGTTCTAATGGCCATTACAAATAATAAAAAAATTGATGAGGGTGATAATTGCCGTATTCAAACCCTAACTGATGAAAAAAAAGAGTCAAATTCAAATTTGAACAGCTGAAAACACATTTCGCATTTTTGGAATATTGATACGTCAGATGACACTCTTAACCCTATCTAGGCCGGGGTATTTTGGGAGTTCATATGGCCGGGGGGGGGGGGGCCTCCCAGGCCCCCCCTTAAGATCTCGGCCGTCGACCGCGCGATTGCGCCGAAAATTGGCACGCGGGTTGCCTGGGACATAATCTACAAGATTGTATAGTAATTTTTTTCATGCAAATTGCTATTAAGTGATTATGCTAATTTATGCGTAATTAGTATGCGAAATCATTCTTTTTCCTCTAACTCCCTAAATAAAGCTCCAAATGTACTAATTTTTGGTATAGAAACTCTTTGTGGTGTTCTTAGCAAGTGTACATGAAAAAATTGCGATATCAAATCATTTTCTTATGTATTATATTGTTTTTTGCAATTTCTTATGTATTTCTTTGTTTTTTGACCTTTTGTTTTTCATTGTTTTTTCAATGAAATTTGTTGGGGACTCTTCTGTGATCATAAAAAGCATAAAATAAATAAATTTAGACCAGCAAAACTAAAAATAATCATGCATTTATGAATTTTGGTTGAAAACACAATTTGCATTGACTTTGTACACAAAATCACGTTTTTGAGCAATTTTTGGTCTGACATGCACTTACATAATGTTGCGTAATTTCGGAACCACGTACCCGGGTGACGCAAAATTGGTCTCAAAAGTTGCGCAAGACTTGAAAGTAAAAAGTCAGCGAGCGGCGCGGTCAAAAAATTTTGCACGGCAAAAATATCGCGCGATTTGTTGAGGGGGGGGCCTCCGAGGCCCCCCCCCCCCGGCCTAGATAGGGTTAAAACGAATTAACATTACTGACCCCTCACCAAAGCTTTAGATGGGCTTTGAAATTTTCTACATTAGAAAATCTTTCGGCTCTACACTTAGGCACATACATGTTCCAGTTTTTCAAGAGGTGTTTATGTAATATTGTGAATAACAATGAATTTGAAAGCCGCTTTAAGTTTTATACCCCCAAAGTGTTGGTCACTCTTCCATTCTATTCTACATAAGAATCATAAAGTGAAAATCCTAGAAATGCATGAGCATTCCTATCATGGTAACTTGCATTGTTTATCACACTGTTCGTGTTTAAAGGGCAATGCCGTATAATAACCCTTTTGTACATCTGACCCCCATTTTTTCTCAAGTTTTACTTCATTTCATAAACTGACCAAGTCATGATCATTTGAGAGCATTACAGAATGTCAAAATAACAAGATATCAGAGACAGAAAACTTTATGAAGGTCTCACGTACATGGGGTCGGACGTACATATTTTATGGAATTGCCCTAAAGCACATTAAAATTAAAGGTCAAGTCCACCTCAGAAAAATGTTGATTTGAATCAATAGAGGAAGATGGTATCATATGTTACAATCATGCAACATATTCAGATGGGATTTTCTTTAACAAGTTCAAATTGAAATGCAGCTCATGATGATTGATCCCTATTTTCTGATGTTTGATTATTTAGCTGCTATGACTTACCATTACTGGTCGGAATCTTGGGGGTGGGGTCCTGTCTCGACGTGCTTCCCTGGAACGATTACGGACAACTTTGGAATGGATGGCACAGCTCACGCAGTAGTGAAGCTTAGCATAAAGCTTGGGCAGAGCATACACTGAAACAAAGGATGAAAAATAATAGTATATTAATCTTGACCATGCTAGCCACAATACTGTATTTCATTTAATCAATTTGGCAGAAGTTAAATGATATACCGGTATGCACCTTCTCTTTGAATTATTGATGTACCAGTAGGATCACAAATTTCGAAGATCTTGTGTTAAAAGGATGAGCAAAATGCAGAAAATTCCATGAAAATCTGTTATCAAATTTTAAAGTTTAGCAATATATTATGAAAACAGTTATATGCAAGTCATGAATATTCATTAGGTGGACTGATGATATCACATCCCTACTTTCCTTTTTATGTTATTACTTCAAATCACAATTGTTTTTATTTTTTCATACATGTGTGAATGTTTTGTCTCCCCTCATGTGAAGTTGCATCACAGTAAATATCTTATGCACTGAAGCAGTTGTCAATATATCTTTAATTCTTGGAGGAAAAAATATTGAATAAACCTTACTTGATATAATAAAATACAAAAGAACAGGTGGGGATATGACATCAGTTTGCTCATTGAATACTCAAGAAGACATGTCTAGAACTGTTTCACTGGAATAATGCAAATCTTTAAAATACCATAACTTTGTTATTTCTTGTCCGATTTTGATCAAATTTGCAATGTTTTGTTTGTCTGACTATTCTAAGTCTTCAGTTCTGATAACATTCAAACTTCGACTTACACCCTTCCCCTCTGAGCTAAAGATCTTAGTCAAGATGAACACTGCCCAACTAGACCCTGCTGTCAGTTTATTTATTTAACCTGGTTTCTCTTAATTAAACCAATTTAGGAAACCAGTTTACAAGATCGCTTTTCAAGCACTCTCATCACCATCTCCTGAATTGGTTTTCAATATCATTTCATGTAAAACGGTCTTGTTGCTATGGGAACACTCTGTGGCGTCACCACAGTGAATGCATTCTACATACATTACCTGGAGTGCGAAAATGGCTTCCCAAAGAACAATTGTGTCTTTACCTAAATTTAAACTGGTTTATCATGGTGACGCAGTCTTCAAAACTACATCATGAGGTAGTTTTCCAAATCAGTTTGGAAGATCGTTTCTAAGACTGCTTCCAGCGTTCCCATTACACGTCAAACTCGTTTCCACTTAACTGGTTTCCACAAAACTAGTTTTAGGAAAGTTATGAGATGGGGGTCTTAGATACTGTGAAGGTCTGCTTTTTTACCTTCATAGACGCTAGCATCCTGGATGTCACGGATGGCTGCAGCCTCAACGATGTTCCTGATAACAAACTTCTTGATGGCCTTGTCCTTAGGCACACAGCGGGCACAGTTGGTGCAGCGGACGGGCCTAACATGGCCTCGCCCCTTCTTGCTGCGTCCGTTGTTTCGACGCTTTTGAGTCTGAAAAAGGGAAAAAGACGAAACAAAAGTCGTTTAAAAATATCTTTAAGGGTGTTGAAAATACTTCCCACAATTTATAATCAAAATCATTACTACAAAAAAGAATAATTACTGGTCCCTTGCAGCAATAGGATTTAGCAGACGACTTATAGCAAAATTTTTATCACAAACATGTTTTGAAAGATCACCTTTGAATATCTACTTGTGTAAGGAACTAGGGAAGTTAATTTGACATTATGATTTTTCTGTTGGTTTGGTAACAATTACACTGTAATATAGTCAACACCCTTTACGTTCATTGGTCGCAAACAGATAAAGTTTCAGGCCAATACATTCAAGCAAGACAATTGAGAAATCCTGCTTCACACGTTATTTTCATAATTCTCGTCAGTTGATCAAGGTTTTAAAATAGACCCTACAGGATCATGTGAAAAAAGATTGATACATACATCTAGATAAACAATGTCAATAATTCAGTCTTTGGGATAATAATTGCTCTTGTATAAATCCTCTATTTAAGTGGCCCATCGGTCTTTGCTGAAAAAAAAAACAGTCACCAGTCTAAAAAAAAAAGATGACTAGGGCCATTATTTTCTTCTAGGTTACTGGCTTTGATCTTTCCAGTTGGCCCTATTTACCACCAAGATTTCATAACTTTGACTGTACATAGCTTTTGGTCCCACTCCCATCATATAATCAAGGAGTATGCAGACACGCAGCACAATTATCAGGAGAGGTGCCACTTTAAAAACGTGAATCTTCCTTTACTAGGATCATATCTTGTCTTCATAGTTCATTTGGAAGGGTTTCTCTGCACAAAAAATACATTTAAGTTACCTGTCAAATGACAGTTAATATTTTGTTTTTATAATAAGAAGTCTTGGATATATGGGATGACAACATTTTTATGCACATTTATAAAAAAAGTTATAAAAGATTTCTTATACACACAAAGTTGACTAAAATCTGCCAAATTGATGGAAAGATCATGCATACAATGAAAGGGTTGGTGAAGACATGGGGAAAATCATGAAAATGGCAGGCCATTTTTTTTTATAAGAAATTCATCTTCAAGACAAACTAAGAAGTTTATGTTTGTAAATTTCATTATGCTCAAATGTTGTTAAGATTTTTCAGAGATGTAGTCAGCCCACTTCCCCCCCCCCAAAAAAAAAATCATGATATATTACATCTACAAATTATGCGAGGGAGTGAAGCGACCAAGCCAGAATGAGCAGATTGAGGGTAGGAGAGAGGGTGTTCCCCTCCCCAATGGTGTGAAGTATTTTTTTATCTTTCAGAGTCAAATTGTGCAATCTGCTGTATTTCATATATCAAAAGGCATTATGAAGAGAGAAATTTATGTCACTGATGGGTTGAAGAAAAAAATATACTAAAATAAAACATGATTTGAAGAAACCAATTCACGAAGCACCCAAATGTGTATAATAGCAGAGTAACATGTTATTTTTAAAGCATTCTACAATTGACAAATCATGGGGAAATCAAGGGCATTTCAGAACAGATAAGGGATTTAAATCTTTCACTAGGCTTACTTTCTAGGATAGTCTGTTACAAGTGCCACGATTATTGCCCCGTTTCAAATTTTGCTCTAAGAGAAAACGGCTTATGATATGGAAGAGCAGACTGCCTGGGGGTCAATTTGGTCAAATTTCTGCTATTTGAACTTTTATTGCATTAGTCCGACAGGCTCTCATGACGGACAGATGCAAATTAAGTGGTCTTTTGCAAATTTCGTATTGATTCAATTTCCCCATGATTTGTCAATGGTAGGTCCCTTTAAGAGTTGTGGAGACTTATTTAAGTCTTTAAAAAACCTTTGCATCAATACTATTTGAGAATGCAACAGGCAAAAAATAAAAAAAGTAGCAAATTTAATTTTGTAAATTGGCAGTTTGGCGAGGACCGAAAACAAGAAATTTGTCTAGAACCCTTGTTTCTTACACTCCTTAACTCGGCAAATTTTTTTTTTGACCAGTCATAGCCTATCAAACTGTACAAAGGGAAGCCTCATGCACAACTAAAATTTAACCCAGATCTAAGACTAAAACATGAATATCTTTAAAAATTCCAGCAAAATTTTCAGTTGATGTGCTTATAGGATGGGGGGTCGGGTGTCCGGACACATTATATTTTTAAGCTATCTCTTTTGTCTTTGGATTACACTAAATGTATGAATTCAGTAGTTGTAATCATCTTCAAGTTTGTTCTTTATATTTCCTAACATTTTGTACTAAAAATTGATGAAACTTCGCTTGTAAATTTTTCCAAATGACTTAATCATCCGTACACACAACCTGTCCCGACACACAACAACTGGGTATATAATAGTGCCAAAAATCTCATAAGAAATTGAGAAAAATACTTAAAGGACAAGTCCACCCCAACAAAATCTTGATTTGAATAAAAAGAGAAAAATTCAACAAGCATAACACTGAAAATTTCATCAAAATCGGATGTAAAATAAGAAAGTTATGACATTTCAAAATTTCGCTTCATTTCACAAAAACAGTTATATGAACGAGCCAGCAACATCCAAATGAGAGAGTCGATGATGTCATTCACTCACTATTTCTTTTGTTTTTTATTGTTTGAAATATGAAATATTTTGATTTTCTCGTCATTGTCATGTGAAATGAAGTTTCATTCCTCCCTGAACACGTGGAATTCCATTATTTTAACATTTTGTGCTTCAGGCAAGGAGGTCCTAATCATCATATTCATAAAAATTGAAATATTGTATAATTCAAACAATAAAAAACAAAAGAAATAGTGAGTGAGTGACATCATCAACTCTCTCATTTGGATGTAACTGGCTCGTTCATATAACTATTTTGTTAAAAATAAGCGAAACTTTGAAATGTCATAACTTTCTTATTTTACATCCGATTTTGATGAAATCTTCAGCATTGTGCTTGTCTGATTTTTCTCTATTGATTCAAATCAACATTTTTCTGAGGTGGACTTGACCTTTAAGAAAAATCCTCATCCAGCTATTTGCAGATTAATAATTTTTTTTTCCAAATATCTGTGCACCCATTCACACACACAAATCTAGGATTTTTTATGAGAAAGGCTGCATTTCGATGCCATTTTAAGAAATTCTTAAAATTCAATATTTTTCTACATTTGAAACTTTTTGTGGAATTTTACAGAAAATTGAAGCATTATCGTGATGATGCAAGAGGTATTGTGCGATGTTGTGTCAATGCAGAAACTGTCTTATGTTCGAGTCTTGTCCAGATCCAGTTAGAGAGCAAGAAGGGACATTACTCACTTGTTGATAGAATGACAAAATAAATCTAGATGGAGCAAATCGCGCGGTTTGCGTGCTGTCACCAAGCGAAAGAAAATCAAATCAAGATGGCGACGTAAACACGGTGGTAAGTTTTCCATCTTTTCATAAATTTTTTCTCATTTTTGAATGAATTCTTGTTTGAAAATGAAATCAATATCATAGAAATGTCGGAAAAAAGTTGTATCCCATGTATTTTCGGGCTAACAATTAGATCTTCCTACAAACAAATTTAGAAGTAGAAATCTTGGTGGGAAAGTTTAAGGTTTTTTGGCAGTATACCCAAGTGTCTGGACAGATTGTGTATCCGGACAGTCGATTTTAAACAGCCAATTGAAAAAGTTCACAATTCAAATCTCTTAATGTTTTAGCACAAAATGTTAGACAACATTTATAGAGAACAAATATTGATGTAGACCAAAAGCTTCGGTCTCTGTTATGTTGGTTGTTCAGCTGAACTCCGTTGGCTTCACTCACCAAATACAGAGACCGAAGTTCTAGCGCGATCTGTACAGGGGACTCAATGGCCATATGTTTATGTACTTAAGATTGGACAAAACGGGGAAGTGAATTTGCGTGACAGCCGAGGTAAGTCACTGTTTTTGTTCCTTTTAACTTGATTTTTCTCCATTTTTTGGCAATTAATGCAAAGAGGGAATATTAATTTGCATTTTGGTCGCTATAATTGTCAATTTTTTTATTCATTAAAGACAAAAATTGAAGAGCCCTGACGGGGGGATTTTGCATTGCAAGTCCCCAAATGGTGGCTGCACGATAGCGAGCCGTCTGTGTACGAGAAATTTTTAAAAAATGTTAAAAAACTCCTCGAAACAGACAGCTGCCAGCTGTCTAATATTGACATGATTGATGATGATTAGCACTAATCTGAATCAATGCACAGTTTTTGTTTAATCCAAAGACAAAAAAGAAGACTTCATTTTCGTTACATCATGTTCGGACACCCCCCCCCCCCATATCCTACGTGTAGTCTGACTCTGAATCCCTGGCTCTGTCTTTGGAGAGTAAGCATATTGTAAGTAAATGATTTTCACTATCTAAGACTTAAGAGCCTCCAGGCTACGTTAGCCCACGGCCCTTCTCACCAACACACATCTGCACACGCAACGCTCAGTCCATGACCATGGACGGTCATGGTCCCAGCACACGTTCTCAGTATCGGTAACCAATGCGTGGCCCGAATGGGCACGATGCAATGGGCGCCGTCGCAGAACTCGAACAGGCGATAATTGATCGGGATTTCTATCCATAATTTTCCTATTTCTATTACGTGTTATCATAATCTACAGATTCCAAACGATTAAAATAATATCAAGGGCAAATTTCATTCCATCAAAACTTAAAAAAAGGTATTTAATTATATATCATGTATGCCATTTTTATGGCAGATTGTGAAATGAAATATTACCATGTTGGATGCCGAGAAAAGAGACCGAATATCCGGTTTGGGTCATAGTTCATTATTTTGTTTGCCTCCCTCATGCGACGAACCTCGTACTAATCACAATTATTTCGTCGGGTAAAACAATTAGTAGACTTGTTAACTGCAAAAAAAGTGCTTACGGCTGCATTTTTGAGTACAAATGTCCCACTTGGCACAAATGTTCCTTGAGTCAAAAGAAAAAGATTCATCCAAAGAGACACGCTGTATCTATGCAAATACGCAAGTAATTTGCATAAATTTGCATATTATGTCGAAAGAGTAAAAACAAGTAATTCAGAATAAATATTTCAACAGAACTGCCCTAAAATTGAAAATAAAGACTTAGGGTAAGACAGGGAAGAAAACTGTTATAAAATAATTGGGATATCCTTGTTTATTATTACCTAATTTACATAAATTATGCAAATTATAATTTAAAACAGAGTATTCTTTCAAGAATCCTGAACTGTTTATATAAATAACAGCAATTAATACAAAATGTCAACATTCTACATGAAAGAGAATATATTAGCGAAAACATCGATATGCTTCATGACAGTATTAGTGTCTTAATTTGCTTAGAAAGAGGGCAAATATGTCAAAATGTATGACGTGATATTGCGCTAAAACGAGACCAAAACAACCTCTATGTCACAGTCACACTCACGAATCGGACAATAAAGCGATCAATGGTATGTCATTCGAGATAACACAATCTCAACACAATAGCTTCCATCGGCTTCTCGTATCGCTTTTGTTGGTGTGTCTGCCACACCGTAATCTGTGATACATACGGGAAAATGCATTTCGGTATCGGTAAAACACTATTAATTTTGTTTTATTTGTTTCTAATTGGTTTCTCTTGGAAAATTTACAGGAGACATTGCTTTGCTGGTTACTGCTTAAATGAAGCTCTGGCACATGAATCATGACGAATGTACCCCACATCAATCCATATTTTAACTTTGTTAAATATATGTCTTTTGGAGACCCCGAAGTGGCAAAACTGCATTTCCCCGCGGCATTCTCGCTACTTTACAAAACCAGTTTGACTTGTATTATCGACTTGGAAAAGACAGATGTATGAGACATCAGTGAACATGTTTCCTGAAGATAGTTTTTGTTTTATTATTTAAGCCTATACGTCCACGGGAGCCCTCCGAATTTACTCCATCCTCTCTCTGTATTTCGACACTAAATAAAAAAATATCGTGTTTAAAAACCACCGGCAAGGCAAGTTGCGTTTTTGGTATAATAAAGCAACTTTTATATCTATATTTCATATTTATCTATATTAATAATATTATTAATGTTATTATTATTATTATTATTGTTCTGCAGTTTGTAATAATGTTCTAGCACAGTAAAAGCTATAACCGAACAGGAGCATGCCTAGGATACCCTTTTCCCTTTTGGTTTTATGTATTCAAAAATAGTTTGTCTTTAGAACTCTTAAAAGATTACTTTTGTTTGTATCAGGGGCGGAAATTTCTCCCAAAAGGTAGGGGGGACAAGGGTCTGGAAAATTTGACAAGCAAAAAAATAAAACGCTATTACCTAAAATTAAAGGTCATTTTGACGAAAATATATTTGACAAGCAAAAAAAAAATTAATAAAAAAAGGTCATCTCGTCCCAAAACGTACGTTTTATTCGCATTTTGAGTGATATATTTCTTAGCATCACCAAAGACCCAAAAAAGTAGGGGGACATTTGATATTGTGTCCCCCCTACTATTTTGAGTAGGGGGCCACGTCCCCCCTGTCCCCCTGGGATTTCCGCCCATGGTTTGTATTGATATCTTGGAATAGATTGAGGAGAAAATACTCTACAATTGACATGTAGAAGAGCTGTAGTACATTGAAAAAAAAAGCCACACGTAAGCTCTAAAATACTCAAACCCCTTTATTGCTTCCACTCTATGTTCAGAGCCCATTAGGGAGAAAGATACATTTCTACTACACACAGTAAAGCCTCTTTACTTTCTCCTCTTGAAAAAAACAAACATAGAAGGCATTGTTTTATATCTCATAAAATAAGTTCGTGTACATGACGGTGGCCTGTCAAAGTTGCCCAACCCTTTATTTTGTTTTAACAATATATATTTAGAATATCGTCTAAATGAAACCCTCATCTGGAAAAGGGCACGTATTAAAGGCAGCATCTACATTACATAGAGGAGGCCCTGGTACTTGGAAGCGTGGGCTGAAGCACAACGCAAGATGTTCCGGACGAGGGGGGGGGGGTACTGCGCGTGTTATTCTCGATAGATAGCACCCCCTGGAATTCCGGCAGATGTGACAAAACGAAAAAAAAAGAAACGTTACCCCCAAAAAAATCATTTTGTAATGCAATCCTTTTTGTTTATTTCCTGTAAAATTTATTGATGTAAATTTGAAAAACGAAAAAGGTTCAATGTAAAATTTTGGTCCCAAGAAATCAAACAAGCTTCAGCCCCCTCTTCCAAGTGCCAAGGCCTCCTCTATATAATGTAGATGCTGCCTTTAATAAGTGCCCTTTTCCAGATGAAGGCTTCATTTAGACGATATTCTAAATATATATTGTCAAAACAAAATAAACGGTTTTTGGCAACTTCGACAGGCCACCGTCACGTACACGAACTTATATTATGAGAAATAAAACAATGCCTTCTATGTTTGTTTTTTTTTTTCAAGAGGACAACGCAAAGAGGCTTTACTGTGTGTAGTAGAAACAGTGGCGTAACTACGGGGGGGGGGCATGGGGGGGCACGTGCCCCCCAATCGGCTGGCCAAAAAAAAGGGGGAAAGGGAGAAAAAGCGGAAGAAAGAGAAACGTAGTGGGGAAAGAAGAAATTATGCTCATTATAAATGTTATATTATATTATAATTATGTTATATTACATGAAAAAGCATTTTTTTCAAACTTTATGAAACATTATTTGCTCACAGGGCCTATGACTCTATTGTTCCTGGTGCTCGCATAGACCGTTTAAAGAGATAAATAATCCTAATGTACTAAACCTCCTGTTTTCAAATCAATACTGTACACCAATTACATTACCTCGCAATTCGAGTCATAATTTTTTCATGTAGTGACATTTGCTCTTTTTTATGACTACTTAAATTGATTGCCCTATTTAAGGTCTAATATAAAACATTTCCTGTCCGTGCTAACGTTCGCATTAGTTGTTTGGTGAGATGTCTACTCTTCAATGAATTTCTAAAATCAGTCCTTAAAATGTCTAGTTTTCTGATCTCAATATCAAAAATTTTCAGCTCGCGCTTCGCGCTCGCATCATTTGGTTAATGAAATACGTACAGTCTTAGTGAATTCCTGCAAACAAACATGACTTAGAATGCCCCTCTTTAGGTCTGAATTTCCGAAATTTTCAGCTCGCGCTTCGCGCTCGCAGTATTTGATTAGTGAAATGCGTATGATAATCATGATTACCATGTCTTCAAAAAATGCTTAATGTGTTTATATGTAATTCTAACAAAATCAGCAAAGGTTGGTACTAGCATTAGATGACTTTGCTGAGATATGTATAATCTTAATGGATTCCTAAAATATATTCCCCAATTTGGGTCAATATATACAAAAATTTCAGCTCGTGCTTCGCATTGTATAGCGAGGCAGGTACATATCATGATTACAAAAAAAAAAATTGCTTATAATGTCCCTTTTTAGGTCTGAATATCAATACAAACAAAAGTAATCTTTTAAGAGTTCTAAAGACAAACTATTTTTTAATACATAAAACCAAAAAGGGAAAGGGTATCCTAGGCATGTTCCTGTTGGGTTATAGCCTTTACTGTGCTAGAGCACTATTACAAACGGCCGAACAATAATAGTAATAATAATAATAACAATAATAATATTAATAATAATTATAATAACAATATTAATAATAATTATAATAATATCAATAATGATGAATGTAAATATAAAGATATAGATATAAAAGTTGCTTTATTATAACAAAAAAAAACGCAATTTGCCTTGCCGATGGCTTTAAAACAAGATATTTTTTGTATTTAAAGTCGAAATACGAAGAGGGGATGGGGTAAATTTGAAAGGCTCCCGTTGGCTTAAATAAACAAAAATATTTTTTTTTTCAGGAATCATGTTGTCTGATGTCTCATACATCTGTGTTTTCCAAGTAGATAATACAAGTCAAACTGGTTTTGTAAAGTAGCGGGAATGCCGGGGAGATGCAGTTTTGCCACTTTGGGGTCTCCAAAAGATATATATTTTAACAAAGTTAAAATATGGATTGAGGTAGGGTACATTCGTCATGATTCATGTGCCAGAGCTTCATTTAAGCAGTAACCTGCAAAGCAATGTCTCCTGTAAATTTTCCAAGAGAAACCAATTAGAAACAAATAAAACAAAATTAATAGTGTTTTACCGATACCGAAATGCATTTTGCCCGTATGTATCACAGATTACGGTGTGGCAGACACACCAACAAAAGCGATACGAGAAGCCGATGGAAGCTATTGTGTTGAGATTGTGTTATCTCGAATGACATATACCATTGATCGCTTTATTGTCCGATTCGTGAGTGTGACTGTGACATAGAGGTTGTTTTGGTCTTGTTTTAGCGCAATATCACGTCATACATTTTGACATATTTGCCCTCTTTCTAAGCAAATTAAGACACTAATACTGTCATGAAACATATCGATGTTTTCGCTAATATATTCTCTTTCATGTAGAATGTTGACATTTCGTATTAATTGCCGTTATTTATAAAACAGTTCAGGATTCTTGAAAAAATACTATTTTTTAAATTATAATTTGCATAATTTATGTAAATTAGGTAATAATAAACAAGGATAGCCCAATTATTTTATGACAGTTTTCTTCCCTGTCTTACCCTAAGTCTTTATTTTCAATTTTAGGGCAGTTCTGTTGAAATATTTATTCTGAATTACTTGTTTTTCCTATATCGACATAATATGCAAATTTATGCAAATTACTTGCTTATTTGCATAGATACAGCGTGTCTCTTTGGATGAATCTTTTTCTTTTGACTCAAGGAACATTTGTGCCAAGTGGGACATTTGTACTCAAAAATGCAGCGTTCAACCTCTTAACAAGTCTACTAAATCCCGGGAAACATAATTATTAGAGCAAATTATAGCATCAAACTCCGATGTCAACTTGTCAAAAGGATTGCGAGCGAATGAATTGAGAGCTCCTTTTTTCTTACATTTCATGTAGTTACACCAAGGATGGATCCAGGGTTTTCAGGGGGGGGGCACATTTTCCCAAGGAAAAATTTGACAAGCAAAAAAAAAAAAAAGATCTTCACCCAATAGCTAGGAAATTTCGTCCACGAAAAAAATTGAGTCCCCCTGGATCTGCCAGTAAGTTAATTACACCTAAAAATATCCTGAGCAGTTTTTGTCTCGCCTGCATTATATAGCAGAGCGAGACTATAGGCGCGGCCCGTGCGCGGCTATTCCGACGGCGGGCTTGGCATTAAGATGACATAACTCGGAAAAGTGATATGCATGGACCTAGTTTATGAAACTTGGAAATGATGTTAATCATACTGAACACCCCGCCTGAGTCACATGACCAAGGTCAACTTGAGGCAATTAAGGGTCAATCAACTATAGTAAACACAAGGTTGGGGAAATAAAATCTTAAGCATCATAACTTATCAATGATAAGCTTTAACCTAGCCAACTTGGACATTGAGTTTCAGGTCACATGACCAAGGTCAAAGGTCATTTAGGATCAATGAACTTCTGCCAAGTTGGGGGTATTTGTTGACTTATACCATCATAACTTAAAAATTTTCTTTAATCTTAGTTCATGTAACGGATACTAGCAATTCCTGAACATCCTGTGCGAAGTTCAGGTGACATATGGTCAAAGGTCATTTAGGGTCAACAAACTTTGGTACTGTTCAAGGGCCACGGAACCGAGGAGGGGGGGGGGGGGGGCTTGAGCCCCCCCTCCCCCCTCTCCCCCAATTTTTTTTCCAAAACCGTGTAGAAAAACGCAAAAATGACCATACAATTGTGATTTTTAGCATGGTCAGCCCCCCCCCCCCACTTTGAAAACCGTTCCGCGGCCCCTGCTGTTAGGGTATTTGTGGAATTTTCATCATAACTTACTTTTTTGTTTATTGATCTAGTTCATGAAACATATCAAATAGCAACCATATCCCTTAATATCCTGTGCGCATTTCAGATCACAATGATCAAAGGCCATTTATGTTCATTGAACTTTGGCCGTGTTGGGGGTATTGTTGAATTGGCATTATATCTTAGAGAAAGTTTATGGTTCTAGACATATTATAGACACAAGGGCAATCAAGTATGAATGATTGTTAATTTTGCACACGTCTATGATCATGGTCAAAGGTCATTTGGGGGCAAGCACTTGGGGTGAACTGATACTTTTGATATAGGCCTATACTACATAAAAGGGATAAATTTTAAGGACTATGCATTTTGTAAAAATCCATGACTACGCCCGGGACTATACGCATCTCGTCGGCGTATAATGCGAGCGCGAACTGATCCTCACCTATATATAAAAAAAGGACATTCTCTTGATTGTTTGTACAAAATAATGAAGAGGATCTGTGTCTCCGCGTGATGAATAGCTTTGGAAATTAAACCAGAGAAAATATGTATTTCAGTACTTGTAAGAATTTATGAGAGTAACGTATCAAATGCAAACCCAAAAAGTTTTGATATTTGACGGTGTTTATGTTTGTTGGATTTCTTGAAAACACATGGTAGTGATTTTTTACCTGAGTTTACCTGAAAGCATGAATGATTGTTAGCAAGCAACAAACCATAGGACCGACGGCTTGATGAGGATTTTAAATGCCTTACCAGAGGGTACTATAGCGCACCAGTTGGGAATCGAACCCGGGTCACCGGAATTATGATCCCGCTCTACCGACTGAGCTATCGCTAATAAAAGATTGGCACGAATCCCTGCATGAGTAAAGACATGCAAGATTTCTTTTTTTTTCTAAATGTGTTGGAAACTGCATCATTACCATGGTATAGCATGCATAGGACGGGGTCAGCTTCAGTGGTATCTGTGCCTTTATTCCAATGTTTCTTTCTTCAATTTTGTTTCCTCATTTGCGCCCCTGAAAGTGGCGCCTAGGGCACGTGCCCCCTGCCCCCTCGATACGCCATTGATTTGGAACTATGAAATGCGCATATGCTCTGTCCAGAGCTTTTCCTTGCAGATTGTTTCTGCTATAAAAATAGAAGCTTCTGCCCGTGTTATCGTACCCATGCATGGGTGCATTTAAACTACATAACATTGCATTGAGAGTTGTAGCAGTAGTGATAAAGGATGGGGGTAGAGAGATAGTATCCAGGAATGAGAGAGGGAGAAAGATGGGGGGGGGGGTCAAGCAAAGGGGGAGATCGTTGAATGGAATGTTGGAAAGATAGAAGGTATATTCAGGAGGTATAGAAACAGAAAGTTGTAAGGCTGCAAAGTTTTAGGCTATAATGCTAATTTTTAAGAATGTACATGACTGTAAAAGCTATAGGCCCCGTTGCATAAAAAATACTATTATGGTAACTTTGCCCTCTATGAGAACCACCTTGGTAACGATTATCAACAACCAATAAAAAAACATTGATTATGTGCACTGATCACCATTGGATGGCAACAGGCGCGCCGGAACACTTTCGGGTTTTTTTTTTTTTTGGGGGGGGGGGCAAAATCCCGAAGGGGGCACAATATTTTTGACAGTGTGAGATACCGAAGCGATCTCGAGCGGGAGAGGCTGTGGGATCCCCCCCCCCCCGGTAAGGACTTTGTGTAAAAATGTAGTATAAAAGTTGCGTTTCTAAGAGCATTAAAAAATAAATTTCTTGAGAATTAAAAATTCTTGGAGTTCTTTTTTCTCCTTCTGTTTCCTCCCTTCTGACCCAGACTGGTGTTTCTTCATGATCAGGGTCGCAGTTCCAGCAAATTACGAGCCTTATTGCAAATTGTTTCAAACCAATGTAATATAGGCCTTTTAAAGACTTTAAGATGACAAACATGACCGTACGCATCCGGGGGCCGCCGATCGAGAGGGCAAAATTCACAAAATTCACCAAAAGTGTGCACGAAATCCTTCAATTTTATTCTAGAAAATTTTTAAGCTCCCCCATCACAAACCCCCTCGCTCTTAAGTTTCTTCGAAAATTTAGGTCTTGCAGCCCCACCCACTCCCGGATTGTTTTTTTATTTATTTTTGCAAACGTCCATGAATAACAAAAGCTGGGATGAACCAGAGAACATAGCTGCCATCTCGATCTGATTAGTAACAGGTAATGGGAAGAAGTTTTGGAATCTAAAATACATAAGTGCTATATCATATGAGCTGAAATAGTATCAGACAAAACGGCTTCCAATCATGCCAATGAAATGGAATAGAGGGGCTGTGAAAATATCTTAAGATTTCTTTTTATAGTAGAGCAGTACTGGAAGGCTTATTTTTTTCTTTTATATTTTTATTTACATTTTTATTCATATCTCGGATAATATGAGTCCGGTCAAGAAGACACTTTCACAGATGATTTTATTTTTTTCATGTCTAAACATTATCTCAAGTTGCTTTCGAGTGGGATTCACCATTTTCACAAATTATAAATTATAATCCTCTACACATGATTATTCTGCGTGTAATTTTCTGATAACATGTCTATATTGAGTTGAAATGACCTTAATATTTTCTTTAGGGCACTGACTTGCATGTTAGCACTGTATTAACTCAATTTATATTTAGTTGAAAATGAAATAATTGAAACAAGTTTCTCGAGATGTTATGGTTTCTGGGCTAGACAGCTATGACATAGATTCATGTTGCTCGAGTAACTATAGTGTTCACACGCGTTAGTGATATCGGGTCCGGTCTGAGCGTTTCTGGGCGACCGCGCGTTTGTTAGACGACACAGCCAGCATCATAGAGTTATAAACCTAATCATTGGTGGACCACTATCAATTTGCCATTCGCTTTTAGTCTGAAATGTATTCATTAAAAGGTTAAACGTTATCACACTGTAATAAGATGGAAAAGGGGCTTATCAATGGTATGTTTCACAGAGGAACTGTTCCCCGTCAGGGGCAAATTTTTTTCATTTTTGACAATGGAAATGACAAATTTCAGGCAGAAAAGTGCCTTCGTTTACTTTTGTCCTTAAATAATTTATAATTTTTCTACTTTCAGGGGGGCACATGGGGGGGGGGGGCAAAATCTTGTTTTGCCCCCCCAATTTTATTGGGGGGGGGGGGGCAAGTGCCCCCCTGCCCCCCCCCCCGCTTCCGGCGCCCTTGGATGGCAAAGTTTGCAAAATGGTAACTTTTACGCAACGGGGCGCCTTGGTTCAATAGCATGACTGTCAAATTACAGGTAATAATTGCCATCTAGATCCCGTTGTGCATCAAAAGTTCCTATATGGTAACTTGACCCATCTTTAATTAAGATGAGCATGGTAGTTACCAGGTAGTTACCATTGGATGGCAAAAGAGATGCTCTTGGGAAAAGTGATGAGAGACCGGGGGGGGGGGGGGGGCGTATCATGAAAGGATGTTTTATCCGACAAGTCCTATTTTATAATAATGATAATAAATAATACATAAGATTTATTTAGCGCACTTTCCATCTTGATAAGATGCTCAAGGCGCTTCAGAGCAGAACAACAAAAACTATTTACATATACATGTATGTAATACATGTCTGAACAATATGTCAATGTCTATGAAAAAACACTTTTATACAGGTAAGTTTTCAGGTGGTCGCTGAAGTCTGGGTTTTCAAACTGTGGCTAGGTCCTGCATGAGCAAAGGCCCGCTCCCCGCATGATTTCTTAGCAGCTGGAATTTGTAAGAGATTAGATGATGAGGATCGTTCTTGAGGGTTGGTAATGATGCATCAAAGACCTATTGTAACTGGGGGAAGTTCCATTGACTGTATGAAAAATCAAAAGAAGGATTTTAAAGACTATGCGTTCCTTCAGGGGCAACCAGTGAAGAGTTTTCAATATAGGGGTGATGTGGCTGCGCTTGCTAGATAGAGTTACATTACGCGCAGCTGCATTTTTCAACCTTTGCAATTTTCTAAGTTGAGAATCTTGTAAGTTGTAAAGGAGGCTATCACCAAAATCGAATCGTGAAGAAATGAGTGAATGTACCAGTTTCTCTGTTGCGAGTGAGATATTTTCTTATGAAGCCAATATTGCGCAATTGATAACGAACTGATCTGCAAATGTTTGTAATTTGGTTGGACATGGAGCATCAAAAATAACTCCAAGACTGCGACATGATTTTGACAAGGGGATGTCATTGCCCGAGATAGAAATGGAATCAATGTTGAATTTGTTAAGTTGACACTTTGAGCCAAAAACTAAAAACTCACATTTACCATGGTTCGAAAGTAACGAGTTAGACTTCAACCAAGGGCCCGTTGCATAAAACTTTTTACCTGAGAAAACTCAGATTGTTTTTACCGGAGTTTTTGCCCTGTGTTAAAGTCAATGGCAGAAATAAGATGAACCTTAGTTTTCATTTTTACCAGAGATTTCTCAGGTAAAAAGTTTCATGCAACAGGCCCCAAGTGTCAATGTCCATTATACATCTTTTAAGATTATACTCAGGGCTTGTGTGGCACCCGTGTGGCACTAGTTTGATCGGGTGAAAACGATACAAAAATCTGAATATCATCGGCATATAAATGATAGCGAACAGAGTGACGTCTACTTGAAGCCCTATCAAATAAATGGAAAACAAAGTGAGTCCTCCAACAGCAGGGGCGGATCCAGCTTTCGCCAATAGGGGGGGGGGGGGCGAAAATATTTTCAGCAACATTTTTCTCGATTGGCCGCCATAATTCTATTTTTTGTTTGTTTTTCAGGGGGTAGTCCTAACTGAAGACTGAAGTTTTAAGTAAATGTTAGTTTTTTATTGTTATAAACAAGATAAGGTAGGCCTATCTCATGTGGTCATAATATATAATGTGAGCGCGAAGCGCGTGCAAAAAATTCTTTGATATTTTATGTCCTTAGAACTGAAGATTCTGAGCAGTTTTTATAATCATGAACAAAGATAAGTATCCAACTAAACAATGCGAGCGCGAAGCGCAAGCCGAAACGTGAAAATTAAGGGACTCAATATAAGGACTGTTTTTAGTTTTTAATGAAGAGGATACAGGTATCACCAATCAAATAATGAGAGTGATATTCCGACCTGAAAACTGGACGGTCTAAGCGCGTTTTTATGTAAAATTAAAGAACAAGCTTGTGTGTCTCAAACAATTAAATGCAAGCGCAAAGCACGAGCTTAATTTTGATATACTGACATGATACAGGAGCATTTTGACAAATTTTGGAAAGAATTTCCAAAGAGGATAGGTATTTCACAAATAAAACAATGCGAGCGCGCAGCGCGAGCTGAAAAGTTTGATATAACAATTTGTGTAAATCAAACAAATAATGAAAGCTTGATGTGTGAGCTAAAATATTGTGTGCAAATTGATTTCAGAACTGGATATATAAAGTGCCATTTAATCCTCTTGAATAGGATTCATTACACAGGCAATGCGAGCGCGATGCGCGAGCGAAATTTTTTATATAAAATCTATTCTTCCCCTCATCTTTTTCTTGTTTCCTTTCGGGTCGCGCCGGCCGTTACGAGGCTGTAAATTACACGTCATGGGTACAATAGCTCTTTCTTACTTTTCTTCCTGCTTTTCGTAGTTTCTATCAAGATAAAGAGTACACTTTTTTCTGCAGGTTGTCAAAAAATAAGGGGGGGGGGCCGGGGTGGGGCCGGCTCGGCCCCCTCCTGGATCCGCGCCTAGAGCCCGCTGGGGGACGCCGCAGACCAGTGGCCGAGATGAAGAGGTAACGCCATTTATGATGACTGACTGTGAATGGAATGAGAGATAAGATTTCAGCCATTGTAGGGCCTTGCCCTGAACACCTAAACTAGTCAGAGTGTTAATAAGTAGGATGTAGTCTACGGTGTCAAATGCGGCCGACAAATCTATGAGTATATTGCTGTGACAGATCCATGCACTGTCCATTTTCTGTAAGATAAAACTGGAAACATTAGTGAGGAGCGTGTCGACACTGTGATGAGGTCGGTAGGCAGACTGAAACGAGTCAAATAAATCATGATCTAACAAATAATCTGTGAGTCTTGAAAAGACAACCCTCTCAAGAATCTTGAACAAAAAAGAAAGATTACTATCTGGTCGGTAATTTTTGAGGGATTCACAATCTAAAGATGTTTTTTCAGGACGGTTACCAGAGGAACAGTGCCTCTCCGCCAATCAAAATCATGGAAGGATATCAGATCTGACAACTTGTCGGATGAATATATTGATGAATTACTCCCCGGGGGTTGCAAAGAATACATCTGAATCGTTGGAGTATAAAAAAGGCCCAGGGAAAAAAAGGGCTTCTGGTTCTCAGATCCCGGGCCCAACACACAAGTTTCATGATCCGAAGGGGGAGGGACCGAGGGGCGAGATCCGAAACGGGTGCCTGTGATGTAATTTGCTGATAAAGTCATAATCGAAATTGATTTTCATCTCAAAGAAGACACATTTTTGCTCGCTTGCGAGAAATTTTTATTACAAATTTTGCCCTGAATCCTGGCCCCTCATACTGGGGTGGGCGCTGGCCCTGGATCACATTTGTCTAGATTTTGATCAATCTGTATTTGGCCATTTCCCAATGTTCCGACCATCCACCATCTAATTTTTGTACAAAAATCTAACAAAGACCTGTGATCTAACGCAGAGGATCTTTATTTGTCATTTATTAATATAATTTAGGGGTATGTCATGTCATTTGCACTATACTATCACAGATCGCTACCGCACGCGCATGCGTTGATAAGATGGCGACTTCCTGAGACTGTCCTCAGACTGGGTGAACTGTGATGCAAGGTCCGTTTTCATAATTTCCCTTCCGCCAGAAAGATTCTGACGATTTATTTTCTTTCATTAATTTAAGGACTACTCACCCTCTTAGAGATTTTCTCCTTGTTATTGTCATTTTCGTCAATTTGAAGAAAACAAGAGATACCGACCGGTAAGTAAAAACTCCTTAACTTCTTGCGGACTTTGTGTAGAGTAAGGAACGGGGCGCGACCCGGCGGAGGTTGATGACACTAGACCCAGCCGCTGCGCTGTACCCGGCGGTAGCCTGGAGGCGTCTGGCCCCGTCTGGGGAGTGAAACTGAAAGTCATATACCGTACTCTACGTATTGTAACTCCCCTAACGCCTGGATTTGCTTTATATGCCTCTCCATGGAGGCCAGGATTACCCGTGTTGAACCTAGACATAAATCACCAATTTTATTTTTTGTTTTTCGACCAAAGTTATGGACATGGGCAAGTTTTATGTTTACCCCCATGGCCATTTTCTAACTTTTTTCTAACCCAGGGAGCGCCGGACCGCAAAGCGGTCTGGCACGGCCAGGAGCTTACCGTGTATTTACCCATACTCACGGGACAACTTAAGGGTAGATTATGGTCAAAATATCTAGAAAGATAAATTGTGAAAAGAGAAATTATGCACCTACCACGATTAGGCCTATATGGATGAACCATGAAGGTCTAACGAGTGGCACTCATTCAATGAACAAGGTTATAATATAACCTTGTTCTCAGTTATATCTCCATGTGTGGCAAAATAAGGGTGGCAATGTTTGGCTTATTTTCTCTTTTTCTTTGGGGCAAATGCTTGATTTTTTTACACTGACAGTTTCCATTAATTGATCTATTATTCATACAACTTGGCTCTTATTTAAATTTGATTCTTTAAATCATTTTTTTCTTAATTAAAAATAGAGATCAAAAAATGAAAATTTTCTTGCCATATTACTTTCCACCAATAGAGGGCATACACAAATATATGCCCAAAATTCAAGTTTTTGAGCGCTCTGGTGAATGAAAAAATTATTCCCAAGTTACTAATGAAAAATAAATTGCAATTGTATGGAAATTAGTAATTTTGGTCACAAAAGTGATATTTTAATGATTTTTTAAAGTGTGTGCTCTGTACAACATTGGCATACCATAGTCCTACCTCTAGATTCCCCACAGGCAGGGTGGTAGCAGTGAACAAGTGACGAGTGGTAGAATCCTGGCATCGATGCACAGACTAGAACCTAAAAAAACCGAAAAGTTCTCTCCTACCCTAGTCTCGATCGGCCATTTTGTTATGATTCATAACAAAAACGGCCGATCGAGACTGGGGAGATCCCCAAGGTACTAATGAAAAATAAATTGCAACTGTATGGTAATTAGTATTTTTGGTTACAAAATATTTTAATGAACTTTTGATACATATGTGTGTGTGCTGTGTACTCCGGGGGGAGGGGGGGGGGGGGCACTTTCAATAACAAGTGGATACCATGGGGTTTCGAAAAGCACCCTAAACAAGTATTTTCCATATTCTTAAAATGCCCCCCTTAACACTCATTCAATGAACAAGGTTATAATATAACCTTGTTCTCAGTTGTATCTCCATGTGTGGCAAAATAAGGGTGGCAATGTTTGGCTTATTTTCTCTTTTTCTTTGGGGCAAATGCTTGATTTTTTTACACTGACAGTTTCCATTACACCTATTATTCATACAACTTGGCTCTTATTTAAATTTGATTCTTTCAATCATTTTTTTCTTAATTAAAAATAGAGATCAAAAAATGAAAATTTTCTTGCCATATTACTTTCCACCAATAGAGGGCGTACACAGATATATGCCCAAAATTCAAGTTTTTGAGCGCTCTGGTGAATGAAAAAATTATTCCCAACTTACTAATGAAAAATAAATTGCAACTGTATGGAAATTAGTAATTTTGGTCACAAAAGTGATATTTTAATGATTTTTTAAAGTGTGTGCTCTGTACAACATTGGCATACCATAGTCCTACCTCTAGATTCCCCACAGGCAGGGTGGTAGCAGTGAACAAGTGCCCCTTAACAAGTATTGGTGTGTGAAACCCTACCCTTAGCAAGTGTTGTAAACAAAACGGTACCCTTAACAAGTATTCCCTGATTTGACCCCCTAAACAAGTAGGGGTTATGTCCGGGACGTCGGCTTAACCTTTACTTTCATTGGATTTAGTACCACCCCACACACCTTGCTTAAATGGGACCCTAAACACTTGGTGTTGGGGCAAGAAGATATTTTATTTTTTTTATAGGCCTCGCAAATTGGACTGTAAACACATAATTTCCTAGCGAAATATATCCTTTTTTTTCATTATTGTAGTGTTCTTGACACCCTTATTACCAGTGTAAAATTACATGTACTTTTCAATATTAGGGAGCCATTTTTCATTTTACCAGAGCCATTTTCAGTTTTTGAGAGCCATTTTTTTTCATGATTTAACGCACGGTTTTGCATCGCAGTTTGTCCTGCTTGTCTACAAATTCATTTAATGTGTAATATTGTTTATTTATTTTTTCTTAATTGTTATTGATTGTTAAATGATTTTGATGTATTGTTGTTCATTCAGTGTTTATTGTTTGCATCTCATGTATTAAATCAACTTGACATTCTTTTACATCTTTTTAAATCAAATTGAATAGGATGAAGTTTATCATATTTGAACAAAGTTTGTACTCAGAGAGAATTTTTACGTACGTAACGTGCCCAATCTTCAAAAAGGGATCCTTTTTACATGTTTTTTTGGTCATGCACGGTATCCACTAGTCAATGGAGGTGGCCCGCCTGGGTGTGTAATTATGAAATGAATATTTTTCCCCCTTTGGGAAAAAATATTCTAGTTATCAGGGATGCCACTTTTCCGTATTTATACGGAATTCCGTCTTTTTCCCTGTTGTCCGTCTTATTTCCGTATTTCCGACTTTTCCTGTTTTCTGTGTACTAAAAAAAAGTCGGAAAAGTCCTCCTTTTTTCCCCCTACAACTCTCCCGATTGTGATGCATGTCGATTGACCGAGTGAAAGATATTTCCCCGAGATATTTGCTTTTATACATTACATAATTTATAAACGCGCGCACTGCCCACTACGTTCATTGAGTTATGCTTTTATCAAGGCTTTTCGATTGGAAGCCTCAATATCCTGGCCAATCAATGCGAGCGACAAGTTCTGAACGCACTTACATAGACAAGCGCAAAACAGCGGCACGAATCGCGATATAATAGCGACTGGTAAATACGTCTGTAAAGATGATGACGTCATCCAAGATGGCAACTTACAATGACCAACGAAAGGATCGAGGATGACTAAGTTTTGATCATAATTTGAAAGGAATTAATGGTAACTGCTGTATAAGGTACGATGTTTCTGAATTTTATATATTTTCTCGCGAATTTGGATGTGATTTTTTTTCATAATGTGACATTTTATGTACCAAAAACGATCCAAAAATCGGTCTGCCGAATGTTGGATCTAAAGTTACAGCTGCATGCTGATACGGTACGTAACCCAGGGAGCACCGGCCCGCTTCGCTGCCCGGTGCTCCCTGGTACTGGGTTAGCTGATTGTCTTTATGTACAGGCCAACTCTTCAGTCTATGTATTGGTGAGTGAGCCAACGCGGTTCAGCGGAGGAACCAAAATACAGAGACTGAAGCTTTTACTAGTCTAGCGTTCAATTACTTTAGAAACACACAACTAACTACCGTCAGTTTTTCAAACCTTGGCTTCAATGTCATCGATCACAACAAGGTAAGAAGCCACTCCCCCCCTAAATTTTGAGGTGGGGGATACCCCCCCTCCCCCCCCCCAAAAAAAAAAAAATTTAAGGTGGACCCCCTAAATTTTTGGGCTTCCGCCGTCAATGCCCCAATTCACTGATCCTGGACACTGTCCCTGCCCGGGATAAGTTTCAGTATTTTTGGAGGACACCTAGTGGCATCCCTGACTTATTCTCAAAGTTGGTAGTGCTGCTATATTAAATAACTCATGCAGGCAAGACTGCCAGAGGCAGTCTTTCTTCTTTTAACCACTTACATTTTACCCTAGAGGTTATTAGTTTCAGAGAAAAAAAAAATGTATTGGAAGAGTGCTGCATGAAAAAGGTCAATAAAAACATTCTTTTAAAAAAGGTTGTTGAATAAAAAATTTTAATGTTTTTTTTTAAATAAAAATTTGATGACAAGGTTGGCAGCTCTTCAACTTTGCTTTTAGCTTTGGTTTTGGTCTTTATTTTATATTCTAAAATATTTTACTAGCTGACTTCACCAAGTGCTTCTGAATTACATGTTGAATGATCGAGTCACATATTCAAGAAGTAGGGTTATTTGGGATTAGGAAAGGAGGAATGTGGGGATAAAAAAGGGCGAGGAATGAGGTGGCAGGATTAGGCTGAGCTTGTTAAAGTGTTAACAAGTAGCATTACATGTCTGTCGCCACAGGAAGTAACACAGAGTGCACTCTCAGTTTCAGAAGGACTTGGTATACTGTTCTAAAAAGAATTGTGACCTAAGAAAGTATGGACAGTCTACATGTACATGTATTTTATACTAAGTATGTAATTCTGTAAGATTTAAAATAAAACTTATGTTCCGAGTGAGGAGCAGTCATGTTTCAACACTTTGATTGTGTGCATGGGCATACATGTGCAAAATATTATTTTTTTAGTGTTCAAATGTCTGACATTTTGGGACTCTATTTGTTTTTTTTTGTACAGTATAGGGACTTTGGATGCTTGTATTTTGGTTCCAGGCATATGCAGTTATTCTAATGAATTATTGATTGTTATTGGGATATCTTCAATTTTTCATGCAGTAAACACCCTACAAACAAACTCCTGGCCCCTAGTGAGAACTTGCATTCTGACTCATACCCGTCTTATTTTGCCATTGTCTCTGGATTGAGAGGCCTTCACTCCAAATACAAGAACAAAGTACAGATATACTATGTATCATTTGTATTGGCTGGGGGTAGTGTACAACACAAGATGGATTCATAAATCATACACTCGACATAGAGTTGTGAGTTGTAATATTAACTGGTTGATTTCTACTCTTTGTTACTCCTTTTAGGCCAAGTAAAAAAGAAAGTAGTTAATAGTCCAGGTTTTTCGAGATCAGTGATGAGGGAGGTCCTATTTGCTAATCTTACTAATTTTTTTTGAAACAAGAAAATAGTTTCTCGGCCGGGATCTAAAAATTAATATCCATCTTTGTAATACTAAATAGGTTCATTATTGCGGATTGAAATAATCGCTAGAGGGTATTCATTTGTCTCGCAATCTACTATGGTCAACAAGGAAATTCATGATCACTCTCGCAAAAAGTGTTCACTGGCTTTCTAGGAAATTTGTGATCACTCTCGCAAAGAGTGTTCACTAGCTTACAAGTTCACGAGCTTTCTAGTGCCGCTGCAATTCTTTATCAAGTGACAAAGATTGTCCGATATCGTACTCTATTTATACTAATCTCCAAGACCGTACGCACAAATGCGAGAACAATAGGTGGGCACTGATCCGTTGTGTGATTGGTCAGGAGTTATGCAAATAAGCCGGGGGTATATGCAAATACGCCGTGGGTCGGCAATATGCAAATGAGACCAAAATTGGCGGGCTCGCTAGTTTCCCGTGGGCGGGGGTTGACTAGCTGAGCGGTCCCTCGATCGGGGCCGGGAGCGATCGGGTCGGCGTGCACTGCCAGGTAAGGGGGTATTGTGCTGTCGGATGGTTCGCATCCAGAAATCGGGGATGTCGATCCCGCTGTCTCTGTTGAAGTTGTTAGGACAAAGACGTATACTAATAGCCTCCTTAATCCTGCGTGTATACCAATGTCTTTCTTTGGCAATGCAATGTACACCCTCCCAATCTGGGTGGTGTTGCTTCTCCCAAGCATGTTCTGCCACCGCGGATGTGTCGGTTCGCTGTAACCGAACATCGCGCTTGTGTTCAGAAATGCGTTCAACTATCGGTCGGGCTGTCTCTCCGATGTAAGACCCGTCACATCCCTGGCAAGGAATGTTGTATACTACGCCATCACGTCTGTGATCAGGGATAGGGTCTTTGGGGCGTACAAGCTTTTTGCGTAAGGTGGTGTCCGAGCGGAAAACCGTTCGGATACCGTGACCTTCTAATCGGTGTTTAAGTTGTTGTGAAAGGCCATCTATGTATGGCAAGACTGTACAAGTCTTGAAAACCTTCTGATCCCTTGGTGGTTGTTTTTTCTTGAAAGTGTTCTTGATAAAACGGCGTGGGTAGCCGTTGCTGTATAAGGCGCCACGTATGTGTGCTCTTTCTTTCGGGAGTTCAGGCGAGTGAGTTATAATACGTGCTGCTCTGTCGAACAGACATTTAACAAGACCCTTCTTGACCGATTTGTCGAGATGAGAATCATATGGTATGTATTGGTCTGTATGAGTGGGCTTGCGGTAGACAGAGGTGGAAAGTTTCCCGCCCTCGTGTCTTTGGACTAGCGTATCAAGGAATGCTAATTTCCCTCCTTGTTCAGTCTCCAGAGTGAACTGGATGGACGGTTGCTGGCTGTTCATGTATGCGAGTAGGCTGTCTGCTTCGGAATTATTTACAATTATGAAAGTGTCATCGACGTATCTCTTCCACACCCGTGGGCGGCATGTGGAAGGACACTTGGGCAAAGCGTTCTGTTCAAATCCTTCCATATATAGGTTAGCCACAACTGCTGAGACTGGGCTACCCATTGCTGCTCCTTCTGTTTGCTCATAGAAAGAGCCTCTGTACAGAAAATATGTGGATCTGAGGACGAACCCGAGGAGTTCGGCTATTTGTTCAGGCATAAGTGTGGTACGTTCTGATAATGTGGGGTCGGATTGCATGCGTTGCAGGGCCGCTACTGCATGCGCCCTCTATCGGTACGTTAGTGAAGAGGGAGACTACATCAAAAGAGATCATGGATTCTTGTTCGTTAATTGTCTGCTCCAATGTGAATTCAGCGAATTCACTGGAGTTGGTAACCGTGTGTTCTGAGCAGTTAGTGAGAGGAGACAGGATGTCCGCCAGGTACTTTGATAGGTTATAGGCAAAAGAACCTATGCATGAAACTATTGGTCTGAGAGGTATCCCGGGTTTGTGTATTTTGGGCAACCCGTATATTCTAGGTGGCTGTTTCTGTGTGGGCTTTATCTTTTTGTATGTAGCCTCATCTAGAACTTTGTCTTTCTTTAGTGCCAGTAACTTACTGGTCAGTTTGCGACACATTCGATCTGTGGGGTCTTCCTTTAGCATTTTATACGGACCAGAGCTCAGAAGCTCGGTCATTTTGTCTTCTTAGGAGGTACTATCTAGAAGGATTGTGGCACTACCCTTATCCGCAGGAAGGATTGTGATGCTATCATCATTCTTGAGTGTCTTAAGAGCATCACGCATCTCTCTTGTGGTATTTGGTTTTGGAAGACGTGCTCTCTGTAGAATAGAATCTACATCTTTACGTGCGGCATCGGCCGAAACTGGGTCAATAAACTTGACCGCGGTTTCAACCTTAGCTACTATCTCGGTAATGGGCAATTTTTGGGGTGACACGGCAAAGGCGAGGCCTTTCTTAAGCAATTGCTCCTCGGTGGAGGTGATCTGTCTCAAGGATAGGTTAACAACCCATTTATCCTCATTCGCTAATGAGGCGGTGACCTTCTTCGATTTTGGTTGTATCAACTTTTCAAATTTAGCCTGTTGCCTTTTCTTGTATTTAGCGAAAACAAATACGCCGACCCACGGCGTATTTGCATATACCCCCCGGCTTATTTGCATAACTCCTGACCAATCACACAACGGATCAGTGCCCACCTATTATTCTCACGTTTGTGCGTATGGTCTTGGAGATTAGTATAAATAGAGTACAATATCGGACAATCTTTGTCACTTGATAAAGAGTTGCAGCGGCACTCGAAAGCTCGTGAACTTGTAAGCTAGTGAACACTTTTTGCAAGAGTGATCACGAATTTCCTTGAAAGTCAGTGAACACTTTTTGCGAGAGTGATCACGAATTTCCTTGTTGACCATAGTAGATTGCGAGACAAATGAATACCCTCTAGCGATTATCTTTGTAATGTCTATAATACCCCCTTTACACCCACACTACATCCATGCAGTTCTCACTACATGTACATGTATGTCAACAAAACGTAGCCATTATGCAGTGGGGAACTGTAACAGGGTACTGAGAAATGTCAGTGATGTGGCATAGTCTTCATGATCTCCGGAGATTCATTTTCCGGTACGTGGACTTTGAACATGTCCAAAGAAAAGTCCACGTAGCAGGAGCGCCATCTGTATAGTGCATAGTAATGACCCAGCAAGGACCATCATAGGACCTACTAACAGCTCCAATGACTTAGTATAGACATGGGGGAATGTAAAGAACTAGCAACAACTCTGTCCATGCCTATTGCACTGCCGCTATGCATATTCCGTTGTTGCTACATACTTTTACCGGATGAAGTTCCCGTTACGTTGTTGAAATTCTGAAGAAAACCTAGGACGCGGTGCTTACATTTGATGTTCTCAAAAACCTATGAAATTGTCAAGTGCGTGCTGCATCCATGCCAGGTCCTTGTCAGTTTTGAACTAGGTATATCGTGGGTGAAGAAAGGGTCCATGCTTCGTGGAAACGGTTCCCTCTATGTTCTGACCACATTCAGCAGATTTCATGACTTTCTGTACCTTAGTCTATTTGGTTGTAGAGCCAACTGAGTGTGCGTGGTGGCCGCATAGTGGCAGTACTACAATATACATGGACAGAGATGCCATGTTCTTTTGGTGTCCGCTACGTCTGTGGAGCTGTTGGTAGGTCTTTACTGCACTATGCTCTGTTCAGATGGCACTCCCGCTACTTGTACTTTGGATATGTTCAAGGTCCATGTGGCAGAAACTTGGTCTGTGGAGATCATGCAGACTTTACAGCAGCTGTCTGTTTCGAGGAGTTTTTTTAACATTTGAAAATGTTTAAAATTTCTCCACATACATGTATACAGATGGCTTGCGATCATGCAGCCACCATTAGGGGGTTTATATAACAATACAAAAAACCCCGACAGGGCATTTTTAAAAAGAACTGGACCAAAATGAAGATTAATATTCCGTATATGTCCTTAAATGTACCAAAAGGAAAAAAAACTTAAAAAGCAAAAAAAAAAAAAAAAAAAAGCATTTTTATCTGTGGGTAGAGTCATCATTTTCCGAACCAAGATGGCATCATGGCAGCTTAAATACATGTAGTCCAACAAACGATTGGAATCACATGAAGATATTGATTATAACCAGTTTCTTTCAAGGTGGGAATTTGGGGTAAGAAATGAGTCCAAATATTATTATGGTGCTCATAATTCTAGGTTATGTACATCAGTAATTATTAGAAAATGGTTTTATGAGGTTTTTTTAGTAAACTGTTCTCATTTTTTGCCATTGAGTCCCTGTACAAATCGAGTTAGAACTACGTATTTGGTGATCAAGTGGAGCCGACAGAGTTAAGCGGAACAACCAATATAACAGAGCCCAAAGCTTTTGGTCCAGTGCAGACTATGTCAAGTCAATAATAGTTCTCGCTATGCTCTCAGTATGCTGAAGCGGTTCCCACTGCGTCAGTCATTTTTCTTTGATGCAGCGAGAGCTGCATGGGCGTAGTGTTGGTGTGATGGGGGTATCAGTTGGAGCTACGTCCAATAGACGAGGTACAACAAATTGTGTAATTTGCTGGATGTACGGTAGTCAGAACGTAGTGGGAACCGTTTCGACGTTGCATGCAACGCTTGTACACGCGAGATAAACTTAATCCAAAATTGACAAGGACGTGGCACGGAGGCGCATGCACCTGACAGTTTCACATTGTTCTAGGAAATCAAACAAATTTGTTGCCACCTCGTACATGTAGGTTTTCTCCTGAATTTCTACAACATAGCGGGAACTCCATCTGGTGTAAACGGGGCGAAATGACCCGAGTAGGAGTATTTTCATGAGGCAGACATACACACATCTATTTGGAAGTGTGTGCATAGACATGTTGTGTACTGTGATTTGAGGAAGTACATGTACATGTATTAGGGATAAATGATTTTGTCATTTTGAGTGCATTGTTGTTTTCCTGAGTTGACCGAAACCTTGACTTCCTAGTATATGTCATTTCTTATCATTCATTAAGAACATACATGTAAATATTTGTACAGAGATGCTGTTGTGTATAGAATTTGTCTCTACATGTACATGCATCTCTCCCCCTATGTGTTGTTTTTGTTGATATTGTTTGTAATTTTTAATAATTATTTTATGGAAATTTGTGTACGGATAATGCAGTGTGGTTACAATACATGAAATACACAAACATCCATGTAGCAGTGGAACATTACATGTACAAATCCTACAATGTATGTACATGTATAATAGAGTATGGTACCAAAGTGCTGATGTCAAAAAACTTTTTTTTTGCATTTCAGTGTTTTTGATACCATATTTTGGTGGCATATACATGTAGTGCAAAATAACCCCACTACCAAAATTTGGTGAGGATCGGCCCATGGGAGCATGAGATATGACCTCATGAATGCATAATTAGCCCCATTAAAGTCACTTGGCCTGGTTCCTATTACTTTTAGAACCTGGCCAATAATACATTCACTTCAATAGGGCTTATTACATATTCATGAGGTCATATCTTGGGACCCCATGGACTGATTCTCACCAAATTTGGATTGTGGGGGTTTATCATCATGCTCTACCAAAATATGGTATAAAAAACGCTGAAATGCAAAAAGTGAAAATTGATGTCACACTTCGGCATTCTTTTGTATTTGTCAGCCTACATGTACATGTGTACAATTTTAAAGATGTTTTTCCATATCTTTTTAGTTTTCATGTTAAATATTGGAACACTTATGATGGAGGCCTATACATGTGGATATAGGCTACATGTATATGTCCATATTGATACTCATTTTACATGTGGGGAGATGATACATGTATGACCAGTTGCCATTGATGAGCCATATAGTATGGCCACTAGTAACCTTTGAAGAATGAAGTTAGGCTTCTTTATTACCAACTTGAACTTAAGGAACGTTTAGAGTACTTTGCCCTTGCGGAAGTAGTCCAGAGGGAAGTTAGCTTTGCCAGAGCCGATTGACTCCCAAATTACCTAATCCAGTGACAATCCTATCGGCTCATGTTTTTCCCTCCATGTTGGTTCTGGGAAAGTTACATGTACATGTATTAAAGCTCTCCTCTAACCACAAGGTCCGGGGTTCAAATCCCACCGCAGCACTAGTGTCCCTGGTAGGAAGGAATTTCTTGAATGCTTGATGCGCCTGATCAGGGTAGCCTTGCTAAAGTCGGGGTAATAGTATGCAGCGCTTGGAAACATTTGTATTATAAGCGCTACATGTATGTTATTATTATCATTATCAATGGCCAAACTGAACTACATGTAATGTGGAGGACAATTTTATTTCTTTTAGATCTTGTAGTCAGTTCCTTAGATCCCCATTTCAGGGATCTGTGAGACACACCTCCATCGAAATAAGATTGTTTAGCCATCTACACATGTACACTCTTGTTGGAATTCACTTGATTTGCAATAACACCCATGTACAGTGTGTTGCATGGAAATATGATTAATGGGAAGGGGCTCAGGTATAGCTTGGTCCTGAGTAACTGTAGTAGCAAGTAGGGTTCATTAATACATAATGAAGGGAAATCTCAGGATTTCCTTCAGGTTCAGAAATCAGGACTTCCTCTGACTTGGAGTCCGAACTTGGTCTACCGGGGGGGGGGGGGGGAGTCAAATATATTGCTGTACACATGCATGACCAAGAAAACGTTTTTTTTTTTTCAGTTTTGGCCGTGGGCCGCGCATGCACTTGTTAAGGGTATCAAAAAACTGATTTTTTTTCTAAAAGGTTGGTTTTGAAAGACTGGTCAATGGTCAATCGCAGGGTCAAACATATATGGTACATGGTTTTTTTCCCATTTGAAGCTTTTTTTTAAGACGAGCCATACATGTTTGAGATATGTTTTTTTCCCCAAGCTTTTCCTTGGGGCTTTTTCCTCCTAATTTCTGAAAATTTTTCGGGCCCGGGACAAAACTTGTTTAGGGGTCATATTCTGGCGACAACTTGTTTTGTGGCCAAAATTTGTATGAAGCCTGTGAAAAACTCATCTAGTGGGTTACTTTCCACATAGAGAAAAACTCATTTAAGGGGTATAATAATTTGGTCACGCATGTGTACAGCAATACATTTGAATGCCCCCTCCCCATGGTCTACTGTGTTCTTCAAAAATTTAAAAAGTGGGGGAAAACAAGCATATTATATACTGTTGAATATGCATGTGTATTAAGAATTGTATTTCAATTGAAAAAATATTTTTCTAGAGACTAATGTAAATGGTAGTATATCCAATGTACATGACTACATTTACAGTGTACCTCTCAATCTAATGCAAAGTTTCAAATACTTTCAACACAGTCACAGTTATTTGTCTCTTGAAAAACTGTAAGGAGTACATTATACATGTCCCAATCAAATGGTCGCTTTGTCAAATTGTAACTTCAAGTTAAAAATTGCATGCAACTGCACATACAGTATACCAGAATAATGTCTCATACAGTACACTGTACTTCCACTGGATAGTGTACATTTATTGATTTTGTTGTTTGTATTATATGTACATGTATGCCACCTGATAAAGAAAAATGAAATTATTTTCATAAAGGAAACTTATTCCAAGAGGCAAGAGGTATATATTTCTCCTGTAGCCATAGTATCATTGTGAAGTTTTGTGATGTTTAACATTAATGATCATAAATATTGTGACTTTGTTATGACAGATTCACACAGATATGTTAATGAGAAGCATTTGTTTGTTTCGGTAATGGGTGACTGTGGCAGCTGTCAATTATTAACGAGCTTTCATCTCATGTTCTCTCTTCACTCCACTCAGTCATGTTTACATGTACCTTGCAGATGATCCCAATTGACATTTAAAGGGGCACAAGTAGAATCTTTGCAATAAATGACTATTACAAGTTCTTAAATTTAGGTACATAACACTGTAAACATGGACATTTGTTTGCATTTCATGTCTGTATGAATGCAACATGTTAAATTTGGTTTTTGATGATACTGTTTTATGGCAACCAAGTTTTGGTCACTATTCTAAATATTTAAATTTTTGCTGAGATACATGTACAGTAGTGTAATCATAACTGAATGATTTTTTTTTGCCTCCCCACCATTTAGCAATATTATTGAGTATGGTGGGGGAAACCAGATCTTATTAGAATTTATGTATTTGAGAATTTGTTCCTATTTATTTTTCGCAGCTTACTCTTTGCTAATTTTAAACATTTGAATTCTATGTATTTCTCAACACTGAATGATGGCAAATGACTTTTAATAAAATGAAATGTAAACATTAAAAAAAGCAATGATTGATGTGAGTTCGATCATATTTAACTGAAGAGGGCCAGCGCTGGCAATGGTATTAAGTTCTGGCAATGGTAGTCAGTACTGCCAATGCTATGCTACTCAGCGCTGGCTATGGTAGTCAGTGCTGCTAATGCTATGCTATTCAGTGCTGCCAATGCTAGTCATTGCTGGCAAAGGTAGTTGGTGCTTGCCCCGGGGGGGGGGGGGCACTCAGTATATAATGCATAGTGGGTATGTGCCGCGGAGGGGACCCCCATTTTTACACCCAAATTTCCGTTCCAAGGCATAGCATGTTTGTCTTATTGAGAAAAAAACAAAGAAATTCGCTCCAAGGCAAAGCATTTTGTTCTTATTGAGAAAAAAGAAAAAAGAAATCCGCTCCAAAGCTTCGCATATTTTTCGTTATGCTGTTCCGGCCGCATTGATCTGCTGCAATTTTGGTGAAAAGCGGCCGCCGAGCGCTGCCGACCATCGTCTCTGGGCGAGCGCACCCGGCGGAGGCCGCTCTAGCTGCATCATGCACGCATACCCGTTCCATAGGGGTGCATTCGCACGTACTCACACGTTGGTGATCCGTTCCAAGGACCCCCGTTTTCACAAAATTGTAGTTCTGAAGCCCGTTCCGAGGACCCTCCTTTTTACAATAAGCCCGCTCCAAGGCCCCTGTTTTTTGTCTCGCCCGCGGTACACCCCTACCACTATTTTGGTCGAGTGCCCCGGGGTGCTGGCAATGGTAGTCAGTGCTGCTAATGGTAGTAAGTGTTGCCAATGATAGTCAGTGCTGCCAGTGGTAGTTGGTGCTGGCAATGGTAGTAAGTGCTTCTAATGCTATGGTACATGTAGTCAGTGCTGCCAATGCTAGTCATTGCTGGCAATGGTAGTTGGTGCTGGCAATGGTAGTCAGTGCTGCTAATGCTACATGTAGTCAGTGCTGCCCATTCTAGTCATTGATGCCAATGGTAGTCAGTGCAGGTAATAATGGTCAGTGCTGGCAATGGTGGTCAGTGCTGCCAATGCTAGTCGGTGCTAGCAATGGTAGTCAGAGCTTTCAATGATGATCTGTGATGGCAATGGTAGTCAGTGCTACCAATGATGGTCAGTGCAGACAATGTTAGTCAGTGCTGCCAATAATGGTCAGTGCTGGCAATGGTAGTCAGTGCTGACAATGTTAGTCAGTGCTGCCAGTGCTACATGTAGTCAGTGCTGCCCATTCTAGTCATTGCTACCAACGGTAGTCAGTGCTGGTAATAATGGTCAGTGCTGGCAATGGTGGTCAGTGCTGGCACTGGTAATCAGTGCTGCCAATGCTAGTCTTTTTTTTGCCATCTATTCCAGTCCTCTTGCAAAAATTGCGCATAAACATGGCATTTCATTCATATGTATGCTGATGATACACAGTTGTATGTGTCATTTGATCCAACTGACCCTGCTAGTGAGTTGTCTGCCAGGCTTCGTTTACAAAATACAATAGATGATATGCGGTCATGGATGCTAAACAATAAGTTGAAATTAAATGAAAGTAAAACAGACTTGTTGATTATTAGTTCTATATCACAAAGTCATTTGATTAAGGACCGGACTATACAGGTTGGGGACTCCTTGATTAAAGCCTCGTCATCAGTTCGAAATCTCGGTGTCGTATTTGACGAACATATGTCTATGGATGCACATGTAAAGAAAATATGTCAATCAGTATACTATAATATTCATAATGTTAACAGCATTAGGAAAGTCCTTGACCATAAGTCTGCTGCTATGCTTATTCACTCATTTGTACTATCTCGATTAGATGTTAGAAATGTTCTTCATTTTAATATAACCTCACGCAATGTTAATAAACTTCAGTATGCTCAGAATACAGCTGCCAGGGTTTTAACTGGTACATCAAAATATCAACACATCTCACCAATTCTCCAAAAGTTACATTGGTTGCCAATCCGGAAGCGTATAGAATTTAAAATACTTTTTCTCACTTGGAAAGTGTTGCACCAAAATATCTAGAAGACCTTGTCACGCCTTATGCACCAGCTAGAAGCCTGAGATCATCACACCAGCAACTTCTTAAGACTCCCAAGACACGTGTAGCATGTGGTGCACGAGCTTTCTCTGCCTCAGCACCTTCTCTCTGGAATAATTTGCCGTTAAATTTAAGAACTATACAATCACTGGAGACCTTTATATCCAAACTGAAATCTTATCTTTTCTAACAGTATTTGTTATTGGCACTTTGACACTCATCCAAACTTTCTCATTCTTGGATGTTGTTTGAAGGTTTGCATGGTGGCATGTACAATTGCTGATGTGGTTTACGGTACACCATGTGGAGTGTTATAGAAACAGTGGATAGAAGAAGAGAAGAAGTGGATAGGCGAGAAAGTGAAGATTTGAGAATAGAGTATTCTTTCTTGAAAATAGTCCTGAAAAGGACTGTAAACCAGAAGGAATGTTGAGTGAGAAGAGCTTGAGTAGTAGAGCTGATGAGGAGATGCTGGCTTGAGTCGGCGAATAGGGATGATGAGTAGTAGAGAGACTCGACATTTCGGACAGGTTGACTGTCCGTCTTCAGGAGTGAAGACGGACAGTCAACCTGTCCGAAACGTCGAGTCTCTCTACCACTCATCATCCCTACTCGCCGACTCAAGCCAGCATCTCCTCATCAGCTCTACTTCTCAAGCTCTTCTCACTCAACATTCCTTCTGGTTTACAGTCCTTTTCAGGACTATTTTCAAGAAAGAATACTCTCTTCTCAAATCTCCACTTTCTTGCCTATCCACTTCTTCTCTTCTTCTATCCACTGTTTCTATAACACTCCACATGGTGTACCGTAAACCACATCAGCAATTTCTCATTCTTTCTTTTCATGTGCGCCCCGGAATAGAATATTTCTAGATAGATGGCGCTATATAAATGCCTATTATTATTAGTATTAGTTGGTGCTGGCAATGGTAGTCAGTGCTTTCAATGATGATCAGTGATGGCAATTGTAGTCAGTGCTGCCAATGATGGTTAGTGCAGACAATGTTAGTGCTGCCAATGATGGTCAGTGCTGGCAATGGTAGTCAGTGCTGGCAATGTTAGTCAGTGCTGCCAACGGTAGTCAGTGCTGGCAATGGTAGTCAGTGCTTTCAATGGTATTCAGTGCTGCCAATGATGGTCAGTGCTGCCAATTGTCAGTGTTGGCAATGGTAGTCAGTGCTGGCAATGGTAGTCGGTGCTTTCAATGGTAGTCAGTGCTGCCAATGCTAGTCAGTGCTGCCATTGAAGGTCAGTGCAGACAATGTAGTCAGTGCTGCCAATGATGGTCAGTGCTGCCAATTGTAGTCAGTGTTGGCAATGGTAGTCAGTGCTGGTAATTGTAGCAGTGCTGACAATGGTAGTCAATTGTGGCAGTGAAAGGATTAACCCTTTCAGTGCCACAATTGACTATTCAATTTAATCAACACATGGAAAATCATACTCAGCTGGCTAAAATTAATATTTGAAAGATCTTTGGTTGGCCACACATTTGAAATGAGTAAAGAAGTGGTCATTGACCTATTCCATGTTCTAACTAAGACTGGACCTGGTTAAAGGTATTATGTATTTAGGTGGCCATGCTGGGGTCGATCATTGGTGCATGTACATTGTATTTTAGTATGCTGAACCATGATGAGGTCAGCCTTAAATTTTTTCAGCCGAAATCTTGCTCTAGATTGAAAAGAGGTAATTTGCTGGATTATCTTTGTCTGATGCAGTGACTCATGAAACTAAAATAATTATGTGAATAATTCATACCCATCTGTTTTCCTGTCACATTTGACTGTGAGTCATCTTGGATTGTTGCATCTTTGTATAGATCTTCAATTTACTTTTGTGTGTATCAGTATTCTGGTGGTCAAGTCAATACAATATTGAAGTTTACAGATCAAAGCTTGAATTTTAAGTATCCATACATGTATAATGATCTTGATGATTTGAAATCAAGTTTGCAATTTGTGCAAATCTGTTGCTTTTGCTGGGTTCAGTTTGTTTTCCTTAAATGCAAACATCTACATGAGCCAATCTGAATTGTACAGTGCGTCCCAGAATAAACGAAACCGATATTTAGCGATATTTAGCGATGATTTATCATAACTTAATCATAAATACAATAGACAAATGACCTACCAATGTAAAGCTTAGAATCTCTTTCATCTGATATTACTTACATTATTCCTCATTCACGCATTAGTGAGCAAAAACAATTTGAAGAAAAGATATACCAAAAACTCATTTGGCAGGGGGGGGGTCTGAATTTCAAAAAGAAAATCACATGCCTAAAAAGTTCAATATCTGCTCTTTTATTTGATACCTTAATCACAGAAAATGGTCAAGAAGTGAAAAAATTACATGTATGTTCCCTCGAAACAATGCTTGTATTTCCATAATTTCATTAAATAAACATGTTTTCACGGGTTTCCCACAGAAACTATCGCACGGTTAACAAATGCATGGCTGATCGTCAACAAAACTGATTGTTGAGTGAGTTTGAACGCTAGCATGTAAAACCTCTTTATTTTATGAAATTATTGAAATTCAAGCCTTTTTTCAAATAACCAGAACTTTGTTATTTCGGGACCATTTTCTGTAATTGAGGTATCAAATTAAAGAGCAGATATTTAACTTTTTAAAAATGTGGTTTTCTTTTTGAAACCAAGATACAGCCCACCAAATGACTTTTGGCATCCCCTTTTCAAATCGTTTTTGCTCACTCATGCGTGAATGTGAAATAATCTAAGTAATATTGGATGGAAGAGGAGATTCTAAGCTTTACAATGGTAGGTCATTTGTCTATTTTATTTGTGATTAAGTTATGATAAATCATCGATAAATCTCGGTTTTGTTTTTTCTGGGATGCACTGTATAGTAATTAGTTTTTTCTGTATAATTCCATGATTTTGTCTAGGGTTACTTTGAGTATTATTCTATTCTCATTAATTCTAATTAGCTTGGACATGAACATTCTTTATTTACTACTATTTACGTTACATGTTTGTCACTTTAATATTGATTGTACTTTGCTGTGTTGTTATTTACCTACAGATTCATGTGAATGAGATCTTATCTATTAAGAGAATGGCATCAACAGGCTAGTACACACCTGCCATCAAAAAGACACTCTAGTAAATTCTCCTGATCTGCCACACCAGTGGTCAAGCTGGCAACGGACACAGAGTCTGACCGCAACCAAAGACTTACTGAAGAGTATTTCACGACTGGCATTTCAGATAACGAAGACGATGCGGTGACAAGTGGTATACAAGAAGCTGGAACCCTCACAGGTTGGTTAATTATTATTTAAATCTGATATGATCATCATTATTTCTGTTTCTGTTTATGGTAAAAGCCAAGCTAGTATATGACCAATTACCTAGGAAGCATATTACGTCTATAGTTTAATCAGTCATAATGACTGATCAACCGGTGTGTTGGCTCAGTTGGTAGAGCGTCCGTCTCATAACCGGGAGGTCGGGGGTTCAAACCCCGGCCGCGTCAGACCAAAAGACGTTAAAAGACGAGAGTTGCTGCTACACTGTTTGGCGTTCAACGATTAAAGGGATAGAGCCTCGTCGATCTGGCGCTGCACAGCGGCTGCCGGGCCCACGATCAATTGGGCAAAGCAAATTTTTGGAGTATATCATTTCATGTCTATTTCGAACAATTATGGAATTTTGGAATTTTTTTATAGACGACAGATATTACTCTCGGGCATTTTGATCAAAGTGGAGACAATGGCAGAGTGGGGATTCAAACTCACCACCTTGTGATTATGAGTCTAATGCTCTAACCACTAGACCACACGACCCGTGTGAAACTAATTATAATCATTAGTGTCATCATCATCACTACAATCACCACCATCCTTACCATCATCGTCAGCATCAATGTCAACATCAACACGATAATCATCATCATTGCTATTATCAACATAAATAATGATAATAATTTTTTTTTCTAAATAGAACAAGGACGGATTAAACATTTGAACAGCTACTTGATCATTAACTTGATTATGACTTACCTGCATAATATAATGTTAGCACTTTCTACTTCTTGAGTAGCATTCTCTAGACCTACCACCTGTTCCTTCAGTATTTTCTCTTCATTATTACTGAATAGGTCTTGCTTTTGTGTACAGTTTGCATGTCAGCATGTGATGTACTCACTAGGCTGCCCACCATGTCAAGGAACTTTGTTTTAAGATGACCTCTTCCAATTTATATGTTAAGGCTACCACACACGTTATGCAGGCCTGCGTTATGATTGGTCTGTGACCCCAATTTGGAATGAAATGTAATATTTGACGGGAATATTGAGACATGGAATCTTTTACTGTGTAATGTTCTAAATCATTGTATGAATACCCTATCTTCAAATCTGTGACTACGCTATCATCCTTGTCAGAAAGCGGATTTGATATCTATTCGAAATTACGTCATAGTAGTTGTACGATTGGCTACAATTTGAATATAATTTGGCATTTACTAACAAGTATAGGCTTGCAATCTTTCAAATTTGTTCCATTTATTCTTACCTCAAATAAAAAGGTACAATGTACTATTCATTCACATTCTCTGAAAATGAGCAAAATGCGATTTGTTCCAAAAATTGGATCATAGACCAGTCATAAGTTGTGTGGTGGCCTTGAGAGGGCTTTGACTAGTTCCAAAGGCATGTTCAAGTCTATGAACATGTTCAAGGCACGTTCAAGGCTATTGATACCTTTATCCATCTCTCACAGAGTCTGGAATGCTGCCCTCTTGAGTTAGAAGATGGCATATCATCAGGAACTGCATTGGTTTTTAATGAAAGCTCCTTTCAATATTCACCAACATGAATCATGTCTTGCTCCAAAGTTCATCTTTCAAATTTTATTCATACATTCACGTATAGTTTCTTTGTTTTGATCATTTATATTTATAACCTAAAACATATTCTTTGATTGAAAAAATAATAGAAGAAGAAAGAGACATGAATCATGATTTTCCAAAATTTAGGGCTCATCAATACATGTATTTGTGCTTAATTTTCTTCTCAAAGGGTTCCTGTACTGTACTCATACAGTTTTAATCAGTCAAATTGTCCCTTCCCTTCACATGAAAGTTGTTAATGTTGCTTTGTAAATAAACTGTACATCACTGGGTGTTTATGCTCAAACTGATATAAATCAATTCCTTCTCATACCCAAGGTAATTGGCACTGGGGGTTTTGTATATCACAGTTCAAGTCAATGAGTATGTTGTCATGGTAACACATCTCTACAGAATAGGCTGCTCTGAACTTGCAAAAGAATCAGTCTACAATATGGCATATAATTTGATGCAAGTTTCCCCGCCCCCAAGAGGACTAAAACTTACCGCAGATTTTATTAAAAAAACATGTAAAGCTGTTAAATTGCCTACAATTTAAGGCAAAATAATATTTTTAGTACATTTCAGCAGATTAATGTAATTGCCATATCTATGGCAAATCAGTACAGGGGCCCATTTCATAAAACTTGTTATAACAAATTGGCAATAACAGTTAAAAAGCTACTGAAATTATTCTATCTGATTAGCTGATGGTAAATTTGTTATTGAAATTATTAATTTGTTATTGAAATTATTAATTTGTTCACTATGACAGTCTTTATGAAACGTAACCCAGGAGCAAAGTTTTAGCTAATGTTTACTGGATTAAAGTCTTTTTCTTGTTTTATCCTTTGTTTGCTACTATATTGGCAATGCTGGAAATAGGAAATGCCTCTGTTTGATGGAAAATTTGATTTGTGTTATGTTTTCAAATAGTTAACGTCCTTCATGCATATTATGTACATGTACATGTACTTGTATTCATACCTCCATGTACCTCCATCTGCCTATTACAAATCTAAAATCATTTATTATCACACCTATTGCAAATCATTTTTTTTCACTAAATATTAAATAAAAATAGTTTATCATTGATTGGTATTAACCGGAATAAATTCAGAAGGGATTTTTCGAATGACCTTGTTTGCCCAACATATGTACATGTAGGACTTTAACCTGTATAACCTGTTGGAAAAATGAAGTTTTGTATTTTTTTTTCTAGTATACATGTATGAAGAGCATTTCTATGATTTTTTTTCTTTTTCATATTGCCAATTGGCCTCATACATGTATGAATTTTCAAATTGTTTATTTGGTCTCATACAAGTCTCACTTCCTAACTTTTCTGCTACAACCATTCAAAGATTGGGAGTTCTAGTCAAAACTTTTAAAATAACTTGTATCATTATCTATGATTTTTTTTATACAGTGTAGATTTAATTCTAAATAACCTTGCACATTTTGTATAGTATGACTAATGTCTTTTTTAAATTTACCATGATTTAATTGTTTTTCAATGATTTTTAATACTTTGAAATAATTTGTAATTCAACATGTATGCTATTATTTCCAGCGAATGTTGTATTTGCATTACACCACTTAATGGCACAGGTACTTTCCCTACGATGGCCTTACATGTACAACGAGTTGGTTCTTGTAGTAGGCCTACTACATAAAACAGCTGTATTCGACTCGCAATTCGGGCTGCATCGTTGGGGAAATTTTACTGCAGTGCAAGTTGGGGTCGCATAACCCTAGTTGCTTCCCGTTGGAATCGCATGTTCTCTTCTAGCCTTTTAATAGTCTAGGTTTTACATTGGCATGCTCATGAATAATTCATAGCAAGCAGTTAAAGTTTGGTTCTAAAAAACCTTGCGACTAAAGCTGCTCTAACACGTGTTTCGCCAGCTCTTCTCTTCGACCACTAGACTTGTTTCAGCCATGACTCGATGAAGAATATAGCCAGGTCAAAACATTTCCCTGCAGGTACTTGCCTCTTGCCCCCTCCCCCCCAGGCCAAAACCCCCCCAAAAAACTGAGTTCGTGAGAATCAGGTTAATAATGAAATGATTTGAAGACATACATGTACTTGTAGATTCATTTTAAGATCATACTGAAGTTCTTCTTGATATACTACATGCAATTGTCTGTTGTATACATGTAATTCTTTTTGTGATGAAATACCAAGAATTTGATTTTTCTATTTATTGTTGAAAATGAAATACAATTGGTTTATTTGTGTGAATTCACAAATCAACAGAATACCTTTGTTATTGCAAGGCCATTGCTAATCTCCTATTTGAAAGTAAATTGGGAATTTTATTTATATTTCACACTTTGAATCCACAAAGGTTTTAAATCTGTACAAAACTTTATAGCTGTATAGCTCTTCAAAATATAGGTCAATAAATTTTCATCGCTATGAAATTGAAGTCTAGTTTTAGACTACTACAAATGTACATAGAGGATAGGGGCCTGGGATGGGAGGATGAATCATGTATCGTAGAGACAGATGACGAAATGATGAGGCTTGGTTGCACACGTGGATGCATTGGAAACACATGGGCAAGGGATTTGGAGATGCGTACATGCGTGCGTCGTAAGGTACCTTTATCTCAAAATGAGATTCAGAGCTGAAAAGCGTGATTTGCATTGAAAGTGCTAAATTGCCTTTGTTGTGTGGTCATTCGGAAGATAGAGATCCAAGGAGTATCGCTTTGTTTTGACAGTGTCTCGGTGCAATGGATGCCTCTTCTGTGTTGTAAGCATTGGATGGATGCACCTGTTTTCATCTGATTTCATGTGAACGATCTCGACTTGATTTCATGAGAAGTCACTGAGTCAATAGTATGAAATAACGCATTTACCAAGATGTTTGTGATTTTATGGTGTCTTGTCAAGTTGTCATAGTTATTTCATTTTGTGCGGGATACTACATGTACATGTAATAAAGGAATGATCTGTCTATGCCAATGTGCACATGGAGCTGAGACATTGTGAACTACAAGCATGCATTCAACATTCCTAGTTCCTACATGTACAATTTATTGTAAAGCATTCTGTGACTTGGATTTCTAACATGTCCTCACTACTTTCACTGTAATGGGCTAATCCAATGTGCTATTAGATACATCACGAAGATGTATGATCAGGAACACTTGTGAACACATCAATGGTGTTTCTTGAAATATTTTCAAACTAAAGACTGACTAACCCAGCAGCTGAACGATTCTTGTGAAGGTTTGCACTTTCTTTATTCGTGATATTTTGTTACATCATGTGAATACCATTACGGTCCCTTTGGATTCAGGGATGTGACACTGAACTAGCAAATCAATTCAGTTTAATGCACCCTTGACGTTGCTGTTCCCTTAGCAACAAGCTTTGGCTTGAACTTGGCCAGGCTATTTTTCTTTCGAGTGAGGGATATGAAAGCAAGAGAGTGACTGGGAGACCAAAAAAGATCAGTTGCATTATGAAGATGGGGGTAATTAAAAATAGAAAAGGAGCTTAGTGGAAAATGGGGGGAAAAGAGAAGATATATGCATTGTGGCATGGCAACATTCTAAGAGTCAAATGCCTATCTTGGTAATGATTTCAAAATGACTTCATAGTCAGTCTATTCGCAGTTGGAACAACAAAAAATTGCTTTCATGGTACATCCAAATTCTTATTTTTTATTGCAATTTATACCATCCCTGCAACTATACAAATCAAATAATTGCCCTCTTTTTCCTCTTTATGTTGTAATATTTTTTTTCTTCTCAGAATTATTCAAAGTACATCTGGGCATGTGGGAAGACCCACTGTTTGGAACTGTTAATTTTCGAAAATTGCTCAGCAACAATTTGATTATGACTTTGATATGATTCAAAATACTCATCTCACAGTAAATTCATTGATTTTTAAAAAATATATACATGCATACATGTATATGTAATATCAAACATTTTATGGCAAATTGAATCTAGAACATCCCAAAATAATGTCATGAAACAAAAATATTTTTTGCTTTGAAAAAAATGAGCCTCTTGTGACAGAAATTTTCTTCAGATGTTCAAGGAATCCATAATGGTATACTATTTTTAATGCAATTTATGCTCATTAGGTGGTTTCAGACCGCCTCAAAGTTCGCCAGTTCCAGGTATTCTCTGATCGGGAAATTTACCCTGATCAGAAAATACCAGGTATTTTGGTAATGTGAAAGCAAACTACGCGTAATTTCCCCAAAAGAAAATACCCGCTAAATAGTAGGTACTTGGCGAAATTACAAGAACTTTCGTGGGGATTTTTCCAAGGTCGCAGGTATTTTGGCAATGTGAAAGCAAATTACGGGAACTTTGAGCCCAGCGTGTCGTTGGGCGCGGCGGCGTGGGTGGCTGCTGGGCTAGTGATTTTGAATCTCGCGCCATGCCTGCTTATCAGACCATACTGCACATGCTCGTAACTTCGGGAACTTATCCTGAAGGATGTTTTTCGGGGCAGTGTGAATGCAGGAATAATTAACGGGTATTTTTTAGCCTTAAAAAGTTCTCGTAATTTAACGGGGATTCTTGTGATCGAGGCGGTTTGAAACCACCTATTGTCTTGGCTAAAAGTGCTCAAGCTGCTTTTAAATGATTGATCCAGTATGCAGAAAATATCTTCAAATTTGTTTTCTTTCTCTTTGTCAGATCTTCACAACACTTCAAACATTCCTGAAGTGGAGATCATCAGTCTTCTTGAAGAGCAGATCCCTCTCTACACCCTGCGAGCGGACACTACCTCACACTATAGCTATGAACATGATGATTGGTTGGGACCGGCTGCCTCGGCCGGATTGGTAGCATCTGGTCAAGACATGGATGAGGATGACCGGTACATCCTATCATCAGAAATGATGGAGGAGACTCTCAAGTATTTCAGTAAGATTATTATTTTTATTTTGCTCTACTGTAATTGTAGTCCTCTAATCAAACTCTGCATACATACTATTTTTGCAGTGTGTTGTGCTTCATCATCACACAACCAAATTCCTATCATGTATCATATACATGTCTATCTACCAAATACATATCAAATTGCATTCTACATGTACATTAAAAAGACAATTGTCACTATACCGTACAGTATAATGACTATTTATGAAGAGAAAAAAACCCGAAAGTCCCAGGCCTAATTGTTATACTGACTGTAGGCTAACACATGATACATGTAGATGACGAAGGCCTGAGCCCATGAGGCATGTGTTGATGTTTTTTATAAAAAAAATAATATGGTTGTAGGTAAACTATATAATATTGGAAAATGCATTTAATCAAAGTGAGCTTGCGTAGTAATTTTAGATTGAAATCTCATTTGCCCATGTACTACACTGAAAAAAAAATCGCGACGTGTGTGCATATGAATAATAAAATGATTTGAAGAAGGGGAGGCTAGGTTAAGAGCTGGTCTGCTGCATTCAGCTGCGATGATCTTTTAATAAACCTGTTTATCTATCTTTTTGATCAATTTCATTATTTTATACTTGTAACTCATCTTTATTTAATGCAATAGCTAATATACCATACTTTTTTTCAATTAAAAAAAAAGAAAAAAGATATACATTGAACATTAAAGTCCATGAAGTCCATAATTTCATAACAAAAATTCCAGTTTGCAGCATCCATAATTTATTAGGATATCTGAATACTGTACATGTATGTACCATTGTATGTGTAGGGCTTTGTGATATTAATCAATGACTTCTTTCAGTACAGTAATGGTACATGTATATAAAATCTTTGATTTATTGTATGCTTGCATCAGTACAGTTACAGAATTCCACAGCAAGTATAGCTGGAAAATTGGTACCTCAAAAAATAAAGGAAATAAGAATTGTACTGAATATGGGAGAAATGAGATTATTTGCGAAAAATGTGAGTACTAAACCTGATATGTTATTCCAACAAATTTAAATTGATTGGCCTACTCTTTTTTGTTTTGTTGCTTCTTTCTTTACATTGGTGTATTGCATGCCCTGTGTTTCCACTGGGCAGAAGAAAAATCTTATAGACTCATCAATGTGTTCCTCTGCACGGAAATCTTTAGTAAAAGGCGAAAGATTTATGCGTATTGCAGAGAAACCAGAGTGACATGTAGGGGTAGTGAATAGTTTATAAAGATATCTATAGTACCATATAGGTATGGTTACCAGTTTCAAAGCTATACTTATACTCACCATTTTATATATAATTGCCTCCAATATTCAGTGGTTCTGTTTATATTTGTAAGTATAGTTGCTTTAGATAAAAATACTTGAAAAAAAATTATGCATATCCATAATTAGATTTTTGAAAAATCAGGTTTTAAATGAAAATTATGGCTATCCAGTGCATTATTGCTGGCAGCCACTTCATGTTTGCATATTCATTAGAAGAATGGCCAATCAGAAATGGTTGTAGCTACGTTGAATCAATACAGGATGCGAGCTGCATGAACGCTCAGCATACAAACGGTACCCATACAAATGCACACAAATTGCCACACAATATCGGTCCCTTTGGTGCATACAAAACCATAGTGGAGATCAACGTGGATTGTGTGTGTGTGTGCGTATGCATGTTGGCATGCTGAATGCATGGTATTGATGTACACACACATAAACATTTACATGTAGTCTGCATGCACAGACTCAAATTTGACACTTTGACAAATAACACCATGTCAGGGGTAGAGAGACTAAACTCCAAACCCAATACATGTTTTATAAGCAGCAGCTACAGTCCATGAGTAAATCTAGTCTCAATACTTTCAGACTGTATTATGCACTGAAAGTACGAAAAACAAAAAGTCTGCCTGCAGTGTAGTATTGAAGCTGGAATATCTATCCTTTGAGTTTCAAGTTCAACCATAATTTCATTAGAAGGACTTTTAAAATAGTGCATTCTCATCTGTGGTTCCATAGCAACTTACATGTAGCAAGGGACATGGAAGGGGTGGGAGGGACTGAGATGGCTTCAGCCGCTCACCGCCACTTTTTTCTATTAACATGTTCAAAAATGTAAAGACCGATCATTTAATTGTGTTTTTTGTGTGGTCAGCCCCTCCCTTTTAAAACTAGTCTGTGGAATGCATATTTGTAGCATAAGTGATCAGTGATATCATATCAGTGATTGCTCTCTTTATCAATAATACACCATCACTAAATTTGATACAAGAAAATAACAATTAAATGATAATGATACTTTCAATAAAAAGCTTCGAATTGATTGGCTTCAGTGTTTTTGCACATACAGTATTATATTGGCCTACTTTACATGTACATGTATGTCTTCAAGTTATATTGAGCAAATCAGCCAAAAGATCACAAAACTGACAAATTTTCCATGATTATACCAAAGCTAGTTCAGTATTGTACAGAGCAGCAGTAAAGCTTTACATATGAAAAATCAAGACCACAACATCATCCAGCCCCCCCTCCCCCAACAACAACAACAGCATGTCTCATGCCTGTATTCGTAGGACATGTAGTTCACTGCTATGCTGTTTATGAGCAGTATATCAACCCTCAAAGTAGTTTTCATTGTATATTCTCAAAATTTGATTTAATATGCCTTACATGGGTGCAGGTTAAACTTATAATCTAGGAATCATTATTTCTTTGAATATGAAATTCAGAAGTAAATCATCCATACAACATTTATCCTGCATGTATGTGCAGGGAATAACATGTATGTACAATACATTGATGATCCTGTGAGAATTCATGGAAAATGTTAGGTATTACACGAGTCACTCCTCTTTATCTTCAATGGGTTACTTATGTATCACCAATTTGGTTCAATTATTGACTTTCATAGTTTCAAACTTTGCTCAGTATATCAAAATTTCCAGTGATTCATTTGTTTGAAAGTTGTTTACACTTTATTGCTCATTCAACAAGTACATGTAGCTTTATAATTTAATTTTGTGATAGATTTTCAATATTTGTATGAACTGGAATTTATATCCTTTAGTAAACAGGAGTACATCCCGTTACCCTTGATTTTTAGGTGCATGTATCCAATGTATCATTTGAAATATTTCATATGTGAACAAAGAGGGGAGAAATTATATTTTATTGAAAAACAATGACTAATTACAATAATTTGTACAAAAATATGATAGAAATTTAATAGGATTTAGTCGTACCCATTCTCATGTTATCTCCCTACTTGTCCTTACATACATAACAATAAATTTCTCACCAACGATCAATATCGGTTTATAAACAGATAACAATAGACCCACTGAAGCAATCACAATAGATCTTGATCGATCCATCTGTTGTCACTTTTTCATGCAAGGACATAGAGGTTGAGTTTGATGCGCAATGAGAAAAGTCCAATGCAAAACATCCTAGAGTTATTGTCAAAGAGCCAGAACTATTTTCAAGAAAGTGGAATCATCTTTCAGATCATGGAAAACTGATTTTCAAGATACTGACACAATCAGACGCTGCAAAGTTTTCCATGTACATAATATACAATGTAGATAACATTCGTCTGGATGTGGATCAAGGAGTATATTTTGCTATTTAAGGTTTGTATCAAGGCATTTTTCAATATTAAAATCGACCGAGAGTTTGAGACTCATGATATAATGTACACTAGAGACAAAAAGATTTTTAGACCCCCCCCCCAGTGTATTAGCAATCATCAGAAATGAGATGCACTTAATAGAAAACAGACATTGGCTGCTATGATATCAAATCTACTGAGTTGATTTGTTAAGCATGTCTCAATATTTTTCTAAAGCCATCAATCTGAATGGATATATCATGGTCTATTAATATTTGATTATTTCATTTGAGTATGTCTGTATTCCATGTAGCTTTTAATTCTAAATAAAAGTATTTAACAAAATAAATATTTGAATATTGATCTGATAATCATGTAGCAAATCACACAAATAATAATGAATGTTCGAATAGACATAAAAAAAGTATCTTTAGTTTTGGTAAATCCTCTGAAAGTGGGTGTCACTATTGCAATTCATATATGCACTTACATGTAACAAGAATGGTATAAAATATAATGTTTCAGGCCTTCAAGGGATATGTTTTTTATGATTTTCAATAAAAAATTATTTTGATCAGGTTAAAAATAAGATATCTGCATATTTTTGTCATTCTGAAATGTGAAACCTCTTGTCAAGCTGGCTGATTTTCATCTTTCTAATTCAATTACTATTAAAATTTATTAACTGAGTACTCAAAGGGCTGTAATTTTAAAAGAATAAAAATTACAAAGAGAGAATACAAGATAATGTACAAAGCAATTTTATATTTGAAATTTAATGGTTGAAAAGAGATTCAATGGCCACTTCATCGTTGTATGTTTGTAATAAAATATTGATGAATTCACATTTACCAAAGCTTTACTTGGGCAAGTTTCAAAACATTTCAAAATCAGAAGAATCAGAATCAGCCAACAAATACTTTTGTTTTCTGCATTCACTTCCTGACGTAAGGGTTGCTTCTGCGAATTAGTTATCATCCAATCATGGACCTTCCATGCTCCAATAGATGTGTACATGACATTCATTGAATTGTAGTCTACATATTAAACCCCTTTTGTGATTTTTAATGCATATTTTTTTATTTCTACAAGACAGAAGAAACATATCTGAAAAAAAAATCATTAATAGAAAATGTTTCAGTTTTTTAGTCACATGTCACATAGCTGCATAATAATGCATTACAATTCTTATGATATGTCAACGCATTGGTGTAGCTGGCGTTACACTCTAGTGGTTGGGAAAGGTTGAGTTAATTACATCTGGGCTAATATCTCTATCCTCTATAGTGGTGAAATGACGGATTGTTTGCATTCTCGATGTTATGAATGGTGAACAGAGAGTGAATAGTATTGTGCCTTTGACATTTACACGTAAACGGCTTTACCTGAGAAGTCCTTAATTTATGACAGCTTTAATACAGGATTAATGAGAAATCTTTATTGTTTGAAATATGGTTTGGAATGTGGTTTGGGGACTCTACTCGGCTAAAGTGTGCAAGCATTGATGTACAAAATGTCAGATTTGGTTTACATATACCACATATATATGATATGACTGATAGAAATGTAAATTTGAAGACTGGTAATTGTTTACATGTGACACTGTATTGAAAGGGGATACTGCTAGTGTATTTCTGACAACCACTGCTTAGATTCAATAGTGAAGTTGTGTATGGAAGACACAATGAGATTTTCTACGAATCATGACATGGGAAACTGTCCAGGACTGATGTTTTTTTAAAACTTATCTGGATCGAATGGTAAAGTATGACACATCGCTAAACCAAATTTGAACAAGGGCAGCTGACGGTCGCCAAGGTGTTGTGAACATCGGAATACAGGGTATTTTCACATAAAAGCAGAGAGAAGTAGTATTGTTTTACCGTCCACCAACCATTGTTGGAAGCAATTGTCTCTCTGTGTGTGTATCAACTTCATACATCCTTGGATATTATTAGATGGACAACTAGTGTATAATTGGAAATATCTTTTTTATTCTATTGATAGTTGTACAGTTTGAAATACCTTATACTTTTATCAACAGTATACTAGGTACATGTATGATTGAATACTTCACTGTTTACTACGGATTGAAGGGATGATTTCATTGGAAGTTAACAGCACATGGGCATTCGTCTGAAGAGCGACTATATGTAATTTTGATTTGAATGTCTCCCAGATTTCTTCTTGTTGATCGTTACCATAGCAACGTGAGTATGACTTACAGCTCTCCGTGAGAAGTGTTGAAAAACTGCCTTTGAGTTAGATAAGACGCTTCATCCTCTTCAAACCTGACCTTGTGATCCGTAAGACGTTATTCTTCAACTGACGACTAAGGGGGATAGATAATGCGATTTTGTAGACTATGCATACATCCATGACACTCTGCAATCTAATTATCATATTGCCATCTCTTCAGTTAATAAAGTTAAATTTCATAATACCGGTCTCTCGTTTCTCAACAAAGAGAGGACACTGAATCTGCTGGATGATTTGTGTGGAATGAATTGAATGTAAATAGCTGACATAGCAAGTAATGGAACCTGTCATTTACCTTTGTTCCATTATTCATTAACTACTTACTACTTCAGGAGCATTTTGGTAAAATTGACAATTTTTCTGAAGGATGAGAAGGAAGATGAGCTGTTGCCATGGAAATTGTTGTCACAATGACTTTGACCAATCTTTTTCCTCAGTCTTGATGTTGCTTGTACACCTGTATGTTGAAGCAATGTATGGAAGCACCTAAAGATGGCTGTTGTATAGATTGATTTGTTATTTGTTTCAAATATTGGAATAGCTTTTAGATATAACAACTTTGGTTGACATCTTCAGCTTATATCTTGAAACATTTTTAGCATCATCTTTCTACTCTGATACATGATCTTGAATAGCCAGAGGAATATTATATTTGGAATTATAACTCTCATCTTCTTGTCATGATGTTGGTGCTGGACTTCCATGCACTCTCGGCAGAGAGATTATGAGTAGTTCAGATAAAGTTGATAAAGATGAAGATCCCCTTGCTTGGATATACGATGAAGAGGACCTCAGAGGTAATGTAAACCCTTTGACTTAATATGAATTTAGTAATTCTCTTAAGCTTGGTATAGGGGTCACATGGTTTCATTTCCTCCTGCTGGAGCTAAGGAAGGATCCTTCTAGTTATCGTCAGATCCATGGAGGGAGAAGAAAGTTACTTTGACTATGAAACACCATGCCCCTGTTGCTCTCAGCTTGGTCATAGCAACTAACAATGTTAGTCCAGGCAACCGTCAACGATGATAGTTGTAATTGAAACATTAATGAGTTTGTTATTGATAACCAGCTAGCAACCTTCCCTGTTTTTTTATTGACTTTGGCCTGTACATTATATACATGTTGCTGGAGGATAATCTGAGTTAAAGCTAAATCTACCCTTTAAACAAGTGTTTTTATTTTTTCAAAATTTTAATTTTTTTTTGGAAATCAATTTGGAATTATAATTACACATAGTTCTTTTTCCTCCAAATTTCAAGCATAGGTTTCATATTGAAGTGATATTTAAATTTAGAATCAAATGCTATGATAAAATTGATAAACAGTACACAAGGAACTGGGGATGTAAAAGTGCATTTTCCAAGTATTTCATTCATTAATGTTTACTCTGTTATTAAATAATATATCCTTCGATACTTATGCTGTACCATGATAACAAAAAAGAGTTTGATTGTTGCAGTGGCAAACAAACAACACACAGAATCGTAACTCACAATTCCCTGCTAAATGTTTCACACGCCCATTGTTCATATTTGCAAATAATCAACTTATTTTAACCTTGGCAATAGTTAGAAATATTGCTCAGTGCAAAAATATTCTCAGTACTTAGCAAGTGGGTGTATAGTGGTACCGTTCATATACATGTATGTATAGTACTTATGAATTGATGTACAGTACATGTACACATCTGTTTTGAGAGGTATCATTTGTGTATTAGTTCATTCTGATGTGATTTGATAGAAAACAAATAAAACTATTTTTTTTTAAATATAACAGTCAATTGTAATTGTAAGGAATGGTTTTGATATCAATCATTCTTGACAAATACAATTGAATGTATGGTGGCAAAAGATTGCAGATTATTGAATTCGGCACAAGAAATCCTACATTCATATACACTTCCTTGAGGTACCAATAATGACACATATTGCTTCTGATTGCATTTTTTGCAAATAATTTTGCAGCGTAGAAAGTTTCAGGCTTTCAGAAAGATATTTGGGATATTTTTTCTACTCTCATGCCTCTCTACTGATAGTAAACAAGGTTGGTTTGCTTCCTGAAACGGTTGTCATGGCAATTCTGTCAATGAATATGGCATCGCATGTTCTAGGATAGAATCGCTTTAGGTGATCGCTACTGATCAGTGTGCCAAAGATTCTACTTGAACTGAATGCGCAAGGATTTCACTACACATAACATGTACTGCATGGTTGCTTGCCATAATGAAGTAGTTTTCTCCTTGGCTATATCATGTGATGGGGCAACAACTGGGCAACAGATATTGATAGGGGGAGTTGAGGCCCTCTACTAGAAAGGTAGATTGGACATAGAGGAAGAATTAACATATTTTCTGAGAAAAATGCATAAGCAGGAAAATGTACATGTACTGTTGTAGGCCTATTCTGTTTTGTACTAAAATTTATTATGAAAATAAATAATGTATAAACAATAGCCTGGATATTTTGAAAGTACATGAATAAGAATATGTTTGAAAGGTTTTAATTGTGCAGAAATTGAATGAAGGGAAATTGTGACCAATTTTATTCTTTGGTTCATGATGTAGGCCTATGTGTATGAAGGTTAATTGTTGACTTGGTATCATACCTTCCAACATTTTCAATTTTATTCTACATATCTTTGAAGATATAAAGCACAGCTCTAATGCGAACTATTTTCATTAGAAACTTCTTGATTTAGATGAAGATAAAAAAAACAAAGCAAAGCTACTGAAGTCGGATAGAGGTCTATTTCCCCTATTTTGAAGAATAGAAAATGAAGAGATCACTGTCATCACTATAAACAACTTAAAATATATCATGCAAAATAATAGTATGCAGATCTGCAGATCTGTTATGATCCTCTGTAATTACTGAAATTATTGTAATTGACGCTTCCTTCGGGAGGGCATGAAAGGTAAATATGTTATTATTTTAAAACTTTAGTACCATTAATATGCTGTATTGTCTGACAATGATGATTACGTGAGTTATTCCTACTTGTACATGTAGACTTCCTTTATATTTTGAGCTTATTAGCAAGATTTGAATAAGAGAACCATTGTCACCAAATGAGCTGATAAGGAGGGTGTAATTGAGGCCATCTTACACTGTGTTTAGGTGCTAATTGAATTATCTACTTCCTTTCATATTTTCAATCTTATCACCTGCATGTCATGGTACTTTGGATGATTTATTTTCAGGAACATGGGCTTGTGTGTACAGTGCCTTGTGATTTTTAAACAAGATAATTGATTGTCTTATACTGAATTTATTTTCACAATATGCAGAATGGCACTCTAAAATTTATCGAAAGGTGAAAAACTAACCTATAGAGCTAAAATCAATAATATGTGAATATTCTTTCAAAGAATTGAAATTTAAAACTAGTCACAATATTTTCTCTTTTTTTCAGTAAAAAAAATAATCAAATTGATTTATTGTTGAATGGAAATAACAAATTAGCATAAAGCATTGTAAGTGATTTTCACCTTTAGCGGAAAGTTTTAGGATCATTTTAATAATTGACTTGTCTTGAGCTACATGTACCTTTTGGCCATGAAATTCAAACTGAAATGAGGGGTTAATGCCTTTAATGTATCCAACCATGAATCCAGGAGGACTGTGGAAATATAAAAATCTTCTAATCTTGATCTGTTTCTAAAATCTTCAAGCTGTTAATAAGCAGTGATCCAAGACTTCCTCAACCCTGGTGATCATTTCAGGACATTACCAAAATCCTGTTATCCTCTCTCCTTTGAGGCAGTCAGGTGATTAGTGTCCAATCAGCATTCTTAAAAAAAAAAATCAGTCACAACGGGTAATCTTGCGAACGCGCAAGATCAATGTCACCCATGATTCACTTTCAGATTGGCTCAAAATGTTCAGTGTGGACGTGACAAAGTAGCACGCGCTACTTTCCAAATAGTGAAATATTTGGAAAAAAGTATTTGCAGGGGGCAGACATTTAGTGCGCCGAGGTGGCTAAGCTGTCTGCCTCGTTGGATTTTGAAGAAGTCAGTCTTTCTGGAAGCAAGGGTTTAATCCTTGCTGGAAGTCAGATCTTGCGCTGTACTCATGGCTTTTGTGGGATTTTATTTAAGTTGTTTTTTTTAATCCATATCCTGTAGGAGCTGTTCTAAACTCCAGAGAACATTAGTGAATTTATGTACCTTCTTTGAAAGATATTTGGCATCTCAGATGTTCATTGTTGACAAATGTTCATTTTGTTTGTGTCTGAGCAGTTCAAAGAACATTTCTTGTGAAAAAGGAAACAGGATTAGCTTCATGTGAATCATTGACACCTGTTAATAAAGGTTTTATTGTTATGTTATGATTTATGAATTGGACCATCAAACTTGTGTATGTAATGCCATGGCCGAGAAATACCAATATTTTTGTTTGAAGAACTGATCGCAAAAGATAGGACATGGTAAGCTTTGGGTATACACTGTACATGTACATAATGCCTACGTGAGCAAACACCATATTTACGAGACTGTCGAGAGTTCTTCAAGATGGAATGATCTCGACAAGGTTTATCTTGACTTGAGTGTCATCAGTGATCCTCTGCACGATTTTCCATGAATTATAACCTTCCAGAACCCAAATCCAAGAAATAAAACAATTTGTAAATGTTGCAATGAGCTCATTCGCTCCCATATCTGCAGCTAAACAAATGACTGCTGGAAGACACTTTTGATGCATTTCTTGAGATCACTAATACATGTACTATCTGTTTGAAGAACAACTGTTTAACCTTGACTAAGGATTGTTTGGAAGTACATGTACGTCGATGGACATCTGCCAGTAACTAACCACTTGCCCATCTCAAGGCTGTCAATCTTAAAGATTCCTCCGTTGTCAAGTTTTGTGAATTCTTGGAGAACTGGAAGTCTTTAAAAATTATTCGACCCAAAGATATCATAAACTTGAAGTTGTCTTTGACAATCTCCAGATAGGAAATAGATGTTTTGGTTGACAGGTTTTCTGTGGAATCTCCAGGTTTCTTGAGGACTCTTCAGAAATCTTCAAGATGGGCAGACTACAAGATGAACTTGGTTTTCAGCAGCGCACTGTCTGCTTGAGGCGCAGGGCATCGATAGGTTGGTTACATGATTTATCTTAATTATCTAATATCTCATTAACGGATTTACAGCAATGCATTAAAAAATGTGTGTCACTGACAGTAGGTAAAAAGTAATTGTTCATTAGCATGACTTTGATTGTGAAATTGTAAAAGTGAAGTTGAAGTGAAGTGAAAAATGTACATTAGGGCGATTCCATACGTGTCAACAACAATTTCTTGTCACTTTAATAGCTGAATCCTTGAGTGATTAAAATTTTCTTTTTTGTCAATGATAAAAGTTTTAGTGGGCAGCCATGAGAAAAAATGATAACCAACAAAAAAATGTTTGATTGTGGGTGAATTACAGGTGAAAATGTTGTATGGGACTCATAAATGTCCCGTATGACATGCAACATTTTCACCCTTTATTCACCCATGGACAACATATTTTTGTTGGTTGTTCTTTTTGAACATGAAGCAAATTGAAATTCCTTGTTTGTTTAGACAGCAAGTTGAAAATAATTGTAAAATGGATGATTTTCTAGCATGGAATGGCCCATTAGCACTACATGTAATTTTCATATCACACATATGTTGGATCTTATACAGACAGAGTATACATGTATGTATATATGATCAGAGCAGGAGGGGGTAGGAAAATGAGATATTTCTTTATAGTGGAGGTATGGAAAAAATATTAGTAAATTATCGAGCAAGACCTCTATTATCTCTCGAGTTTTCTTTTTGAAAAAGCACCCTCAATTCTGATAGAACAGATAAAACAGAAATCAAATTATACAGAGTATTGAAGAATAAAGTCAGTAGTCTCAATCCAGACAAACCTATAACCAACAATTATTAAATGTGTTTAATGTGAAACCTCGGTCAAATCCATGAATGAGAGACTATAAAATCATGACATCATGATAATAATCATTGTTGTTGTACTTTGGTCATAACCCTGGTAATCAAACGACAGTAAAGATTGCTCAAGTACTACATCTAGAGGCAGCGCGCCCAGTATCCCATCAGTTAAGGGGAAACCAGTTCGTGCGGCAGGTTTCCGTTTTCCGGACATCCTCTGTTGGGTGCAATCTCCTGGTCTCTTTAAAACCAATTGTCGCCGATCCACAATGGCACTAAAACAAAAGTGGAAATGCCATAGGAGTGTTCCTTACAAGTTATTCATCCGTGATTAGTGGAGCACCACGAGTGCTCCACTAAATGTTCCTGATTTTAGAAGATCTACTCAAAAATTATATCTTCTAAAGAACTTGCATACTGAACTTCTAGTGAGATCAGTCAGTCATTAATGATACCTCTACAGCCTCTTGTAAAGGACTTCCAGCAAGTGATCTTTGTGTTAGACTTTACAAGAAACATCACAGATTTAGTGTTAATATCTACCTCTCGTCTGCAATTTAGCTTATTTTGTTACCGACAAATTTGCAGCAGGAAACCGAACTACAGGTTTTGCTCATGAACTTTGCTGCTAGTCAACAGGAATTTCCTTTTCTGTATTAACATTGCTCAATTTTCTTTTACATTTTGAAAGCCAACATTGTTTCTGTTGATCCATATACAGCAGTATTACCAGTAGAAAGTGGAACTCTAGTACAGTTGGAAAGTGATCTAGTATACTTTAACAACTTTGGAACTTTTTGTTGACATTTATATTTCTCCATATGATACTTCATTGTACTGAAAACACATTCTGAAATTGAATCAACATTTAGTTTGAAGATTAGCAGAGATTTCACTTGTGAACTTTATTCATATTTTGCACTAATTTTGCCTTCAGTTTTCTTGAAACCTGCAAATCATTCTGCTATTGGCACTTGCGGGAAGAAGAGAAGTCACTTGCTCTACCACAAGCATTTTGTGAAGGGTAAAATATCTTGGTTGTGGCATCTGTTTTACCCACATTTCAACCCATTTTCTGGAAAGCCAAATAAAGTGAACACACAAACATATGCTGAAAACTTTTTAATCTTAGAGCTCAAGATCTGATTGAATCCGTCACCTGCTCTCTGCATCTTTATTCTCCTGCAGAATATGTAGATTTGCAGTTTGGAACAGGTGCTTGGTGTACACTCCTGATTCACGTCCTGTTGCTCTGCTAACAAAAAAGAATATTTTTGACCTGGAAATACTGTTCTTCTAATTATGACCAAGTTCATTATTCAACTTGAAGCAGGACCTCATTATTGATGTAATCCTGAAAACTGAAGAAGCATTTTTGAAATCTTCTGGAGTGAGGAACCTGGAAACAAGCTCTAGTACCCACCCATTTAAATACGGGTCAATATTTCAGAGTCACTCCATCGTACACCAAATTTGCTGTAGGAGGTGTCCACTCTTCTGAAAATGCAAGAACAGATAGATCCGTTGACAGTTACTATTGATCCAGTCTAAGGCTGGTTCTTGATTGTGATGGAATACCCCGTAACCGATCTCAGTATGAAAGATGAATGGGATTTCATTAACTCCTATCTTTATGATTGTCTAGAGATAGGAGAACTGAATTGTAAGTATCTCTTTCTGCTGTCACCAATGATGAAAATATATGACAAAATCATGTGTAAAATACATTGCATTTTAAATTTCACTTTCAGTACTGACTTACATGAACACAGATTGACAAAAGATCAAGCTCCCTGATTATACTATAATACTCTCTGATTTTATTCTTCTTATGTTATATGTAATAACTTTTCTCAAAAAGATATGCAAGTTTGAATAATAAACTTACTCCCTAAAATGATTTTCCAGTAGACCCAGTATATTCATGAATTTATTGGCAATAAGACATTTCTTGATTTGAAAAATAACTTGGGCTTTGATGAAATTGCTGTTTTCTATGACAAAATGAAAAAAAACGATATATTGAAATTCAAGTTGCATTTTGTTGCTGATTCCATATAGCTTATTTTTTGTCATTTTTTTCTCTCCTAAATTTAGTTTTTTTAATCATGTTTTGGAGACCAGCCAAGGTTTGGGACATTAATAAAATCATTGGCAATTTGTACTTCAGCTGTTTAAATTTGATTGCAAGATTGTAATGCAAATGTATCCCTATTTCAAATTGGTAAATTGAACTCTGCGTACAGAAATTGAACTAAATATTCCATTTTGTTTGGTAGGCTTAGGATTATTTTCATACATTGAGACATCTGTTAAGGACATATATTGATTAACTTGATTCTGTTTTCATTTGAGTAAATTCAATCAAAGATTGATTTTTGTTTATTTTACAATATATATATCATTCAATGAATCCCAGGTTAAATGTGTCAATTGTCCTTAAACTTTGTCATCCAAGGTAACAAACAGGTGTCATGAGCATATAGTTGAAAAAGTGGGAGCTTTCTATAAATAAATGGTGTGACAGATGCATATAGTAGACCGATTCTGTGATATTTGCTCTGCCGACAATTGCTCCGCTCTAAATTCCACACTAATTGAATGACCAAACTCAACCCTTGGTTTAACACTATACCCTACCCAAAACTAACCCTAAACCTTACATAAAACCTTATTGCAACCCTCACCCTTCATCTAGGACAAAATCAAGCCTGGAGCAATTGTCGTGTCACCTTGTATACCTAGAATATTTATTTAGAACTTAAGAAATTTGAAAGGGAGATATCATTATTGAACGTTGACACTATTTTAAAAACTGATCAAGTTTAGCAAGTCCATTTCAGCATTTAATAGGTTTTCAGAAACGACAACAGCAAGGTAGTAAAGAAATTCAGTGAATGCAATAAAACAAGAGCTATATAGCTCCAAACCTCCAAGACATTAATGTAAACAGGGAATTGTGACCAACATTTCCCTGATATAAAATACTCTACAAAAATGACTCAAAATGCTAGAATCCTATGACCTATTGAGACATTCTCGAATCAGCTTAAACTGTACACCAATTTGGTGTTTAATGGTAGAATACAGATTTTGGCCTATACATGTATGTTGACAATAACATATGTCAAAACTTGTTATCCCTAGATATGTACTTCTCATGTCCTGAACACCATCATACAATACAATACTTTTAATACAAACAAAAGAAAGTCAAATAACAGAAATATATTCAATCAAGACCTAACAAAACTTAATTTCAGATTTCCTTGGAAGTATTTCTTCAACCATGAATAAGATATCCTATGAAAGAATCTACCATCTATTAAATTCCACAATGTGTAATGGATAAATATGATTTAAGCTATGGATAATCCAAGAATGAAAGCTAAAAATCCTTTTGTTATAAAACAATGGATGAAACTGACCTTGGACTGATAGTGAAGCATAATACAGAGCAAACATATCATGAAGGATCAAATACACATATCCGTTTGGATATAGTGACCTCAGAAATACATTTCCTAAAAACAGAATTAAGGGAAAAAAATATTGTCTGTATGAATTATTGAGCCATTAAGTGGCATAATGAAGCTAAATAAAGGGGGGGGGGGGTTGGGATACATTGAAATATTTTAGAATTTGCAAGAAAATGAAACGAGCAAGCTCAAACTTGAAATTTGTTTTTTTTTTAGGTATTTCTCCTCCAATAGTCATTTCATATACACTAGCAACACGAACAAAATTCTTAAAGGAGAGTATTAGGGAAGAATGTGCTAACCATGCAATTATGAATTATCTATAACAAATTATAAAATCAATATCCAGGGACCAAGGATATATCCATAGCAACCGAAGGATTCTATTAAACTTCAATATCAATGGGGCGACCACTTCAGGCGTTATAATGTAAGTGATTATCTGATATCACAACTTGCATCTATACACAGACTTTCAATCCTGCCTGGTTTTCCTGTATGTCAGTAATCTGCTGAATTGCATTATTTGAAAAAAACTTCCACCCACTTTCATTAATTTCAATCAGCACATCTGCAACAAGTAGATGCTGAATATTAGTAAATGGTCTGTTTTCCCAACCTTAATGTTTAAAATTCTTTTGTAAATTTTCTGTTACCTTCATTGACATATTTTTCTAATTTTAAGCTTATTATAACTTACATGATGCCAAGAGGGACCTCCTTTTTGATAATGTAAAAGGCTGGTGAAGAAAAAAACCCCCACATTTTACAATGAAGAGTTGTTACGAAACCAGAGTATTGTTTAAGCTGAAAAACATACTCTTTAAATGACACTTGAATATGTACATTTCATTTTAAACTTCAGTTATTGTATTGACATAGATCCAATGATTATTTGCAAGGAAGCCAAACTTATACACATGTTGCTATGTGTAATATTTAGTCTTGTTTTGATTGCCAAGAATTTTCTTCAGAATGTACTGATAAGAAATAGCTCTATAATTAGCCACATTCATATGAAGATATGATTAATTTTGTTCTATTTAGCCTTGATGCAACGGGAGAAGGAATAGTTTTGTTGTTTATAGATTAGAGGACAACTGTGTAATTTGTCACTCATTTTTAAATACATGTTTGATGATTTATCCAGCTGTATATTATGTTTCACAGGAAGAAGTATATATTTCTATTACTAATTAGTATTCTGCTTTCAGGACTTCATGCATAATATCTGAATTACTTTATTGGCATTGACCCTGTATTACATCTGCTTTATGATTCATTATGATAAACTACATGATATTATCTCAGATATCAGTACAATATGATTCAAAAGTACTCTTCCCATATTGGAATGATAGAATTATAACAATATTTTTTAAGAGCTCTACATACACACATGATATTATACTCTCTATAGTGCTTGATACATCAAAATATCTCCACAATAATAATAATAATATAGGATATTTATATTGCGCACATATCCACCTTGTTAGGTGCTCAAGGCGCTCCTATATACAATACACCTGATGTATGATATTATCAGCAGTATATTACATGTATTATAGTATTTCTGTGGTTATAGTATATACCCCTGGAATACTTCATCACAGAAAATTCAACAAGTGTCTTCTAGGTGTTATAAAATGACCAAAATAAAAAAACTTTGTCATGCGATTGCCATAGTAACGTGATAAAACTTCTCTGTTGGCAGCGATTTTATGTTAGAATTGTTGATAAATATTTAAACATACTCAGTGTCAACCAGGATACTAAAAATATTCTGTTGAAACAAATTAAACAGGAATGGCGATGGAGCAGATAGATTTTAAACTTGAAACATCCTAAATTGATTGATAGAACCTAATTGTAATACACATGAATTTCTCAGAGCAGCAGTTTATAGAGCCACTAAACTTTTGTGAATGTCTGACCTGGAAAAGGATTGCATTAATTATTGCATCTAATCCTTGTTTATGGGTGTGGTATTTTGACCTCTTCAAATCAAAGTTCAACCAAATTATTAGAATGACTAATTTGACTTATTTTAAGGGATATTGGATAACTAGCAAATGTCTCCCTCAATGATTTTTTGTTATATTCATATTTCATTGATGTTTTTCAACTACAGGATGGAAGTATTATAGAAACCAGTAGGCAATCGCCAAAGCACAGTTGCAGTCAGTATGATTAATTACATGTAATTTTTTCTTTTTCTTTTGACAAAACCAAAATGCCCAAATATTACAATTTATAATTACATGATACTTTTCATGAATGGGTAATTGTTCTCCATGCTCTATTGTTTGTCATCTTCTTTTCAAAGCTGGTCACAAAGGAAATTTAAAGAATATTTTGTGTGTAAAGTGAGTCTTGGTCGGACTGATGAAAGGTACGAGTTGTAGGAATGAAAATACTAAATTCTTCTATCTTTTGTTTTGATATAATTATATTCCTGCTGATTTTTTTTTACTTGAATGAATTCCCTATCACTCTCCTTGTACATGTATCTGAGTGCATTTTTAAGTGATAATTAGAAAAATAAAACAAGTCACAAGCCAATCTAATCATCTAGAAGAAAATTTAGAAAGACATTTAAAAGCAACATATGTGCACAATTCTTAATCTATATGTAGATAACATTATGACACTATTGAACACCATTTTTACAATATTCATATGTAGCAAGCAGCAAAACATATGCACTATTAAAAAGGCAAAGGACACCCCTAAAGTAAAATGTTCCAATCCCTTATAAATCGAAAAGGAGCCCTTTTAGTTTTAGATTAATTATAAAGAAACCTTGTAAATTACTATTTGATTTTAATATGATTTGTAATTTAGCCCGAGTACAGGAAAATTTTCCCTGAGTGTACATGTACATAGTTATTGAAACAACCATGTACAACATGTACATAGTTATTAAAACAACCATGTACAACATGTACATTATGCAGAGAGGCAGATACCTCATTGGTTTTGTGTGTTATAAGTTCATTACCAGGAAGAGGAAGCGATAATGTAGCGGAAACAGTTTTATTAATTGCACTCAACATGACACTTTTTACAGGAGAATGATAATATCTGAATATATGCAGACGAAAGGCCCTTTTCAGGAAAACCTTGTATAGTAGATTACATTACAGAACAGAGAGAAACACACTTTGGCATGGTAGCTGTTCAGGCACTTCATAAGAATGACTAACATTAATTAATAATGGATCGTCAATATAAAATGATACACACAAAGCACGTTCCTGAGAATCCTCAATTCTTTAATGATTTATTACATACCAAATATTCAGTAAGTTCTTGAAAACAAACCAATCTTTTCCAATCTAAAGCCAGAAAAAACATTTTAAGGGAAAAGTCAAGCCATCTATTGTGTTTAAGGACTGTGTAATTTCATGAATGGGTAATGGTCCATGTATTATATCTGTGACGTCTATCAGTAATAGAATTGTTTACCAGGTTTCAATTTTCTGGTCTGGGTTTTCTACATGGAAATAGGAATTTCCCTTCTTTCCTCTTTGGGAGGTTGATGACATACCTCTTCCAGAAAAACAGGAAACATGTAAAGTAAAGTCCATGAACATTTAATATCATACCAATGAGTGTTCTGAAGAGAGCATGAAAGGGAATGAGGAGACTATCAATGCCACACACCAAGAATGAAATCTAACTAATTTGATAAACAGAAAACTCCTTTATTTTATTGTAATGGCCCACCATTGATATGTTTATGGATATGACATTGAGTCCTTCATTATGAATGATAGTTAGCTTTTGAGGATGATAGCCTTTTAATGTGTAGTTTGCTTGGGGGGCAGGGAATATATGCTTTCTAGACAACATCTATAGTGACAGTACAGTTATTAAGATCAATTTTGAAATTGATGGATCAATTGAAATCATCTTAGCAATATTTTTTCTTTCAGACCAACTATGATCATTGGGATTTAAAATTAGGTTTTGAGAATCACCTGTTAAACATATTAATAAAGTTTGATCTATAATTTTAGATTGTTTCCTGTGCGATGACTACTAGTATCTTAAATTTGCTTTTTGAGCCCCTCTCTTTTGAAATTCTGGATCTTCCTCTGGGAACGATTGTGATTTGTTTGCACCTTTCCCTTTTTTCCAATTGGATCAGAAATATCATTCTAATGCTTTCACTTTTCTATTCCCTTTCATTCCCCAATATATAAAATGAAGTTTTAAAATTTTAGATTATACTATAATCGTAATGGACTGTTGAGATGACATTTGATAAATATTTCTTGGTTTACTTGTTCTCATTACAGCATTATGTGGTGATCGTGTGGTGCAGATGACCAAGACATACAATGACATTGATGCAGTTACTAAACTACTGGAAGAGGTTTGTTATTTCATTCTCTCATCATTCTTTCATAGAAATTCCCTGGATTGGTACCTAATGATATACATGAATATCTTACACAAAAATAAAAAATGAATATTTTACAGCAGTCTATTAAAGGAATTTTGTGTTCAGAATCAGATGAATCCACAAATATCTCTGCAGAGTTTAACCTTGACACTTTCGATTTGATTCATTTAAATTGCATATAGCAACAACACCAAACATATGAAAAGAAAATAAATCTGAAACAAGGAATACTGATTATGGTGATTATGAAATTTTACAATTCGAACTGCTGTATTTTGCAGGTTCAGCTTAAGATAAACCTTATTGGTTAGTTAGAAAGTAAAACTTGCATTGTAAATTTTCTGTAGCTTTCACCAAGTAGAGCATCTGCCATGTTCCTTTCACTATCACTTGAAGCAGGTAGGCAGGCAGGATTGCTAACTGTCTGTATTGTGACTTTTATTTGGGCACCTGCCTTGGCTAACTAGATTTATTTCATTAAGTCGCCAGAGAGTGAGGGAATATGCATCTGACATGTCAACTTGGTGTTTTCACACCACCTCACAATAATTGATATTTACTTGAGAGAAAATGCAAATCAACTAGCAGGCACTTTGTAAAATTCGTGGACTTTTGAAGGGATCCTTGCAGTATGTAAGTATATTATCAGCAGGTACCATTTCATCAACAAGAGACCATTTAAAAGCTTTATTTTCTGATGTGATACAGGCTGGTGTGAAGGCATAATGAAGTATTTTGAATCCTGGAATGATATCTCTTCAATTATGGGTATATTTTCTGGGGGAGGTGTGAAAGCATTTTTATTTCAATGATAATTTTCTTTATTTTTTGTTTTGAGTACAGAAAGAGAAGGATTTGGAACTTGCAGCGAAGATTGGTCAATCTCTCCTGCAACAGAACAAGCAACTTGAGGGTCGAATTGAATTAACGGAAGAGAAACTCACGATCATCGCAGATCAAGTAAGAAGTTTTTCTTGCTTCTCAAATTTAATTTGACAATTTTCATTATCTTTAATACAAAGCACTGTGAATACAATACTTTCATCTTCAAATCTGCATCTTTATTGAGAGGGGAAACATTTCTTGAATGCATTTTCAACAAAGAATATCTAATAAAAATGTTTACAGTGTAAATATTTCAAAAAATAATATTGACCTTCAAAAAAATATTTACCAAGTAAAGTCATCTGGCTGCCCTGTCCCGCCTAAAAGTCATGTTCTTAAGCAAATGGGGAGGGTCAACATTTGCACTTAAGTTGTAGAATATTGTGATTGGCTAACGACAGTTGGGCAATTATCGACACGTATGGAATCTTTGTCATGTTAATCATGTGATCACTCTGGTTTGACACGTGAATAAATGAAGCATGCATGTGATCGAGCGATAATTCATAAACTTTGACCTCCTTGAACATTGATCACATTAGTGGGTGATATGTGACTATTATTTCTTAAAGAACTAAAAAAAGAGATGAAGAAGTACTGCTCCTTGCATTTTTATTGTCATTTTTCTTTTATTGTTATCTATAGATTTGAGATTACAGAAAGAGAATCATTTTCTTTTTCATTCATAAATTTTTCAAAGAAATCATTACAGTGATAATTTTTTGCATATTTATTTGATCTAATCTTTGTTAAAATATTTCAGTAATGTTCTCTGTCTCAAATAAAGAAAAACATTTGATGTCTGTTTTATATGGACCGGTGTGTTGGCTCAGTTGGTAGAGCGTTCGTCTCACAACCGGGAGGTTGGGGGTTCAAACCCCGGCCACGTCAGACCAAAAGACGTTAAAAGTTGCTGCTACCCTGTTTGGCGTTCAACAATTAAAGGGATAGAGCCTCGTCAATCTGGTGCTGCACAGCGGCTGCCGGGCCCACGATCAATTGGGCAAAACAAATTTTTGGAGTATTTCATTTCTGGTGTCTATTTCGAACAATAAGATATTGGATTTTTTTTTGATATGCCAAAAGAATATTATTCGAGTATACAGTATATATCACAGTTCATATTTCCTCAAATTCCAATGATTAAATCTAATGCAATGAATACTGTAGACTAAGATGGATGGAGTGTACATTTTAAAAGTTAATGTACATGAAGCCCAAAAGAAGGAGAAAAAAGGCACATTAATTTAAGGTAAGCTTTGATTATGGGTTTTAGTGAATTCATGCATTCACCTGTTTTTATTTTTTGATCCTTAGAATACCCAATTCAGACATGACTTGAAATTGAAAGATGAGCTACTCAATATCTATACCAATGATGTGGAACAAAGTGACTCTGAAGATGAAAGTGTATGGTAAGAAATATTGAATATTTCTCTCTCTGAAAAAAATATAGTGACTCTGAGATGTATGGTGTATGGTAAGAAATATTTAATGTTGCTCCCTTTGAAAAACTAAGTGACTCTGAAGATTAAAGTGTATGGTAAGAAATATTGAATATTGCTCTCTCTGAAAAAATAAATAGTGACTCTGAGATGTATGGTGAATGGTAAGAAATATTGGATGTTGCTCCCTCTGAAAAACTAAGTGACTCTGAAGATGAAAGTGTATGGTAAGAAATATTGAATATTGCTCTCTCTGAAAAAATAAATAGTGACTCTGAGATGTATGGTGAATGGTAAGAAATATTGGATGTTGCTCCCTCTGAAAAACTAAGTGACTCTGAAGATGAAAGTGTATGGTAAGAAATATTGAATGCTATTGCTTATGACAGATATATTGACTGTGAAGATGAAAGTGTATGGTAAGAAATATATATCAATGTTGCTCCCTCTGAAAGACAGCAATCATCACAGAGACAACAGTAGTGGCAACAGAACCAAGAAGGCAGAGAAAATTTCCAAACTTGAATTCATTTGGGGAAGCATTTCAGGAAAGGACTTGATAGATGTTTTATCTGACAGTTACCATAGGAACTGTGCTTTTCAGCCTATCAAAATCAAGAAAAACTAAGATCTGAAAACTTGTTGGGAAAAAAATATTAATGAAATGCTCCCTTGCAGGTCAGAGAGTACAGATGGGAAAGAAACTCTTATGCCCATACAAAGCAGTTGAGAATTTTTTTCTGCTTGATATTTTTAAAGTTTCAGAAGAGATTTCAAATCTATCAGATTCTGGTAAAGAAAAAGAAGTAGTTTTCAATGAATTTGCTGTTTAAAAAGTCCTTATTTATTATATGGCATTTTCAAAAATTATTGCTGTTGAATATTATGTGTCTATTTATTGCCCTTATCATAAGTCACCAACTATTTTCTTGGGAATCATAAAATGGAGGTTGCTTTTTTATTTTGATTATTAATTTGTTGCTGTCTCTAAAGTATTTATTAAAGGCATCAATGTTCAATGAAATATACTTGAAGCACTATCAGGAATAATGCTGTGTACTAATTTATTTTTGTCATCTGTGATAAAATATGTACTATATTGTTTGTTGGTACAGGAATGAAAAGGGGAAGGGGAGTATCCAATCTAAATACATCAACATTGACAACCTTCAGAAGAAGATAAAGAATCTTGAAGAGGAGAATCTTCATCTTAGGATAGAGACTGCTGAGCTCCGAACCACGACCTCAAACATTGAAGAGAAAGAAGAAGAACTTGTTAGGGATTGCTTTAGACAGCTAAGTAAGTACTGTCACCATTCAAGGATCAATATAAACCCCTCAAAATAAGTTCTGCAACTCAAGTTTGTGTGCTAATAAATTTCTTTATGTGCCATCATCATGTGTAAAAGTGATATCTTTAGAAAGCATGATTATTCTTCTTTACAATCATGTGTCATTTGTAATGCTAGTGTTATCATGAAATACACAGACATGATAATACGCAGCAGTGTTAGACATGAAATTTTGCAAAATGCTTCGTTTGCAAAAGCGAATTTCCAATTGTTTCGAGGATGGACCGAGTGCATTCACTGTCGCTGTTAGAAATCAATGCATTTTGCAACATTTCACTTCTGACTTTTCTTGATGTTCAGGGTCATTGCATATTCCATGATTACATAATCACAGCAAATGGCATGTCATTGTAAAGAGGAATAATTCAGCTTTCCAATGATACCAGTTTCATTTTTTATACTTCATTAACCAAAAAGATATCATCCCCCAAAACTGAGTTGCAAAACTTTTTTTGAGGGGTTTAGATAGATAAATGGCATTCATTGTAATAAAATTCAATTTGCAGCCAAAGGCAGAATGACATGATTTGAATCAGAAGGGTTTTTTTGTCCATATTTACTGTTACCTTTTATGCAAAAATTGCAAATCAAGGATGGAAATGAGATGAATGGTATTAAATTTTCGCATGAAGTGTAAGAGGTATGGATCAATGTAACTTCCTCTTTTTTTAAATAGAAATCTTCTGCTACACCAAATTTGAAATCTTTTACCATGTCACAAATAAAATAATGTTTCACTATTTTAATTTTACAACACCTTAATAGTTGATAAAATCATGAAAATTAAATGATTTTGTTGCTTTTTTATAGATGAAGTGTTGCTTTCTTGTGTCCGAGAGGAGCTTTTAATTGCTGGAAGTAACTTTGTGAATATTTGACAGTTTGTGATCTATCATGGTGCTCTCATTTCACTCTTGAAGTTCTTTTTTTTCCTAAACGGTGAAATGGCTCATATTGACTCACTTGTTAATATCAATACCTGCTTGTTGGTATCCCAGGCTTTAAGCAAATGTTAGTGCAGTTGGACAAATTGCTGTTCATGAAATTCTGCCTAGTCAGAGATTTTTTAATTTGGAAAAGTAGAGATATTCTGGTTTAGAGGTTTATCCACTTGATTCTATGGACAAAGGTCCAGGATTCAAATCTATGTGCGATAGTATTTGTTGCCTTTGACCTAGGTATAAATAGTAGAATGATACATATATTGTTTGCTGTCCAGGGTTATTAATTTTAGTACCACCAAGATTAGCACAGCAACAATACATTGATTTGAAAAAAAGGGAGAAATATACAAGTACAACACTGAAAATTTAATAAAAAATCATATGCAGAATAAGAGGGAGATGATGTTACAGCTCTTGATTGAATCAATATAGAAATTAATTTTGTTGAAGGCTAATTAAAATGTTATACTATGAATGGAAAAGGCAAAAAGTTTGTGGGAACATGTTATTGGTTGAATTGACCTTTACTTTCACCATCACCTGTGCCATCATTCATTTCAGATGTATAGCGATAGTACTTTAATAGAGAAATGTGTGAAGCAATTCATATGGAATGTGCAATTTTATGAAAGAAAGTGAACTGTTAATTCCTGGTTCTTAGGTTTTCATTATCCTTCAATAAGTGTATACAAAAGAAAAATCAGTGTGGACGGTTTATTCTTTCTTTCAGGTGATGCCCGTGGGACATGTGAGATCCTTACAGATGAGCTGAGTAAGAAGTTTGAAGAGAATATGAGACAACAAGAAGAGATAACTTCTCTCTTAGCCCAACTTGTAGATCTACAACAAAAGGTCAAAAAGGTCAGTCACCTGGGTCAATATATTTCATCAAAATCACTCATGAGTTTTTACTTTAAAAAGTCCTATTCAAAAGAAAGTCACACTTTCAAAAAAGATAATCTTGATGTTTTTGATAAGTGAAGGAGGCTGTGTGCAACTGTTTAGGGGGCACGTAATATGAATCTGCAAATGTTATTTTTCCTGTCATAGATTAAATCTTTTTTTTTTTGGGGGGGGGGGTAATAACTACATTTAGTCTGTCTCTTTTGTCTTTATTTCTGTTATCTCTAGTAATCCAGTGACTTAACAAATGTATGACTATTCAATTATCTCTTTTTCTTTCACTTTATTTTAGTTATCTGTTGAGAATGAGGAGATGAGCAGACATCTAACAGCTTCAAAAGAAGCACAGCAAGACCTAGTCAAAGATGTAAGGAAACCCTTGTCTTTTTTTAAATGTGATATTTCATTTTATTGTAATAGTCCAGCAGGTTGTGCATACTAGTAATCAACCATTTTGTAAGTCCATTCCCATATATTGTTATTTTTGTCTCACTTCAAAAAGTGATCAGTCCTTGATTGATAGCAGTATGTCTTTTTATATAAACCAAAAAAGAGGGCAATATTTCTTAAAGGGGTTAGACGAACATACTTTCTGGAATCACCCGTTCAAAGTGAGTTTACTCATAAAAGGGCAGAATTTTGGTTGCTAGTCTTGTGCTACAAAAGAAACCTGAATTCAAGTTATCAAGACTTGAATTGCCTGTGACTATTGGTATTATAAGGTGTTGATTAAAGAGAGGATATAAAGCTGTAGGTCCTGTTTTATTGTGTCATTCAGCTGCACATTCTTCCTATGCTACTGGGAAGAAGAACAAGTATTTTGATCTAATGTCAGTTACTCTGTTCTTTATACTTGGATCTGACTTTTTTAAAATAAAAGAATTAGTTTATATGAAAACTCATTACAACTTTCACCTCAATCTGTAAACCCTAGACATGCTGGAACTGTTCACAGAAAATTTTTGTTATTTGTCTTTATGTGCTATTTCCCACCTATTTATTTTATTTGTCATTTTAAAATTATTCCAACAGCAATTTAATTTCTTCGTTTTCATTGTATTTGCAATCTTCTAGTTGATTGAGACAAAAGAAAAGTATGACGAAGTGTACACCATGTTTCAAGAGGCACAGGAGACGGCAAAGAAATCTAATCGCAGTTCTATGTCCCACGGCGGCATCGGCTTTGGCACCTACTTAAACCCACTTCCAGTCTTCCCTGCCGTAAGTTACACCTCGTTGTAATTTTGCTCAAACATGGCCTTGCTTTAGTCACACCAGTGAAACAGATTCCAAATCACACAATGGTAAGTCATTGCAAATGATACAATGGTGGTTAGTCTGGTACCCTCTGGGGTCCTGGTGTGACTGAGCCTTTGTGCATAAGGCATACACCCAAACAGGAGCAGAATAGTATTATAGGAAAAGAAAATCAGGAAATTCAAAGCATTAAACATTAAAGGGGAATGAAACCTTTGGATCAAATAGGCTTGTGTAGAAACAGAAAAATCAAAGAATAAGAATAAAGAAAGTTTGAGAAAAATTGGACAAATAGTGAGAAATTTATGAGCATTTGAATATTTCAATCATTAAAGCTATGGAGATCCTCCCATTGGCAATGTGTCAAGGATGTGTGATGTCACTGATGAACAACTTTCCCTTTGGTGGACTATGAAATACCCTGAAAATGTCTCTTTTTGCTTTTTCTTATGATGATACAAACTCTTTATCCAAGATGTATTCTTAAAAAATATGTATTACATGCCCTCATGTAGAAAGAACACATGATTTATGGATAGATGTGATAAAAGAGGCAATTCAAGTGAAATATATACTAAAGTAATGGGGAGAGTTGTTCACAAGTGACATCACACATCTTTGTCGCATTGCCAATTTGCTACCTCCATAGCATTAGTGATCGCAATATTCAAATGCTCATAATTTTCTCATTATTTGTCAGATTTTTCTCAAACTTTCGTTGATCTGTTTCTTTGATTTTTCTGTTTTCACACAAGCTATCTTGTTCCAATGGTTTCATTCTCCTTTATGATATGTACATGTAGATGTGAGAAGAGATCTCTTGATAATTTGTGTCATGAATCTTTTATTTAGTTTTTAACATTATACAGACCTTATTTTCATGAAAGGAGATGTTCACTCATCTCCCTCTCATAAATAAATAAAAAAAAAACCTAATAAATAAAAAAAAAACCTAAACAACTTAGATGTGAGGAACCATGCACTAATATGTAAAGGGAAATTCTAGGTTTGAAAGCAATTACGAGTATGTGCAGATCCTAAAATTTCAGGTTCTGACAATTTATTTCGGAAGATAAAAGGATGTACAGATATCAGTAGAAAGCTAATGAATGAGACAATGATATACGATGCTCAGGGACTGTTTCATAAAGAATATGTGACTATGTTAACTATGTCATTATGGTATCTACAATTGAAACTTTGATAGTGTGGTGAGCTGTTACCATGATGGTTACCATAAAGGCATTGTAATCAACAGTCCCCTAGAGAGGACTCGGTTGTTACAAGAATTGAGAGTGTCACTTAACATGTTTTATGGTCCTCAATTCTATTAAAGGTATAAACACGAATCTCAATTAATCAATAAAATGGGATTCATGGGGGTAATAATGTTAATGTCTGAAACAGAGACATTCTGTCGTCTTATCAATATTGACTGTCATGGACTATGTACCTATTTCAGTTGATAATGTGATCTGATCTGAGATGGATACTAAGCTTATAAATTCATGCAGAGGTATGAAAGATAACCTAATAATATTTACCAAAGATGTCGCTAGAAATGTCAATATTTTCATGTTATCTCATTGTAATGGGACTTTTTGTGGTTAAACCAATATTGAATAGAGCTAGATAACTGAGTTTTGGCATGAAATCCCCAACTGTTTTTAATTTATGAAGTTGAAAATTAATCTTTTATGGGATAGTTAATAATGTAGAGCAAATCCTGGAATGGTAGATATTTTTCAGTTTCTAAGATTATGATATTGTCACAGAAAATATATATTAAGAAATTAAAATGATTGCTTGTTGAATAATGTGATTAAAACAAATATTTGAACTTAATAATAAAGAATAATATCCTAAATGTCCACTTGATATCCATCATAAAAATAAATGACCGTCTTTTCTACTTCCTACAAATTTGTTGTATTTCATCATTGAGGTATAGTGCTTAGTTATTCCATTAAAAGTAGAATGCTGTAAAAATCACATATAATAGGTCATATTGATTCCTAAGTCTAAAGAACATGATTATTATCTTGCTCCACCCACCTTTGATATTTATGTTACGTGACTTCATTCCTAAAGATTAACAAACAGATAGTCTATCTCAAGCATGCAGTCATGTTCCCATTGGCTCAAAAACAATCCATGCAATGTCATTGTCTTGTAATATTCAAGCTCTTTTGAGCGCAAGGCAAAGTGGGTATTGGGTTGTGCATCACTGAGCTGTGATGTAATGTATGTCCGTGGGGATGTGTCCTTGTATCAATACAATCATACTTTAAGATGGAGTGGATATACTTGAGAAGGTGATGTGAAGTTATTCACCATGACTCTTCCTGTGTCTACCAAATGTTGAACCATGCCATAGAAGATGTTTTTCCAAACTTTTCTTGTGATTTCCAAAATGAAAGATTTTTGTTCCATATTGGTTTCTTATAAAATATGAATAGACCCAACTGAACTATGGCTTACAATTGGTCTAATCGCTATGTTAAGTATATGAACCAATCCTTAAAAATAATACTATTGAAGATCTGAAAGTTTTAGAAGAAATATGAACTCTTTTAAAGTGAGTTGTGGAATTCAACAGTCACTGACAACTCATTCAATGTATAGTAAGTTATACATTTACATTCCATGTAGACTGTTTCAAACTGACAATTAGAAATAGATGGTTTTTATAATTGATATAGTATTCCTGTAATATGATATTGGACTTGGAGTGATGTCTTAAATACGACTGCAAGTTGGTTTTTCAAGCTTTTTATGCTTCCATATTAAAAAGAATAATAATTTTTCAGGAAATATTTTTTGTGTGTTTTAGGACATGAAGATAAATTTTACCTTTCATATGAACTTTTAGAACTCATTTCAAGAAAGAGATGATTTATGTCACCAGAGTACCTTTATTTAATGATATGTACTTTTGTCATTCTGTTAGTGATTCTGACGTTAAGAACTAGTCAACATAATAATTGTATAGTGAAGATCCTTTATAGCATGCATTAGGGCAATAAAACAATTTTATGGTTGACATTCTCATATGTGACTGAAGTGAATAATGAGGATCTATATCATTGCTAGTAATGTTCCATAGTGCAAATTTGACTGAATTCAGGCCCTAGTAACCTATTTTCATTTCAAAGATACATGCAAGAACTCATTCTGCATAAAGCATTTAGATTGATTTTAAGTGGTGTCCCTATACACTGATATGTTGTGATTGTAAATGTATTTCATATGTTTCATGAAATTTTCATCTGAAGAATTCACCTTCTTCTGAACAATATACAATTGACATATTTATCAGTTTTAGAGTATGAATGGCATTTGGATATAATTTTTCACAGAATCTCGTGTTGTTTTTTTGTCATTGGTATACTGTATGTGCAGTTTATTCAATGAATTTTCAAGAAATGCATATTTTGAATACATATATTTTTTCGTGACTGAATCCACATTTTAGTTGAAAGATTTTTAATGGTTTGGTAATTATTACCACACCAGGATCATGTCTATGATGTTGATCAATCACAAATTAGAGATTAATGTCAACTGTGTCTTGATAAGAGATTTAATATGCACTCAGTCTTAAAGTTTGATCACTCTCATCTATTTTGCAAGATAGGGCCGGTTGTTTGGCTTTCCATTTCAAAACTGAGAAAAAAAACAGCAAAGAGAAATCTTTGTGAAAAGTTTTAGTCTCACCTTTCGATTTCAGATTAAGGAGATAAAAAAAAATTCCCTTAAGAGGACATGGCGTCATGTTTTGCTCTTAAAAGATAAGCATGTTCCAGTTTCTCCTCAGTGATGTAGTTAATTTCTAATGTAAACATTCTACAATGTACTTAGTATGTTTTGGACTTTTGCCAGATCTGTGATGATGATATACTAATATATACAAATAGCGAATAGATATGAGTGTGATGGTGCGAGGTTTCGCATTAGGACAGAGTGTTGTTCAATGCTTCGGAAGTTAGCGAAAATATGAACAGTGATCCATTTTTTTTTCAACGTTCATCCATGAAAATTATGAAAGAATTATTAAAAGCAAATGAAAACAAAATCTGTCCGATTCAAGCGCACTCAACGCACATCATCATGATCTACAGCAGCAATGCATCAGGCCCTATTTTTGCACAAGTATTTAATTACACAGAGCAATGAATTGAATCAAAATTTGACGTCAATTATCAATCCATGCAAAGGTACAAATGTTGCGCCTTCAGCCTCCCATTTGCTTGCGTAAAACAATTAGACATTGTTCAATTTTTTTATTTGATTTTAGGAACAACGTTGAATGGAAGAAACCTCTACATGAAGATTAGAATAATCAAGCAATTTTTTTTTCATGGAATCTCATAATGTAAATTTTTTTGTGTGTTTTGCACCAAGAATTTCATTCCATAAACTGTATATCAGTTAAAATCCATATGAATATCAAGTATCATATTTATTTCAATTTATTATTTATTCACCAAGTAGCACTTTCAATTAATATTATGTTGAAATATTATTGACCACAAAATCAATTAACATAATCTTACAATATTTAATGAATTTATCATATATTTGTCCACCAGGTCCAACAGTTGGGTTGTTGGGGGAAGAGGAGAACAAACAAAGTCACTAAAATGATGGCAAAATACACTTCTTTCATGAAATTGAATAATATTGGTAAACTGGACTATTTTGTCCTTGATGTTTGTTCTACCTTTTGTAGATTAATATTGTGTTTGTGAGTGAATTAGGTTTACAGCCTTGCCATTTTTATACCTTTGTTGTTGTTAATTGGTCTGTAAGTTAAAAATAAGAGTGTTTATTTCATATTTTGTTTCACCCTTCAGGATTCCTTAGCTGCTGAGCTGGTGGATTGTGTAGAGCAAAGATTAGAGAAAGATCCTCACCTCTCAAAGAAAGGAAAAAGGTATTTAGATATTCATTTATTACACATAGGACATGCTGATAACTCTTTAATTAGATGCGGTGTATTTTATGAAAGACAAATGGCACTGAAAAAAACCCCGAGATAATGATTTTACGTATAGACATTTATATAGTGCTATGTATCTAGATATAATGTACAGTTGTGCTCAAAAGTTAGTGGACCCACCACAAAATGCTCTCCTTTATGTTGAGTGTTAAAGGTAGATAACAACACTACAACCCCAAGAGAAACAAACTTTATTGAATGTAAATATATTATCATTTGACTTTACAATTAAATATCTAAAACATGACAGAACTTTGAATATGTTCATTTTCTGGTGGGGTTCATTAACTTTTGTGCACCACTGTATTTTGAGGTACAGGAGGTACTCAAGCTGTCGCTTCCCATGGTTATTGCATTCAAGGAGTTAATCCTGTTGAATGCAACATAATGCAAGTAATGATCTCAAACCAATTACAATGTAAAGTTTCATATATTTTATTAATCTATTTCCATGCATTTTAAAATTTAATTAGTAATTAGAGTTTCAGGCGTACCCATTCAGGGCCAGGTAGATTTAGAATGGGGGGGGGGGGGGGTGGGGGAGTGACACCCCTCTCCAGTCCCCCCAAAATGTATGCAATCTTAGCCAAGACCTAATATTATCAATAACATGATAAAGAGAGTTCATATTTCTCAATCAGAAATTCATGTCATGGGGAGTGTTTCACCAAGCATATTGTCAGTGATTTTCAGCGAGAAATTCGTTCTGAGCCAATCAGATGCAAGGATTTTAGTAGCTTTTAACAGTTGTCAGTGAAATCAAAAGTTGCTTCATGAGCTGCTCCTGTAACATGCATTTAAAAGTCATATGATGATATAGCTAAATCAAAGGCATAAGGACATAATATTCAAGAAAATTATAATATTTTTTCTTCAGGGAATACAACAAGAATGTGATGAAGACAGTGAAGGTTGTGAATAAGAGAAGTCATAATAGTCCAGGCTCAGGTTATAGCAGTGATTTCTATAGCCGTCCAGTCTCTCCATCTAGCTCTGTAATCTCTCTGGTTGGGAGTGAGATGTATGAAGGTGATAGTGAAAGTATCAACAGCTCACATGGGTAGGTAGAAAAGACTATTGCCCATCTAGCTCTGTAATATCTCTGGTTGGGAGTGAGATGTATGAAGGTGATAGTGAAAGTATCAACAGCTCACATGGGTAGGTAGAAAAGACTATTGCCCATCTAGCTCTGTAATATCTCTGGTTGGGAGTGAGATGTATGAAGGTGATAGTGAAAGTATCAACAGCTCACATGGGTAGGTAGAAAAGACTATTGCCCATCTAGCTCTGTAATATCTCTGGTTGGGAGTGAGATGTATGAAGGTGATAGTGAAAGTATCAACAGCTCACATGGGTAGGTAGAAAAGACTATTGCCCATCTAGCTCTGTAATATCTCTGGTTGGGAGTGAGATGTATGAAGGTGATAGTGAAAGTATCAACAGCTCACATGGGTAGGTAGAAAAGACTATTGCCCATCTAGCTCTATAATATCTTTGGTTGGAAGTGAGATGTATGAAGGTGATAGTGAAAGTATCAACAGCTCACATGGGTAGGTAGAAAAAAACATGTTCTCCCATAATATAAAAAGCACGAAGAGTAGATATTTGGATATAAACACCCTTACAACATTGATATACATAATGTACATGTATAATTCTGATTACAGCATTTTAGCTTTAAACTATTGCAGTATGTCCTAGAAGTATGTTAGGGGAGTAGATACATAGTGTATCTCTGACTTTACAGTTGGTGGTACAGTAATCACCAATGGTAAGCTTCTGGTGCAGAAAATAATAGGAAAAAAAGTACAAATAACCGATTTCATGATCATTTGTTTTTCCTTCTCCTCCCTCCTGCCCAGCTCCGGACTTCATCCTCCCGTATCCAGTATCCCAGGATCCAACGACCTCGCGACCGCTCTGAGACGTCTCAAACTAAGACGAGAGAATGAGACTGCAGAGAGAGACTATGCTGAGCTTCACATGAACTCACCTACCTGTCCTAGCCCTGATAGTATGTTATCAGGATTGTCTGGATCAACGGTGCCGATAGGTGGTGCAGGAGGAGGCCAGTCGTTCAGGGCATACATGCCTGAGAAACTACAGATAGTCAAACCAATGGAAGGTGGGCACAGCATCATTAATGTGATCTCAATGTCAATATATTTTGGAAATGAATTCATTGATTATTAATTCTGTCATTCCTGTAAGCTTTGTATAGGGAACACCTGATCCCAGTAAGCAACTGGTTAAGTGTGTGTAAAATTTAACAGAATCACACAAATTGTTGCTGCTGTACAAAATCATGAGAATGCTCTGTTCATTACATTTGCCCCATATACCTCAGGACTTTGTCAGTGATAAAGATTGAGATAGTCTTTTAAAGTCAGTTCGGATGAGATTTAATGGCATTCTCTTTTGAGTCTGAAATTTATTTTGGATTGATTAGGTAAGACAAAATGTGGATCATGCACATTTATATTATCTGGTAATGTCTCTCTCTCTCTCTCTTCCCTCTAACCCTTTCTTTCTCCTCTTCTCCCCCTCTCCATGTCTTTTACCCCATCTTCCTCTCAAAACATCTCTACAACTATATTTTACTGCATTCATTGAATAGGATCTATGGCCCTACACCATTGGCAGCGCCTTGCAACCCCTCACATAGCCAGTATGTTAGACTCCAGACCAGGTGTAGTCGTCAAAGGTTTCAGAGAGATTGATACCAGAAGAGATAGTTTCTTGGATGAGATAGAGGACGATGGCTGTGTCCAAAGTAAGTTTTTCTTACTGATAGATATTGACCCGAATTCGCAAAGGTGGTTTTGAAAACCCACCGTTGAGTCCATGGTTTATGCAGATTTCCTGTATAAATTATGTTTAATTTAGCGTGTATAAAAAAAATGTCCAATGCTGATGTGCGCTTTTGTCACAATGCGCCAAATTGACGCCTGTTGCCATGGTTATCCACTCTATTTTATTCATGAGTCCACTGTGGACACATGAATTAAATAGCGTATCTTACCATGGCAATAGGCGTTCATTTGGCGCAATGTGACAAAAGCGCGCATCAGCATTGGACATTTTTGATACACGCGCCCGATACGCGCTGAATTAAGCGTAATTTATACAGGAAATCTGCATAAACCATGGATCAACCATGGGTTTTCAAAACCACCTTTGTGAGTTCAGTGTGTTATTCTTTTTAGAATGTTGTTAAGTCTTCATCAGAAATTAAGTAGTCAGGGGCGTATGCCAGAAAGGAAACTTACAACTAAATGCAACTTGATTTTCATCTAATTGATAGCATGCATGCGAGATTATGTATGATACTTTTCTTAGTTGTATTTAAATAAATGCAATTATTTCTGTATCATTCAGACATATCATTGATTGTATTTTTTTTATAATTATGTAAAATGTATCAATAATGATATTAGCTAAATAATTGTTGTTTTGCATTTTTATGCAGATGGCCTTAATGGGCAGGTTCCTTTTGTATATACCGTTGCAAAACTATATTCAAGAGAAACAGATTTTTTTTTATGATAGTTCAACAATCTGAGTCAGGTGCATGATTAAGCAAATTTAACCATATTCAAGAGATAAATTATTGTACATATTGATTCGTTTGATTTTTCACAAGATAATTTTGTGTAAAATTAATATTCGTGTACAGTCTTTCAGTTGTGAATATGTAGAATGTTGTGAATGTACAATCGACCAGTTTATATTTGATGCTCTGTGATTTCTTCAGTTACATAATTTATATACACTCTTGATAATACTTCCACTCTTAATCCATATTTCAGGTGCTACGTACCCAAGTAAAGGTTTTGCTCACACCAGTAGTACATTCACATATACCACAAGTAGGTTAGGACAGACAGGTGACACCTTTATGACTTCACGGTAAGAATTCAACTCTCAAAATCTTGCTACATTGATTTAGTAATACATGGAAATATTCAACAACTTAAAAGAGTCTGTTATTTACAGGTAGGAAGCAAAAGGAGGGGGGGTGGTAATGAATCTTTTTAGTTAAGTATTTTAACATATGAAACATTATATATTGGCTTCGGACAAAAATTGAAATGTTGGAACTGAATAATAAGGAATGGAAAAAAAAGTTGTTTGATAAGTTTAACAATTAAAAGACAGCGGCTGTGTTGTGTGGTTTCTATTGGCTTGTTTATCCATTTATACCCACAATCAAAGAGTTAATTATTCTATTCTACATCATGTTTGCATATTATGTTTCCATATTTGTTTGAGTTTAAGTGGTTTATACTATTTTTTTCTTCAGCAATCCTGCTGGTACCAGGATGACAATAGACCTTCAAGAAGAGACCTTCCCTGGTGTATACGATCCTCCACCCGGTGCGTCTCTTGGTCTTGCTTCAGTCCTAGCAACCCCTCAGGTCACAAGTGGTTCAGCTGTCCGTCTCAAGGCAAGCCAGACTGGAGCGGTAGGTGGTGCCAAATCAAAGCGGTCCTCCGTTGGTCTTAACTTTCTATCCACCAGCCCTAACTCAGAGAAGAAAGCAGAGCTTGATGTGGAAGCTCCGTCAGGAGTCCACAAGGTCTCTGGTCAGATCTTCTCCAGGAATGCTTCGCCTATGAGCTCCATCAGCAGCGGGATCAAAATCCTGGATCCGGACACAAAGGCAAGACTGATGGAAAAGGTGAAGAGTATCAGAGCAGAGAAGGCAGCACAGAAGGCAACAATGCAGCGTCAACTATCAGTGACTACTAATGCAGTGATGCTTGCACCCTCCTTGGCTGTTAGTATTCCTAGGACGACAGTGGGATTGGGTGGGATGATGATGTCTTCCAGCACCTCTGCATCACCTAGAATGTCATCATTCACCACTGGGTCTGTAGTGCCATCAGCGAATTCTGGCCTGAATGCAATGTCATCAAGTGCAACCCCAAGAATTGTAGGAGGACCATCTATGAATGTGGGTCTGAATGAAATGATGATGTCTTCAAGTTCAATGCCTAGAATGTCATCTCAGGTTGGTGCACCTAATGGGTTATCTTCATCCCTTGGTGGCATGGTAATGTCCTCAAGCACCACACCAAGGATGTCATCATTTAGCAATGGGTCTGTTGCAAGTGGAGCTACACCATCAGGTAGTTTGTCTTCAACTTATGGAACTTTGCCAGGTGCTTCAACAACATCCATCCCATCAGGTGCAACTACTGGTGGTAGTTCACACCTATCAAGCACACCAGCTTCATTTCCTGGAGGACTTATGTCACCTGGTTCCTCGTTTCCTCCCATCCTTGGTCAGTCTAGAGGATTAGCTAGTCCAATGTCACTTCTAGCATCTAGCCGACCTGTTACTGCAACAACCTCATCTACTGAGACTACCACAGCGGGTCTAGGACAAGCTCTAGAACCTTCTGGACTTGGCACAGTCTTGGGCCTCTTAGATAGTCCCAAAGCAAAGACAGTAATCACAAAGACCAAGACTAAAGTAGGAATGAAGAAGCTTTAGCATCAGGAATTGATATTCGACAAGAACAGAAAATAATTTGAGCTATTATGACCAATTGTGTATTATCTTCAATGATGTGTCAAAGATGAAATGGATATTTTCACTCTCAGCTGTCAGAATTGATTGCAATGGCATTATTGCCCTAAAATCTGAAATTGATACTGACAAAGGAGGCAGTGTTTCAGCAAGTGTTGACCTGAAAGTAAACCACACAGTAGTCATCAATTAAATAAACCTTTATCATGCAATACATATTATAAATTTTGTAGGATTATATAGTCATTCTCTTGTACATTCTATATGCAATGAGTACACTCCTGCATATATTTCTATATATTTCTTCATGCCCTTACCCATGTATATCTCAACATTACATTCATAGGTGATTACTTATTTCTTCATTACTTGTTGATGTTTTTTAATTGTTTGCTTGGCTGAAATTTTATTTATTTCTTTGCTTTTATTGCTTGACTCATATATATGAATATATATATTACTTTTAAACAAAATGAAAAGCTAATTTTAGAAAATGTGAGATTGAGAATCAAACTACATTTAAAACACAGTGCAGCTACTTTTGTTTGTTTTATTTGTTGTATATTCCATAATTTTCCAAAAGTTTAAACAAATTTTAAAGGTATAACCTAGATTATCTTCTGTTGGAAGGGCAAAAATTTGCAGTTATTTTCATTTAGTCCTTGTTATTGATTTACAGTACTGTGTAATAATAAGCAGTTACAGGTAATTTTTTTTTATATACTTCTATTTCTGTATGATTAGTTTGAATAGAATCCCATTTGATATTGAATCTCTGGTGGAGTCTTATGTCTACGAACAAGAAAAATAAAACTAGAGCAGGAGAGATTGAGATGATATTTGTGGTTTACTTGGTGTCTAATTCAGGTGATACATCAACCAATAAAAAGATGTATCATTCCATGAATGATATAGAGGATTCATTTGGTAAACAAAATTATCTTTCTAATTGCTAGCAATGTCTTCCTCTGAATTTCCAAAGCAGTTTCTTTTTAATATTTTTTTCTTTTGTGCTTTGTGAATTAACTTATTTCAATTGATATCTTACAGAGAAAAAAATTGAGCCAGTCCTATGTTTTAGCAGATCCTTCTCTGTGTAAATTTTCCTTTATTTTAAAGTTTGATAGTGCAATACTTGTACAGCAGATGATGTTAAATATATCTGTTTTAGTTGATTTGTGTTCATTACAAAAGAACAATTTTTTTAAATTCAATATTTTTTGTTTTAATTCAGTGTATTTGCCTTATGCCAGATGATTGCAGTTGTTTCTATTTTGTTTGAACTTTTTTAACAGCAACATGTTGATTAAGGTTATTTAAACAACTCTTATGATATGATATATATTTTGAACATGTCTTTAAGTACTATGTTAATTTTGTCAAAACCTGGTTGTTGAATATTACTTTTTTTATATATTATTTTGGAGGTTTGTTGTCATGTTACTGCATTGAACTATGAAAGGGGGAACAAGTAACCGGAATGATTAAAATAAAGTTTGTACAGCTAATGAAACTAAGTACATTTCTTTGGGAATGTATGGTATTGTTTATTGTGAAAGGAAAAAGGTGGTTTGAAAGAAAGTAGGGAAACAAAGTTGGATTGAAGAATAAACCCTATGAACCTCTGTATGTTTACACATCATTGTGGTGTATTTTCGTATCATCAGCTTTGTTTTAAAACCTTCTCAAATTGCTATTTTTCCTTTCACTTTCAGCTGTTTTTACTTTATTATTGTTCATGCATGTACCACATACCCAAAACAGACCTTACCAAACTTGATTGCAAGCTTACACGAAGGAATATGGCTCAAGCCTGGTCAGTCCTTGCTTGACCACTTTATGAATTTCTCTTTCTCTTTGCTTGCTTAAGTTTGTCAACTTTCTGACAAATCACAAAGTCACTTCGGTGTGATACAGGTATTAAATAATATTTTTCTGGGATTATTCTGAGAACGTTCTGATATTAGCTCGTCAGTTTCATAAGCAATCACCTCTTAACTTGAAATCTTCTCAGGTTAGGATTACAACTGCAACTCAAAGCATCAAACACTATTCCAGAAAGATATTCATGGTAATAATATAAAGCATACGTGACATAACTTGCAGTGTGGTTGAAAAGTTTGTACTATTATGTTTTGTAAATTCTGTTTGTGGAATAACATTTGATGGTAAATGTTAAGTACTGTTGTGTAGATTAGTGTTGTCTTGTTGATATGCATGCCATGTTAGTGACCACTTTCTCATGAGTACTACTATCGACTGATCTCTAGAGTGTTTACACCTACCCCTTTTTACGATTTTTATCGTGTTCAGATAAGATGTGATGGAGCTCAAAAACATTCTCCATTGTTCATTCATGGCAAGATAAATCTCACCATGTATAAAGCTAAAACCAATGATGTTGATGACCTTTGTTGCATTATGTCTCAACAGGCATTTAAAGCGTAATGTTATTATTCTTTAAAAAATAGGAATGAATAAAAAAAAATCTCACACATTTGAGATACTGAATAGTTAGATCCTCCATGAACCATCCTAAATACCTCCTTTGAATGTTTCTCAAGTTTGAAAGTCAGTATTTTAGCTATGATGAGATCCTCGGGTAAACTGTAGATTTTTTTTTTTTGGGGGGGCGGGGTATGGGGTTCAAAACTTCATCAAAAATCTAAAACATTTTGTGTTTCACTTTGTTTTTACCAGAACCTAGAATAAGTCTTGAAAGAAAAACAATAAACAGCAATCACAATTTGAATTTGAGATAAAACCTGCATATATGTGGGCTTGGTTCTATTGAAAAAAACATGTATTATAGCAAAATCATTCGGTCTCCATTGGTTATACATTTAATTATTAGAGTGTTCAGTTTCCAGACATACATATTTGTATTAACATCAGAATTTTTATGAATATAGATTCAATCAGTAATTCATTTGTTCAGAATTGTCAGTGACATTTTATTTTCATAATTTCTTTCAATAATTTCATATTCCTGTTATATGCATATCATGTTTGTGTCAAATCTGTTCATATGTATATTCAACATCATTGATTTTAAATAATTATGCAAGAATGTAATTAAATTATTTTTATACTTTTTGATGTAATGAATATTTTGCACAGATTAAGTTGTGATACACTTTTGCTTACAAATTTTGAGAAATAGTAAGAAAGATGTTGATGCTGTGGACAGTATGAATGGAGGAAATTAATTGTGTTATTGTCACCATTTCTTTAGTCTAAAATTCAGACCACCATATTTGTAGGTATGTAATTGACGAAAGCTATGATCCATCATGAATTTTCATGAAAACTTAACACTTGCACTCTTGGTAATGTAGCACAAGAAATTATTCTTTATTGCCTTATTTGATTGTATATGGTTTATGTGCTGTGCAATGCAATATATCACATGTACATATTTAACTGTATTTGAAATTAGAATATCTCTATGAATGTACACTTCTCATGTCAAATTTTATTGACACTTGACATTCTGTGTGAAAAGAATTACTGATCCACAGTACTCATCCAGTACACGGCCTGATATTTATGACATTATATATCCTGGAGTTACCACTTTTAAATTGCCATCAATTGCATTTCAAGACTTTTTCAGTTGATGAGTATACAGTTTCTTAATTAAGCAGAAAATTTCAATTTGCATTAGCAGTTATTAGAATTTGTAATTATCAATCAACATATTAGATATTGGTTTTGATATTTTTTTGAAAGTAATATGTAAAACAGTAATTCATTGAAGATGTATAGATATGAATGAAGTGTGTGATATTTGTACATGACTTCATGTAATCATATGATATCACATTACAGTACATGTGATGCTGTAAGGATTATACAAGTCAAAGAGTTATAGCTGTGTTAATATCTGGAAGCTGTTGAATGGTTCATCTAATTTTTAAAATAATATTTTATTAGTGAAATAAAAGAGAATTATTACCTTCATGACACACTACATTTTCCCTCTATCTATTTAGATATTCAAACGACGTAGAGGCATCTAATAAATAATGGTCCTTTATGGTTGTTTTCATATTGTTTTTGAGATATTTTGTAAGTTGATTGTTGTTTGTGTAACAGTTACAAATTTACAGGGAAATCTTGAAAAATTTGTTGAAAGATTATCGTTTATAAAGTACATGTAGATGGTGCAAATACTCCATTTCTAAGCAATAATGAGATTAAAAATAAATAATAAAATAAGATATAAGAATCAAGCATAAAACGTTCATGTAGAAAACACGAACATTCAGGACTAATATCAATACTATCTGGACAAAAACAAATCAAGTCATTGTAGCCACATTGCATATGCATTTTCATATTCCCCAAAAGAAAATAGAAATACTTTTATCATCCATTCTAGACAGTTCTTTTGTTATAATCTCCAAATAAGTTTGATATGCTGATATAAAAGCTAATCCCATGTCTTACAATTTAAATTTGTAGATATAGACTCATTTGTAAGTTGGTTCTCTTTGTGCAATGCACATTGTCTTACTTATCTGATATTGCTAGTATTATTTGTCGAAAATGGAATACTGAAAATAATATTTAAGAAAGATTTATATTATGGCACTTTTAATATTGTATGTGACATATGATGCCTGTGTAATGTTTGCCATTGTGTGGATAGAAATTGAGAAGAGAATACATGCTAATGATAATATAAATAAAGAAAATAAAAAAAAACATTTCAAATCCCATACATTGGTCTAGCTTGTATTTTCTTGTTGAGTCAATGTTTTTCATGTGGTTATTATTGTGTTGTAATAGCATCATAAGAGCTGTAGGCTTGTGAACTTGTGAGGCCATGGTTTAAAATCAAGATGAAGTGCCTTGTTGCATTACATCAGCCCACATCGGTTCCTTGAGAGGATGTTAAGATGCGAGTACCATGTTTGCTGGCTCACTTAAAGGAGAATGAAACCTTAGGAACAGGATAGCTTGTGTGAAAACAGAATAAACGGATCAATGAAAATTTGAGAAAAATCGGACAAATAATGAGACATCACACATCCTTGTCGCATTGTCAATAGGAGGATCTCAATAGTAGTCAGGCAGCATATGTCATGATTTACCGGCTACTTCAACAAATTGGCTAAGTCTGATTTTTCACTTTTATGTGATTGGTGACATCACAAGGAGCAACTTTCAACTTGGTGACAAATTTCTAATGGTCATCTTGACCATGTGAGGGGTCAAAATGGGGTCAATATGAGTCAATTTTTGGAATTGCCCCGATTGTGTCGAGTTATACATCAAATTGTTTGTCTGGTTATACTGAACAAAAAAGTGTACACCATCATATGCTCTTGACCTCCCATTAAAAAGTCATGACCGGAAATAGCAAAAGATCAACGAACTTTCGTTACATTGTATATATGGCAAATTACACTGAAGGTGTTAAGAAAGCTATTTTCCGGGTTTTTCTTTTCTTTTTTTTGTGCATGTTTGTACTTTTTTCATTTTAGATTTTAATAAGTTCACCTTCAGAGGGCCATATCCAGAAGATATTAGGGTCAAGACAAGGTCAGGGAAAGGTCAAAAGGTCAACATGTAGCTATAATACACTAAAAGCGACTAGAATCCTAGAAGTCTAATTTTTCGTGGGTTCTTGAGAAGTCTGTATCTAAGACATTTAATATATTAAGGGGCTTATTTAGGAACAAAATAGATTAACAGAGATAGACGTCGAATGCATTTAGTGTGGTATCATGGTATTGCAGGAATACCTTGAAACAACTTGACAAACCCTTATGCCCTTAAAATCTTATCATCTTCATGATGTAATAAGTGCAACCAGCTCTTTCCGAGTTTCTCTTTTTTTTAAGGAATTTAATTTAAGTTCAATTCATTTTCGATTTAATAGTCTTTGATATGTAAAGAAACATTTCCTTTATTGCTTTGTCAGAATATTTCAATCAACAGAAATTATTGTATTGTAGTAGGGTGTAAGTGTAATACTATGTTAACAGAATAAATATCGATTGACCAGTGCTCCCAGCTCCTAAGAAAGATGCACAACATTTCATTTGGATTAACTTAAGAATAAGATTATGAGGTTTGGATTGAGGATGATATGATAAGTTGGGATCCAATTGCTCCTTAATTAATTCAAATGTGTGACGGTTATATTATTTCTGACAAAGAGGCAACATCATGCAGGCATGCGTATTGTAGTCGTGTATGTCAATTATGCTGATATTATATTCTGACCATTTCGATCTCTGGAGTCAAGACGGACTACACATTTCTGGTGCTGTTCTGAGCTAATCATCGGGGCCGTTTTTGCATAATTGTAAAGATAAATTTATAGATTTCGTGCATACTTTTGGTCAATTATTATGTATCTTTCAGTGAAGAAAAATGCAAGCTTTCACAATTTCTGGGGGCAGCTGCCACCCCCGCCCGCTGTGGCATGGCCGTGGTTTACTTTAATGACATTTGTGATTATTCTTTCTAGCAACATCCAGGTAGTTCACCAAGTAGGAAAAAACACGACAAAAGAACAATCAGCATCTGTGCATATCACTATCGTTAGAACAGCTATTAAGTTTAGATTTACCTTGTATGCTCTGGAAAAAAAAATTGATAAACACTTGATAAAATAGTAGGCCTAAAGCCGTGTTAATGACAGCACAATCATAAATATTGCGCAGTCCTTTTTGGTTCCAGAAATCGAGTAATGGTCAGAATATATCACATCAGCATAATGGACATGACTAACGACTACAATGAGCATGCCTGCAAAATGTTGCCTCTTTGTTAGAAATAATATAACCGTCACTCGTTCCAATTAATCAAGGAACAATTGGAGCCCAACTTATCATATCATCCTCAATCCTAACCTCATTATCTTATTCGTAAGTTAAGTCAAATAAGATGTTAGGCATCTTTCTTTGGAGTTGGGAGCACTGATCAATCGATGTGTTTATTAGCATAGTATTACACATATACCCCAGGACATTACAATATTCTGTACAAAGCAAATGGATGAAATGTTTCTTTACATATCAAAGATCAGTAAATTGGAAATGAAAAGAACTTGAATTGAATTCCTAAATCAAGAAACTCGGAAAGAGCTGGTTGCACTTATAACATCATGAAGATGATACGATTTTTACAGGTATTGTCAAGTCGTTTCAAGGTATTCCTGCAATAAACCATAATACCACACTAAACTATTCGACATCTATCACTGTTTATCTATTTTGTTCCTAAATGAGCACATTTAACCCCCTTTTTATCTAATGGAAAATGTCTTCTTAGAGACTTTTCAAAATGAAGAACCTACTTCTAAGATTCAAACCGCTTTTAGTGTATTTTGGATACCAATGAAAGTTTGTTGACCTTTTGACCTTTCCCTGACCTTGTCTTGACCCTTAATATCTTCTGGATAACGACCTCTGAAGATGAACTTATTAAAATAAAAAATAAAAAAGTACACACATGCAAAAAAGAAAAAAAAAACACGAAAATATTAGCTTTTTATCACCTTCAGTGTAATTTGCCATATAATATACAATGTAACGAAAGTTCGTTGACCTCTTGACATTTCCGGTCATAACTTTTTAATGGGAGGTCAAGAGTATATGATTGTGTACACTTTTTTGTTCAGTATAACCATACAAACAATTTGATGTATGACTCAATATAATCGGGGCAATTTAAAAAATTGACCCCTATTGACCCCATTTTGACCACTCACATGGTCAAGATGACCATTAGAAATTTGTCACCAAGTTGAAAGTTGTTCCTTGTGATGTCACCAATCACATAAAAGTGAAAAATCAGACTTAGCCAATTTTTCGAAGTAGATGACATATGCTGCCTGACTATAGCAATCAAATGCTTTTAACTTTCTCATTATTTGTCAGATTTTTCTCAAACTTTTGTTGATCTGGGGCGGTATTCTGAAAACGTTCTTATCTTAATTTTGTTCTTATCTACGTCACGTTCTCAAATTGGTATTATGAAAACGTTCTTATCTTTTTCTTATCTTTTGTTCTTATCTTTGTTCTTATCTTGCTTTCCATCCAATGCTGAGCGCGTAAATTTATAATTCGCGCATATGATACAAAAGCGCGCTAAAAGATAAGAACAAAATGAAGATAAGTGGTATTCTGAAAACGTTCTTATCTTTTTTCTTTCTTATCTCTTTACGATATTAAGATAATATTTAAGATAGCTAGAGGGTTATCACATCTCACGATGTCTGCGTTCTTTCTTGCTAAAAATCGATAGCCACTGGTAGTAACAAGTATTCCTCCCACCCTTTCTTTCATTCACCCTTTATTTTGCCTGTCTCTTTTTTCTATCCCTTTTTTTTCTTTTTTCTTTCTTTCTTTCTTTCTTTCTTTATTTCATTTATTTATTTTCGCTTTTTCTTCCTTTCTTTCTGTTTGTCTTTTTTCCTTTCTTTCATTCTTCATTTTGTTTTATTCTTTTGAATCTTTTAACTTCTTCCTTATTTTTCTTTTACGGTATTTTATCTATTCTTTTTTTTCTTTCTTTTTTATTGAATATATTTCCGTTAAAACAAATAACAATACATATAAAATGATACATGTGAATTGATAAATGAAAAACGGGAGGATGGGCCTACACAGCAGCATCAATCCCATGATTGGGAGGGGTCCTTCCTTTTTTATTTTCCCTTTACGATTTTTTTCCTTTTTTCTTTACTAAGTTTTTATTTTCTTACTCTTTCTTTCTGTTTTTCTTTTCCTTTCATCCTTCACCTTATGTATTTTTTAAAATATTTTTATTTCTTTCATTCATTCTTTCCTCTTTATATTTGTTGTTTTTATTTATTCATTTTATGTGTTCCTTTTTTTCTTTCTTTCCTCCTTCCCTTAATTTTCATTTCTTCCCCCTCATTATTTTTTTTCTGTTTTCTTTCTCTTATAATTTCTTTCATTTTATTTTTGGGGGTTTTTTTTTGTTTCTTTTTTTGCGCTCGTTCATTTGCTCTTTCTTTCATTCTTTTTATTTCTGCTTTATTGTGAGCCTTCTTTCTGACTACTTTCTTCTTTATTCTAATTTATTTTTTGCTCATTCTCATTTCGTCCGTTCTTTATTTACTCTTTCTTCTATTTATTTCTAAAAATCTTTTTCTTTATTCTTTTCATTGATCTTTCTTCGTTTCCTTTCATTCATTCTTCATTTTCCTGCCTTTTTATTTTCACTTTCTGTTTCTTTCCTTCTTTGAATTTACCTTTCTATTTATCTATATTTAGTTTTCAATTTTGCTTTAATTTTCCTTTCATCTTTTATCTTCTCTCTCTTTATCTCTTTCTTTATTTCTTTGTTTCATTTTCCCCTTTTCTCTCTTCCTTCACTTTTTACATATTTTTGTTCCTTCTTTTTTTAAACTTGGCTTTCATTCGTTTTTTCTAATTTTTTTATGTTCTTTATTCCTTCATCTTATCCTTTTTAATCATTTTAATTTGTCCTTTTTCATTTTTTTCCTTTAAGTTTTTTTCCTTTTCCTTCTTTATTTTTCCTTCAATTTCATTGATTATCATTCTATTTATTCCTCCTTTTTCTTTCTTGTATTATTTCCTTTTTTATTTCTTTGATTTTTTTTATTTTCTTTTAAGTTCTTTTTGCTTGCTTTCTTTCGTTTACATTTTCTTTCTTTCATTGTTTTTTGCTTTGATCCTTTTATTTTTTTAATTTCTGCTACCTACTTACTTTCTTTCTTCCTGTTTTATTCTTATTCGTAACTGCTTTCTTTACCTTTTTTCTTTACTTTCTTTCTTTTTATTTTGTGCACGTGTCTAGAAATAATAATCAGTCATTGCGTATAAAATGCCTATTTCGCGCAATGCGCCAGAAACAGTGTACGCGCAGCGCCCATGATATTCTCTTCACAAATAAGGAACGCTTCTATTGGTTAAACTGCCAATATAAAGCACATTTTGATTGGTAATATCTTAAAAATGGGCGTGTTGAAGATAAGGAGGCGGTCCTTACAGAGATAAGAACGCGTTAAGAAGATTTTCAGAATACCGATTTGCAATGATTTTAGCGTCTTCTTATCTCATTGAGATAAGAACAAAGATAAGAACAAAGATAAGAACGTTTTCAGAATACCACCCCTGTTTCTTTGATTTTTCTGTTTTAATACAAGCCTGCTTGTTCCAAAGGTTTCATTCCCCTTTAAGCTTGCTTTCTCAGAAGTTATTTGAAGTGAACCATAATCATACTGTTCATTATAAAACCTCAAATTGAGTTGGTTGCATCATGAGATCTTTTAAGCAAAATATTTTCTTAAAAATAAGACAAATTAAAGACTCCAGATAGAATATTTTGTATACAATTTATTGGTTCATTTAAAAATACTAAATATTCAAAAATATACACAGACAAGAATACATTTGTTTCAATTAATTTCAATAGCATTAAGGATCATATAAATCGAAAACATTCATATATGTGTTTGACTACATCAACTGTACATAAAAAATGATATATATTGTTACTCAGAGCATTTTTATAAAAAGTACATTTAAACCATTTTCTTTACCTATTTCTCAAGAATCGAATCAATGTATACAGTATTCGATTAGATATTCATCATATTGTTTAAATTGCACACATGATGAACAGAGGTTTTGATCTACATGGTATATTGAATTTGATATACTACTTTAAATTATTTTTGGTATTACAGTTAAATTCTACAAAATGATTTACATCTAATTTCTTGTCCAGTTAACGGGTTAGGAAATGTTTTAAAAAAAATATAATCACCAGTCTAAATAGTGAAAATATTGCATTTTGTCTTATGATTTTTTTGGGAAAATTATTAATTTAGGCAACAATGACTTTAATACTTTTTACCTGCATTCAAATGTAATATTTCCATTTCCCCAAATTTATGTACATATTCATATTGATTGCTCTTTAAAATATATCTGCAACACAGCATGTTTGCATAGATAATATATAAAGTTCTAATATTTGGTACATAAAAGTTGTGATCAAAATATAAAACATCTAATTACAGTAATACTGCCTATTGGCTATGATGTGGCACACAGGAATATATCAAGAGATTGGCTTCTTTATCACACAGATAAGATCATTAATATTGGGGAAACAAGTGACCAAATCAAATGTCAATCACCCCTACATGTATCATCACAAGTAGATGCCCTTTGCCAGGAGCCTAGCATTGATCAAAGCTTATCTCTTGAATAATAATTCTTTGTGTTTTGAATACATCTGTACACATTCAATAAAAATAGTACTATATGGAGGTTAGTTGGGTGCTACACAGTCACAAGGATGGTAATACAGCACATATACAAACATGAAAGTTAACATCTATTAATAGTTGCTTTTCAAACAAGGAAATAAAGTACTCTCAATTATTCTAAAACGAATTGAAAATTAAAACACAAACAGGACATGAAATACTAACAAATATACACATTTACATTACAAAATCATTGTGTAGATGTTAATGTTATTTGATTATTCAAGCTTGGATAACAATAGAAACATATTTTTTATATCAAGAAGAATGTTGAGTGAGAAATTCATGATAGCTTTATTTGAAATTATTGTTGCGCTCTGTTTTATATGGCAGACGTGTTACATCACAAGCTAATATCACATAACATGGAAGAGCTTTAGTATCAATTCAGGGAAGAGATTCACAGAAATGCACGATTTTAGCTGGTAAACGCAAAAAACACACAAAATGGACAATAAATGCCATAACACATTCACATACAGTAACAATACCACTATTGATTCTGAATATATCAACACAATGAATCTACAATGTAATATTTGGTACTTTTTCAATTCAAGGTGCATTCTATAGTTACGAAGAAAATCACACCAGAGTATTTTAGAATTGTTTATGACTTTTTAGTCAAGGTGATTTTTTTAAATCTATTGTTTCTAGCTATAAAAATGTCTAAACCTAGATCTATTAAAAAAGTCTGGAAAACACTTTGAAAGGCACAAATTTTCATGAATACCACACATACATTCATGGTATACACTACTATACCAGCAAAGTTTTATACCATGAATGCAGAGTATTATACTAAAGACCCCAACATACAGTATAATGATGGCTCAGTGCTGTCTAAAATATGTGTTATGAGCTCAGTAAAGGGGTTCAGCATACAATTTCATTTTAATAGGTACATTTAATACTAGTATTGAATAATTTATCTAAAACTATGAATACATTTATCAAAATCCTTTAATGATTCTATCTTTGGAAGTAGAAGTATATGTCTGGATCTTGATCAAAGAAGCGTTCAAAAAGTCTTTTGTCTTTCTGGGTTCCAAAATAGGACAAGATAATTTCTGGTCCTCATTCATCTTCATCCTGAAAGACCAGTGTGTTCCTGTCCCCCTCTCCTTCGGTTGGACTAAATGTTGGAGATGTGGGCGGGGTCATAAGGTCCATCTCTGGTAAAGGAACCATCCTCGCCTGACCATTCATCCCGACCTCTACACTAATCTGAAGCTCAGGAGGGGGTGGAGGCAGATCATCCGGTGGAGGAGGGATGGCAGAGGCATCGATACCACCTTCTGGAACCCCCATCTTTTCAGGGAGGTACACAGCATCATCGGGTCCTCCAGTTAGGGGAGGTTTCTCAAGCCCGGTGTTGGGGTCGTAATACCCCTCGGCGGCGAGCTCTTCGTCGTTCATGTAAATATTTTCCTCAACGTTGCGGTTTCCATTGGCAAAGATAGGGTTCTCAAAGGCAGCATGGTCAGGAGTATCCTTAATGAACAAAAAAATAAGAAACAAGAATATTATTGAATCAAAATTATATACAGATTGAAATTTCAACACAAAATATATATTTCTTAAATGATAAATAATGTAAACATTGTGGATGATTAAATATATTTTCACTCAAAATTAATGGACAGTAGAGAGGTTAAACTGAACCTAACAAGGATATAAAAGATGAACTGAAGAGAGAAAGAGATTTGGGTAGGATAGAGAGATGGAAAGAAAGACAGATAAAGATTTGGAGGACACAATGTGACACAATGGATCAGGGAAAGGAGGAAGAATGAGAATAGAAAGAGAATGCAGAGAAGGGTAGAAGGAGAAAGAGGGTGGGGGTGAAGGATGAAATAGGAAATACAAAATACTCTATAATAAACACAGTCTGATATTATATGATATAAGGAAGGGTCAGCATGTTGGCAAATCCATAAAAACTTCATTCAACCCTTTTGTCGGTCCGTCTACAATTATTTTCTTCATTAAATTCACTTCATGAACTGTTCAAGTTATGATAGTTTGAGATTATTGGAAAAGAGATTCAAATCATTTCAGAAAATAGCCACATAATAGTGGATTGATATACACATTCTATTGAATTGTCCATGAATGAGAAAGTGTTTCATGAAGACTGATTTCAGTTATGTACCATCAGTATAATTATTGAAACTTACATGGCTCTGGAATGGAAGCTCGACATTGGTTCCTGTCCTATACGTCACATGACCTTCTCTCTTTGGCGTTTTCACAATTCTACAATAAGACACAAAATGGTAGATTAAGACATATTGTTAAAAACTCGGCAAAATTATAAATTATTTAAATTGTTAGAATAATTTTTATTCTACTAATTCTCATGATCTGGAATTAAAATTTTGGACACATATTTTCATATACTAGAAATATCTATTTTGGAGGAATGGTTGGGCAGGGGTGTGTTTGTATAAGCCCCCTCCCCATGAAAACAAATATTGCAGAAACATATTACATGCATTGGATTAATGAGATAATCTTGAATTCTTTTCATGTGAAAATTTACAGACTTTCTCAATTTGCTCTCAAGTACAGAATAATTTTAGTAGTGTATGACAATGAGAAAATTACATGAAAATAAAAATCTTACCCAGTCCTCCTTCTGATAATCAAGAAGACAATAATTGCTAAGATAAGAACCAGGATTGCACAACCAACCGCTATGCCAGCAGTAGCTCCAGCATCTATAAGGAAGATAAGATTAAAATAAATTCAATTCAGTTAAGTTTCCTGGAAATAAAGAACACGTACAGGAATCATAATTGATCCTTTGTGGTCTGGAGTTATTTTAAAAAGAGTTTAAATTTATGAAAATTTCAAAAAATTAAACATAACTTTATTATCTACAATTACATTTTTTTAGTTACTGTTAACACAACTCTTTCTTAATAGTAACAAGAAAAAGTATAAGCACCAGATTTATAAATCAATGCTTTTATGTGACAAAGACAAAGCATTCATATAAAGTTAGGTGTATATCCACCATTTTTTCTTTAACTTAATGTTTGTTTGCCATTGAGTTGCATCCATGAGTCTAGTTAATATTTCTGCTTTCTCGTATCAAGTAGGCAATCTAGTACTGAATGTTGTGCCCCTTCTAACGTCTGACACGGGACACGGGGGGGGGGGGGGGCTGAAAACGCACTTCTTTCAATATTTTATGCCTAGTCGTTACTCATCTTCACCTTCCCGCCCTTTTCCATTTTCCCTTCCCCTTTTCATTCTGCCTTTGATAGTGACACCAAAGATGTGCCTTTCCCCCTAAGATATGCAATTTCATCTCTTTGCCATTCCTTCCTTTTTCTTCCTGATTTGGTTGAATGGATGAAGAGCATATTATTGGACTGCAAACGAAAATTGAATTGATGATCACACTTACTTAGTCCTTTTTGCTTCAGGGCTTGAGCTGCACAGTTCTCTCCTGTCCATCCATCTCTGCACCTGTATTAGATGAACACATAAAAATGGTTTGAAGATTTGTATAGAGAAATAACATACTGATAAGTCAGCTGCATTATTCTGTACAAGATAATTCGAAATGAAAGGTTAGATTATTTTTTTTACAGACAGGATGGATACTCATGAATCTGAAAATTATATATCAGGGATCAAGATGCTTTCAGGCAACAAGAATTGTAAAAGAGAAGATAAAAAAAAACTTACTCGCATGTTCCATCATCCAGACATACTCCTCCATTGAGACAAGGGCAATTAGGGATCGGATCAGGAAGAGGTCGCGGCTCCATGGTGGCTGTAAAACAGAAGAATCAAATGAATAATGACTGCACTCAGCATGCATTAATAACATGATGGCACCCGACTCCGAAAGAAGAAGGAGGAGGAGGAGGAGGGGAGAAGGAGGAGGAGGAAGAGGAGAGGAGACATGAGAAGAGGAAGAGGAAGACTAGAAAGGTTGAACTCACCACTTCTGCATCTTGTTGTACTTCCTGTTTGGAAGGAATCACCATCCGGGCATCCACAGGCATAGCCTCTTGTTCGTGTACTACCATCACTGACCGGTATCAGGAAACAAAGATGACTGCATGGACTATCCTCACAACGATTCACAACTAAATAATAAGCAACAGAAATTAAGCTTGAGGTTGAAAATTTGTTTGCGTCTATATTTTAAATCAAATTGAACATAAATTTACCTATTTAAGCACATTTCTTCTCATTTCATAAACGTTTTTTATCTGTATTGCAAAGAAGCAGCCAGTACAGTGTCGTGTTGGGATCGGTAATTAGGGAAGCGTAATAAAGGAAACTTTGCAGAAAGTTATACAGTTCAAATCACAAAGTATTTAATCATCAGTTGCAGTTGACAATTCACACTTTGAAGTACATGAAGATTCAGATATAACAGGAGACGATGAATATAATAGTTTCGAAGTATATTAAAGATTAAGATTCGGAGTGAAGTTAATATAATATTCGATGGACGTCCTATTCTTGAAGTCAGTCAGTCTATCTGGATGAGTGTGGGTCTAGTATTCTATCGTTCGTCTTCTCTAATAATCAAGAAGTCTTATTTATATCATTTGTTTTGGGGGTGTAACTATTTTAAGATGGGAGTGATCTAAACTTGATCTGATTGGTCTACAGGTCACTGTCTATCAAACTTTCTCTGGTATCAAGGGTGTGGTGATGCTCTGTGCAAGTGACTGGGGCTGGAGTGTGAGTCATACTTCTTCCATGAAGTTAGCTGACGTCACTGAGGGTTGGTCTTTTTATGGTCAAGGCTTAGCAGTTAAATGGTATTGGGGGTTTTGGGATTCTAAGATGACATTGGGGGAGTTTGTAAACAAGTGAGGGTGAATGACTGAAAGGATAACAGGAAGTTATATTCATACTACATAACAACAGACCGCCATTCAATTGTTTAGCTCCTACTATCTTATTTATCACAACCCTGAGTAATCATCGAAAACGGCTGTATGTATACCAAATTAATTTAAAGAATGATGACAATAGTATAATGATGATACACGATTATATAAACATGACAGAAATTTATTCTATTTTGAGCACTTAATCGTTTTGAAAATTTACAGACCACGTAGATTACAATGGAACATCATACTCATTTTTTGTTATCTACCATAACTCCTACTCTCTTCATTATGAACCTACCATCGAGGTTATATCTCTGTTCCTGATAGAGCTTTAGTCCACTAGGTTCATTAATGTTGGGAATCTCAGTCACAGAAACACCACGTCCTAGCTTGTCAAGACGACGGATCTCCCCCTCAGTCCCAAGGGCAGCAGTGGTGAAGAAGATGCTATTCTCAAAGACATCCAAATTTCGTGGCCTGGACAAGGCTGAATAGCACGACAAAAGGGAGATAATAATGTTATTGTTTCAGTCAAGGAAATGCCCTTAATATAATACTTGAATAAAAAAAATGACTTGCACCCATTGCCCGATTTTTATTTAGATTGACCCATCTAAAAAAGGGAAAATCATAAATTGAAAAAATAGATTTCAAAGTATTACCGGGTTCAAACTGATGGAGTTTTGTTTTAGATTATCATTCCTTTAAGATCAATAATATTTATTTTTCATTTCTAGCTTTAGTTTCATAACTCAATATAAAATGAATTTCAGTGTCTGTCTTGATCAAAAAGCAGGGGAGGGGAATTGCTGATGCACTTGACGAAATTTTTATCCCAAATAAATTATAGTGTAGGTCACTCATGTCAAGTTGCTTTGAATGCGGTATCAATACAAGATCTAAGTTGTAAACGATTATCTTTCTTTTTTTATCCAACCAAAGGCAATTTCAATGATCATGCATTCCATCCAACAAAAAAATGTGGACCACTAATGTCAACCAAGAATGATCTTTAGCTGACAACGTTACTGGTTTAATGTTATGTAGACTGTGGTGAAAGAAGACACCAATAATTGTTATCCAACTCACTTGATGCAGCTCTCAAGATCTTTCTATTGGAACCATCCCAGTTCATTGATTCGATAGCATTCCTGCTCTGATCACACCAATATACTGTATCTCTGTTAGCAAAGTCAATGGCCAGACCAGTAGGCATCTCAATGGTTGTATCTACCAAGATCTGACGTCCATTACCATTCATCCAAACCATTTCAATCTTAGGTAAGGCACCGATGTCAGACCAATAGAAGACCCTGTTTGGGAAGACAAGGTTTGATGTGTAATAGATGTTCATCCACTTGAAAAAAGGCATTCCAGTCTTTGATCTCACATGAAGTTATTATCTATCAAAAATTGGAAGAGAACACTCTTTCTTGGTTCAGAAAGCAATCATGGCAAGTTTGCAACAGCTTGAAATTGATTACTAATTGTTATGATTCTCTCTGTGTCTATCACATTTATAATAAAAAAAAAAAAGTAAGATGCCAGAAAAGTGAATTGAATTTGTGCCGTTAATAAAAGTTATTGTCTTGACCTCTGGCACATGCTACACATTTATAATGACAAACACATAATACTCTCATTTGCAGATGTAAAAACAAATGTGTCTATGAATGTACGACCGATTCAAATAGTTTGCAATTCAAGCAAATAATCAGAAATCGGCTATTTCATAAAATAAAAAACGTTTTTGTTCGTCTGGCTCCCATTTTTCTCATTCTTCCTTCACTTCACGAACTGATCAAAACATAATTATTATTATAACCTTTCATTGAGTTTGGAGTACATGTTTTAAGGAATTTCCCAAATAGCTTTTCAACTTTAATTCGAATCATTAAAATAGAAGAAAGTATTATGATATTGATAATCATTTGAACAGGATCAAACGGTTGTGTTGCCTGTTTATGATTTTGATTGCAGTGGATAGTCAACTTGGTCTTAACAACCAAGGGCTCGGTTATAAAATCAGAAAATCAGACTGCTTGAACTTTGGCGTGATTGGATATAAGCAGGGGCGTCGATCCATTTTTCAGATTGGGGGGGCAAAATCAGGAATCAATTTTCCGAAGGCGCTCGATCACACAAAACAAACAAACTCACACACACATATGCCTATATATGTGTACATATATATATGTATGTATACACACACGCGCACACACACACACACACATATATATATCTCACCAGCAGATTAATGCGAGCGCGAAGCGCGAGCTGAAAATTTCGATATTTCGATATGAAAAAAAATGAGTTTAATGGACGTTTTTGATAAAGAAGATATATATCCAACAAAAGATTATTGCAAATCGAAGTGGGAGTTCTATTGAGGTTTAGAACTGAATACGGGACCATATTCACCTATTTAATCATGGAAAGTATGGGTTTTTGTTACAGAAATGATGCGAGCGCGAAGCACGAGCTGAAATTTTTTGATATTCCAATCTGAAAAGTGGACATTTTGAGCACGATTTTAGACGAAGAACGAGTTGTGTATCTCAATCTCGCTTGCTGATTTCTGTGTAACATTACAATCTTATTTTATTTTTAGCACATGCGGAATTATTGGGGGGGGGGGCAAAACGATATGTTTGCCCCCCCAATATTTTCATTGGTGGGGCGATCGCCCCCCTGCCCCCCCATAATCGACGCCTCTGGATATAAGTAGGGGTATTCTCATAGGAAGCGGGACCTTTTTAATTTTTAGGTGGTCCCTCCTAACATTTAGCTTGATAAACTTTTTTTTTTGCTTGTCCGATTTTTGGCTTGTGTCCATCCCGAAATTTCAGGTGGACCCCTCCCCCTAAATTGTTTTCCTTCCGCCGCCAATGGGTATTCTCCTTACCCTCTTCGGGGATTAACAGCTAAAGCAACCGGCATCTCAATACCATCCTCTACCAGAACTCGACGGTAACGCCCATCCAGGGTAGCTGTAGAAATGGATAGGGAGGGATGAAGACCGTCTCTCTTCTTCCTCTTTGAGTTGTTATCATCACCTTCATCTGTTTCCTCACCAAGGTCGGTCCAGTAAAGGTTTCTGAGACAAAACAAGGGTTAAAAAATCGATGTAATAAAGCAGTATATAAGTAGCATTGGGAAAAGTAGCATCGGGACTGGCCTTATTCAGTTAAAGTCATGTGTATTCCCTTGTATCAAGCACTAATCAAGTTACATAGAAAGTGTAAACAAACCTGACTGAAGATTCTTTCTGAAAACACCATTTTACTCTCCTGGACGTTTCAACTTCTTTAAAAAGCACTATTACCGCTATACGTTACTTCATTATTATCCTCCTTTTCGGACGGCGACTTTCTGAGGAGATTTAGGACTTTGGAATTGCTTAGAATTTGTGATTTGAAAAAGTGTAATTCTTGAAATTCTATCGTGCAAAATTCATATTGCGATCATAATGTAATGAGTGGTCTAGCGTTAGAGCTTCTGCATAGACGAAAGATAACAAACTAATCTTACCCTCCAAACCAATCTACCGCTAAATTTTGAGGGCGGTAAATATTTAGAAGTGGTAATTCATCGGGTACTGCGGTCTCATCAATGTTTGGTATATAGGCCCTCATCAGAGCAGGTATAGCAGGATCGATCCAATATACCACACCTACATGAGAAACAAAACAGAAAGAAGGTGTGGCGTATCGCTTTATAATGAAAACAGTTTAAACAAAAAATTGTGGAATAAGAGGTTGAAACGTTGATTTTTGTCAAGGACAAGCATATTAACCATAATATCATAGTCCTGCTGGGAAATTGCTTTTTACGTCTCGAGAACACATGCAGGCAAAGTTCATTTTCGCCTAATAGAGCACCAATTTCACAAATTTGGCAATAAAACGCTTATCCTATGCGTTAATACTGGATACTAGCGACTCCGCCATTTTGTCAAGATATAGTCAAGAGAATATAATGTGTGTGTGTATTTGAGTTTTGTCAGACGTATATCAATCAGATATGGTTATTTACGTCTGGGACCGACCTTTAACGTCACCATCCGAAAGACGTGACCAGGGCTCGAACCTCTGCATCAATTTGTAACATTCCCACAGCTTGGATTACAGACGCACGCCACAACGCCCAGAATATAATATCTACCTTCGTCAAAATTATAATCCAGAGAACGGACGATTCCTTGAGTTGTTAGAAGTACCCCATAGTTCTTTGTCTCATCGTCGAAGTAACGGACTTCATCATCTTCACCAAAGAAGAACTGAGGTCTAGCACCTAGGAGAAAACATCAATCAAAATATGGGTAATAGTGTTCAGGCAATAAGTGTGGCGGTACAGGTGGAGGGGGGGGGGATGGTTATTCCTTGTGGTTTTCAAAATGAATACGTGGAAAACCATAAAATATGTATTACATGTATTTTGTATTTGGTTATATGATTTATAGAGAAAAAAATCGAATAAAGTCCTTAAATAAATAACAATGAATAAAAATTATTTGAAAATAGAAGAGGAGGAAGGAGGAAGAAGAGCATGGGGATAACCATACTTTATCTTTATTCAAAATAATGAATTCATCTTTGGGCTATCTTACCTGCTCTCAAATTACTATGCTACCTATATGCCACTTTGCTTTTCCCCACGTGACCACAAGTTAACCAGATTATTTTCTTCATATCAATGGTATCACATTTTACTTTACAACGTATTAATAATTACAATGATAACTTTGACATTTGAGAATCAGTAGAATGCAGATTTTCTTCATTAGATATGAAGTTATTATTTTAAAGACGGAATTTATATTGACAGGAACAAATCTGACAAAAGTAATTAATTATCACGTTTTTATGACTTTATCTTCTAGCGACAAGACAAACCTTACGAACACTTCTATGAACAATCGATTCCAGTGATCGCACCGCTAATGGATGTTTCAAAAAGCTAGTAAAGCTACGCTTGGAGTCACGAACGACCAGAACATAATCTTTTGCTGAATCTGATTACCGTTTTGATTCGCATCTGCTAAAACTTGAAATATGATCTGTGTGAATTTAAATTCTTCTTAGCTTGCAATTCAAAAGTTTAATTATCATTATTATTTGATCAGGGATACATGTAATTCAGACCGACCTTATCAAAATAACAATCGTTCGAATTGCGAATAATGATAGTAATACCATCATCAAACATTTTCATACTGTCAATTACCTATTGCCTTGCAGTATTGACCTCTTAAGAAGACCCCATCATCTTGGTAGCCCTCAGAGCAACTACATTCATACGATCCCTTGGTGTTTGAACACTGCTGTTGACATGGGTTGTCTAAGCACTCATCGATATCTGCGTGTTCACACAAATAAAAAAGCATATTACAACTTTTATTAGGTCAGAGGGGAAAGTTATAACCGGTTAAAGCATTCCAAGATCTATCATACCTTTTTTTAAAGCATCGTAACATCGACATATTTCTAAATTCATTTCAATGATCGAATCTTGTCATTATTCGTAATGGAATTCCCTCTCTTTTAAACATTTGTCTCTTTCTCTGTCTCCCCCTCTGTCTCTTTCTCTGTCTTTTCTAAATTCCTCTAACCTTCACATCCTGATCTATCATCTGCTAATTGATGTCCATCTGCGCATGAGCAGTAGTATCCTAAGGTCAACGGAATACACACTTCCTGGCATCCTCCATTGTCTTCTGAACAACTACCAGAATCATCTGAAAAGATGTAAGATTAACAAAATGGTAAACACCTTGTGGAAACGTCTACCATAACATGTGGACATATCCACATGGACCTGGCCACAGAGGACTATCTATTGGTACTGGGAGTGCTGTGACAATGCTCAGCAACCCCAGTAACAATAGAATAATCCTCCATGGACAGGTCCCTGCATATGGATTACTCAATTTATAAAGTATACTTTACTCATTGATATTGCTTGATAATCTTTATTTCACGAACGGCCTTAAGATCGGACTTATGATTATATTAGTACATCTCAAAAAATTATTACAAAAGTGGTATAATTGTTAGAATAAAAACTAGCTTCTGATAATAGACAAGTATAAGGTAAAAGCTGATTGAACATCACATAATCATATATTTTCACTATTCCTTGCAATTTTTACCGAGCCCTTATCATCACTTAAAATAAGAAAACGTAGCTATCTGGTTACATTAGCCTGGTTAAATCAAATAACCTACAATATTACATCAACATAATTCATTATACATTAATAGAAAAAATCCTATGAAATAGAGTATAGGGTTCGACTTACAGCAGCCATACTCATCTGACATATCACCACAATCGTCCTGAAGATCACAAACATTTTCTTGAGGAATGCAATTCTGATTGACACACTTGAATTCATCAGATGTACACTGTCTTACTTCCTCACCTAGTTAAAAGACAAGAAAGACAAAAATACTATCGTCTGCAAATCTTTTCATCCTTAATGCCCTGTATTAACACATATTCCAAAAATATACACGTTCAACATAAGGAAAGAGATTTGGGATGTCGAACTGTTCAAGAGGACAGGTTAATAAAAAATTATTGAAATTCTTACGTTTACAACCCCCGATCTCTACATGATCTTTAAAAGCTCTTTAGTTTTCTTACTGTTCTTTACAGTTCTTCACGGTTGTAAACGTTGTAGCCAAAAATCAAAACGATTTTATTAAAAATGAAATTTGTGTCCTTTGACGTGGTATTACACTTTATATAAATCAACCTCAAACATAGCATTGGTAATGTAAAGAGTATACAAGATTTAAAATGAATACGTACACAATTCGTGGTCATTTTCATCGCTGGCATCACCACAGGTATCAACGCCATCACAGAGACCACTCCGTGGAATACAGAAACCATTATCACAACGCCATCTTTCTTCTGGATCACAGGGTATGGATGCTAGAGAACAATAGAAAAAGTAAGAATGCCATATAATCATATAAGTATGAGAATGGATCAACCTCTTTTTCTTATATTTCTTTGTAACAAATCAATGATGCTTTCGTTCTAGTTCTCTGATATTAAATAATCTAAAGAGAAAACAAAATAGCTGCATATGTTATTACAATGCTAAATACTTCTAGGGTCAAATTTTGTCAATGAGGTATATAATTATGAACAGTATAAATCAACAAGTTTTTTCATTATTTCAGTCGACTTAATACAGGTCAAATGTTTAAAAAGTCAGGAAATAACTTTAAATGTCTATTATTTATTATTTTTGCATGTATTTTAATCTTCAGACGCAGAATTAAGGCAAACATGAAGCTTGGGACTAGACTATAAGAACTTACAGCATAATGAAAGGGTTTCATCGCTACCATCAGGGCAATCATTGGTACCGTCACATCTCCAACTAAGAGGGAGACATACCGTATCATCACAGGTAAATTGGTTCGGATAGCAGTATAAACCTTGAGGAAGTCTGGTAGCTGCCAAAATTAGATAATCATAGAAAAGAAGGAAAATCAGAATAAAGACACTCACAATTGATGGGAAATCTGAATTAGTCTGCACATCACAAAAACTAGCATGTTATAGGTCAATCAGCAATATTACATTCTTGACTCATTGTTAGTTTTTAAACTATAAAGTGTCTTCCATTGTCTTTGCATTCGTTTTTTATCGTCACCATGGAAAATCTATTGATGTAAAAGACACATTTCAATAAGTTAAGCAAAAGGTTCATCAATCATTATATCTCTCAGTATATTAGAAAATTCTCTTCCTTAAAATCGAATTCTACGTGTTTCTCGTTTTGCTTCAGTGGAGCATAATTCTCTGAGTTCATTGGCCATTATTTCTTCAAACGATAACGGGTTACGATACACGCTACCTGTTACGCCCATATTAGGTATCTACTTACGACAGTCTATTTCGTCTGATGAGTCTTGACATTGACTGGTTCCATCACACACAAAACTTTCATCAATACAATGACCACTGGCACATTTGAACTGACTTGGGAAGTAACACATTCGTTCCGCTGTCAAGAAAATATGCGAGAAACATCTTGTAAATAATTTCTCTTAAAAGCAATACTGATATTGTTCAAAAATATTTCTCATTACAAGGTCAGCAAGATGGCAAACATCGAAAGCTGCGAAATTGTTTGTGAAACTTAAGATAGACCATTGCGTATTCTAACAACCAACCATTGTTATTAGTAACAATAGGTCGTATTCTCCGTCCTTGACCATGAAACTCCAAGATACACTGAAACATCTGCTGGTTCAACAGAAAATAACACTTAAGACGGATATGATTTAATATAAACATCACTATTCTACTTGGTGCGTATAATGTATGTACTAAGATATTATATCCTACCGCTGCCACTTGTATACCAAGATGGAAACAACAACAAAAAAAAAGGAAAAGAAAAAAGAAGAATAGAATGAAAAATAGCAAACGATATTATATCCCACTGCTGCCACTTGTATACCAAGACGGAAACAATAAAAAAAGGAAAAGAAAAAAAGAAGAATAGAATGAGAAATAGCAAACGATATTATATCCCACTGCTGCCACTTGTATACCAAGATGGAAACAACAAAAAAAAAGGAAAAGAAAAAAAGAAGAAAGAATAGAATGAGAACTAGCAAACGATATCATATCCCACTGCTGCCACTTGTATAAAAGGACTAAAACAAAAAATAAAAGAATAAAAATAGGACTAGCGAAAGAGATAGAAAGCTGGAAAGAGAGGGGTGGGGTGGGGGTCGGGGGAAGAAGAGATCAAGAGAGGAAGAGAGAGAGAGAGACGAGAGACGGAGGGGGGGGGGAACGCAGACGAGAGAATAAAAAAGACGAGGAATAAAGAAGAATTTCGGATCAATAGAAAGTGTGGGGGGAATGTCTGAGAGAATTTTGTGTGTGAAACAGATAAAAATAATTATTCGTTTTAGTAATGAAAAAATAAATACTCACGACAAGCGACCTCGTCGTCCCCTCCGGGACAATCTTCCTCAAAGTCACATACGAATCTCTGTGGGATGCACTTGTTTGAAGTGCAACGGAACTCGCTCTCTGAACATTGTCTAAAAGCTGAAATAAATCAAATGATTGTAATGATAGTAACATTACAGCTACTTAATTCTTATACTACTTGTATTGATATTACTGCTGCTACACAACAACAACAACGAAAACAACAAAACTACTACTACTACTACTACTACTACTACTTCTACTACTACTACTACTACTTCTACTACTTCTACTACTACTACTACTACTACTACTACTACTACTACTACTACTACTACTACTACTACTACTACTACTACTACTGCTGTTTATGATTATGATTGTGTTTTTATATCTGCTTCTTTCACTATTAGCATTGGCTAAATAGAGACATAATGATGAAAAATGATAAGAAATTAAGAAGAATATAAAAAATGATATTCAAAGAATAAACACCATTTGTACCATATCAAAATGAGAAGAATATTGACAATAAAGGGTAGCAAATAAAATGTTAGTGCCAATTCAGTAAAGCAAGAAGGACCTTTATAATTTCAGTTGCTTCTACTTACTACAAGTTTGCTCATCAGATCCGTCAGTGCAGTCATTCTCAAAGTCACACACCCAACGTTGAGGGATACAGTCTCCATTTACACACTGGAACTCACCAACTTCACAAGTGGCCGTAGCTAAAAGATAAGAAGTTTTCATGAAATGTATTTGATTGTAGTCTCAAATAAACAGGAATCACTGTACCACTGCTAAGATTTCTTTAAAATATTGCATTTTTTTTCATTTAATTGACTCTGTTTCAAACTTGATTACCCTTAATGATCCCACTCCATTCACACAGCTTTATCTATGTAAAGTTTTGATTATTGGTGAAATATTGAAACACAGAGAGGGAGAGAGAAAAGGAGAGAGACAAGGGAATTTAAGATAATTTATCACAAAAATAAGTAGTAGAATGGCGAGCTTCTATACCACAATGTCTTATTCAGATACGAACATAGTCAAGGGATAAATTAGTCTGCTAGTTACCAGACCCTTCACTGACATTCACTGATATTCAGATCTTGGTAATTCTGGTAATTTAACTGTGAAGAATTCTATACCAACATTTTTTTTGACATTTTCCCCCCGATCCTACTCACCGCATTGTTCTTCGTCAGAGTTATCCCGGCAATCATCATAACCATTACATACAGCCCAAGACGGCACACAACGGTAGTTAGACACACATGAGAACCAACCACTTGGACAGGTGGCTCGTGTTTCTGTAATCATATACAGACATGATATAAGCATGCATTAAAACCCGTTCAGTGTATGAATACACTTTGTTCAAAGGTTTGAGGTAGGGAATGCAATAGTTATCACCTACATAATATTGATAATTCAGCAATATGTAACAAATACGATACTAATTAAGCAAAATGTAACCAATATTGTTATTTTTTCAGATCAGACTGCTGTTTGTGAGTTTCGTTCCTTAACAGATCAGGAGGTAACAAAGATATATCAAATTGAATGGATTGTGACAAAGTCAGAATAAGAAATATGAAATTATAGTTTCGTTTAATCACCAAAGTCTGTTCATCCTTTCCATGTGTGTATTCTAAATGATATTTGCGATATCGGCATAGTTTATTCAAGATTTAGTAATGGAAAAAAAAACATGAAAAGGAAATTCACAATGCAAACATTTATCGTCCTACCAGTGATAACATGTCATTTCATACTGCGGCCAATGATAGTCATTCTAATATCAGTAAGACTAGTTAAGAGGAACTTACGACATTCTCTTAAAGGTTCATCGCTGGCATCTCCACAGTCATTGTCGAGATCACACACCCATGTTTGTGGGATACAGTACCCAGTACCACACTGGAAATAGCCTTCAGAACATCCTCGTTGAGCTTAGGAACAAATATAATGCAAAACAAATTACAGATAAGGAAGGAATCCGGTAATGCATTTCATAAGCACCAAATAAAAAAAAATGAGCAATGACAATGATGAAAACGTTACGAATTTAAGCTTAATCATTCCACTCACTAAGTTAGAAATAGCTGGACCTAAAGATCAGTACGTGATCATGACAACCATGATAATATCATGAAATCATGATTATGATTCAATCTTTGACGAATGTAAAACTACCGCTCCATCTATAGTCCTTCTGGAATAGCTCATGTTCTCTGCCATATTGTGAGTTCTATTTCCACATCTACAGAAAATGGGGAAATTTTCCTTTAAAGATAACCAAGTTCACCTGCATTATTATTATCATTGAATGGCCAACCATGATTATTACTCTAAAGATGTTGCAGACTCACTCCAAATTTTTAGGCAACAAATGCTTGCTTCTGCGTCAACTTTGTTACCACATCATCCTTGTTACCATATCCACAATTTATGTACTATACTGAATTCTCTTCTCACCACACACGTCCTGTACTTCATCAGAGCCATCCGGACAGTTATCTACTCCATTACATGCTAGAACATGGTTAATGCATGATCCTGTACCACATCGGAATTCCCATGGCTGACATACTGTCGTATCTGAGAAATAAAAAGACGTATAAATTGACCTTGAATAAGGGAAATGAGCAGAAATTAATTATTATTTTTACTTTTTAAGTTGATAAGACACGTATCTTCAGGTAAGAATGTTGGTATATCACATTCTGATTTATGTTCCTTTTGTTCAGCACACACGGAAACTATTGCTCATTTATTTTGGGAATGTCCCCTTACTCGTCGATTTTTAGATGATTTTGAAAAATACAGTCTTAAAAGTGAAATAAAATTATCTTTTAATGACTTTGTATTTGGCATACCAGCTGGAAATTCTTCTTTTAATTTTGATATTTTATATGCCAAATATTATATCTTTTCAACTAAATATTTAAAAGGAAACTTATCATTCTCATCATTTCAAAAGAAATTAAAGTATCAGCATGAGATAGAACGAACTATGCACATGCAACAAAATAAGTTTATTGTATATCTTGATGAATCGAGGCACATCGAGCTTATTATAATTATGTATTGTGTATATGTATGATATTGAATTTGATGTATCACATACATTTTGCATTTGTTTATATGCGTTGTGGAGAAATATTGAATAAAGACTTTCTTTGAAAAAGAAAAAAATGTTTCTTTTTCAGTTATTTTAAAATTTCTTTCAAGAAGTGTTTGACAAGTGACGGAGTTCCATATTCAGTTCTACATTGTTGGTTATTGATCGCAAGGCAGATGTCCCAAGAGTATTTGTTTTCTTTTCCTTTGAAGGAGTAGTCTGTACTTACTGCAATGAGCTTCGTCGGATCCGTCCAAACAATTGCCTTCTCCGTTGCAGATCTCAGTAGATGGAACACAGGCAGTATCATCACACTGAAAGGTCCTATCAGGACAGTATCGAGTAGCTATGATGAAATAAAAAAATAAAGGGGAGAAGGATTCAATCAAGTATGAAGATTGTGGTGTTTACGTATTAGAAAAAAAATAAAGTGGAAGATGGTGGAGTAAAGGTTGAGGTATTTGTCGAGAAGCAGACGGAGAGGGAGAAGGAAACCGATGAATGCAATAAGAGAACATGGGACACACTGGAAAGCTGAGAATGGGGTCTCAGACACAGTCACTCTTGTTCTGGTCAGGTACTCTATAAAGAGAGATATTAACAACCATGTTATCTTGTCATTTTCTTGCACGGTAGGGTCGCTGGGTGCACTTCATTTATTTTAATTTATATATAATGATAATAATCAAATAACTCAACCTTTACTCAACCATCTAAACAACCATAACATTTAAAAAGCTTTTATGCAATAATTTCAAAGAGCCCTCCATATTTATGCAGATAACTAACACTCGATCTAGTTTTATGTTCTAAGTGCGATTTCCTGCTTAAACAACTTACGACAATCCACAGGCTCGTCAGACCCATCAGAACAATCCTTCTCTGTATCACATCTCCATGACAACGGGATGCATTTTTCTTGGTTGGCACAGGCGAACTGACTGGACGAGCAGTCTGCCAGACAGGTAACACCGTCCTGATCGAGCACGAAACTGTCTGGACAAGCACATGTGAAGGTCTGACCACCAGGGGCAATAAGACACATGTGAGAACAACCTCCATTGTTCGATCCACAGGGATTGACGAGAGCTGAAAAGGTACAAGTGTTAACAGTTATTTGTGTGTCAGGAATATTATGACTTTGGGGTGTACGGTTAATGGAATTCATTACGTTTTTATTTTCAGTAATAAAATCTTCAAACTGAATGTTGTCAATTGTAAACCCCGCCTACCACCGATCAATAAGATAATACGGTGGATATATAAGTTTAGTATTATTATCACGTAGGCCCACAGGGTGAAGCCTTGTCCCATCTTAATTATCTAATATATTCGGTTATTACACTCAAATGATACAGGTTCGAACAATTCAATTATATCCAATGTTACGAGAAGTTTACACAAAAGTCTAATTGTAAAGTGGAAGTAAAGGTGCAATTATAGAGGTTCATAAAAGATCAAATGACGAAGAATGGGGACATACTTTGGTCCTGTCTGAGTGGATGATAGATATGTATATCCATTGGTAGCTGAAGGGTTTCTACATACTCCATGATGTGCCGTCCACCGAGTTTGTCAAACCGACGTATCATTTTCTCATTCCAGTCTGTTATGTAGACATCATCTTCGAAGAGTGAGATGGCAAAAGGGTGCGCCAATGGTGTGCCTCGGGTTGGTACTATATGGAGGGTGTTACCGTCCAGGTCAGAAAATCTAGAGATCATAGAGACAGTTATTAAGAATCGTGTCTGGGCAAACAATTTTGTGTAATAATAAGTCCATTTATATAGCGCAGTTACTATGTGCATATACTCAACTGCGATTTGATACTTGGTATCATAATTACCCCGGCTGTAGCTGAGACGCCGGGTACCCATTCACCTCACCTGGGTCGAGTGCGGCACAATGTGGATAAATCTCTTGCCGAAGGAAATTACGCCATGGCTGGGATTCGAACCCACGATCCTCTGTTTCAAAGTCCGAAGACTAATCCACTGGGCCACAACGCTCCACGGGACTATAATAGGACTATAATAGATTATTAGTACAATTTCTCTCGTGTGCGACACACCATCGTTTTATAACATTATAAACCATATTTTAAAAATGTGCGGTGATCTTGAATGTTTAAACTTTGGTTTCATTGTGTTTTACATATCTAAAGAAAAAAGGTTCGAATCCTATGTCAAGCTAGAAAACATTGTAATCAATGTTAATCAAAGGAGGCAAACATTGGAAGACAGTGTATACGTTATTTGTAAAGGGGTTCCTTTTTTCAAATCCCATCGCTACTACCATTGATTGGTGGCACGAACATTGTACCATGTGCCCTTCATTCGACAAGGATATAAAAACAACACTCACGCTACATGATTTAGATGGGCATCGCACCAATATAGTCGCTCCGCAGCATAATCAATGGTCAGTCCATTTGGAAAGACCATCCTGTTGTCATGGAAACGAGTCTTTCCTGTACCGTCCATGCCTACACGTCCAATATAGGCATCGAGACCCCAGTCAGTCCAGTACACGTGACTGTTGACAAAGAAATTGAATCAAATCAACTTGATTTAATATTGAGAATTCATGTCCGTTTAATGAAAGAACGAAGGTGATTAATATTAGCTTGCTATTTATTTCAATGGTTCCATCCACTAAAAGTACCAAATAATCGTCCAAATGCAAAACTTTGAAATATTTCTTTTATCTTTTTAAAGCATGTCATTGTAAATATCAAAACTTTTTTATTTATTCATTTTTTTAGAAGAAGAAGAAGAGTACGTTAATACTTCGACTTCATGATTGAAATTAAAGAAAATAATACATTAAGCATTACACAAATCATTTCAACAATTTAATTTGAGAAATCTAAAAAGTATCTATGTAATATCTTACCCATGTTTAGGGTTAACCACCACAGCCCTTGGTTGATCCATTCCAGTATAGACCAAGGTTTTCCTCTGACTACCATCCAGCTCGGCTACCTCCATCACATCGTTCACACTATCAACCCAGTATAGTTTTCTGGAATAAATAATTACAATTATGCAAGAATTGTTCACTGTCAGGATTTAATGTGACATTTTGGATGACAATTATTGATTTTATATTTCAGGTGTCGATCTAAAAAACTTACTAACAACTATTCTTTCAGCGGCTATATAGTAAGTATTTCACTTTCACATGGCAAAAAGATATTAAAAAAACAGACGAAAAATTGAGAAAATCAAGAAAAAGATGTGTCAAGGGGGTCACAAAAGACAAGCTGAAACTAAAATGAGACGACCGTACATTTACTACCATAAGAGCTCCACAAGAACCCATGCCTTTCTAAATTACTACATGGTCTTTTACGTCACAGGTTTTTAAGATCTAAAAGTATATACCTTCCAACCCAATCAACAGACATTCCCTCTCCACCGTTGACGAAGTCGTTGATGATGACCTCACGATCTGTTCCGTTCACCCACATTCGAAGGATGTGCCCTCGTACTATATCCATGACGTAGAGACGACTCTCTGCGTAGTCGTAATCGAAAGCAACAGCGCTCCCGAAGTCGTCTGCGATCAGATTGTATTCACGTCCATCAAGTGAGAGAGACCGAATATAGTATACGTTGCTGAAGATGATTAGAGGATCAATTGCTTTAGGGACGATACAAAAAAAGGAAAATATTATGAAGTGACTTGCATAGATATAAAATATACTTTGACTGGTGCTTGGAAATAGAAACGCTTGTTATCAGTTTGAAATAGCTTTTAGATAGTCCTCTTATGTGCGACATTTCCTTTCACAGGCTGTTGTGGCGCCAGTGTAGTTTAATAAATAAGGAAGGGAGCGACAGGACCTAACGGCGACATCAATAATTATTTTTCTTCTCAATAGACCAGTTCGTAGTTACTTCATGCGCAATTTTGGTCAAATGACCTTTCATTTCTTTCATCATGATAGGCAGATTTCAAAGCAAGATATTACGTAAACTTGCCTTACATAGCAGGATGAAGAAATTGAATAGACCAGGGGACTAGAATAGCACACCAATGAACATTTAATGAGGGTATTTGTTGCATTCCTACTTTGAATGCATATCTTTGCATGTTGCACAATGTACTTGACAAACTGTGAAATACCAGTCGTTCGTGGAAGCATTGTTGTATTTTGTGGATGTAAATAAAAATGACAATTCAAAAGAATATGAATAATCAAGACATCAAAGTTGGTGCTTATCTCATTAGATTTTAAAGCACCATGTCACTTTAGTACAAATGACCTTCTTCTGATCATGCGTAGAATCTTTTAATCATGCGCAGAAAGGAACTACGAACTGGCTTATACCATCAAATGTCCCTGAATTTATGATAATGCAGTAGGGCATTTTAGCAATTATTTCGCAGACGCTTTGTCAATATCCCTTCATTACAAATCAGTCTTTGTCGAAAATCAGTGAATCAAAACAGTAGTGTCGTCATGGACTCTGATCAAACGACATTTGCAATTTTTCGTCTGGTCCACCAACTTTCGACAATGACCTCTAATCTGTCCATTGTGATTTGGCGGTCATTTTCAATAGAATTCTGAACGTTAATTGCAGAAAACGCCTGCGAAGTAGATGCTGAAATACGGTAATGAATAAATCGGACAGACCATTAATATTTACCGATAGTTCCACTCATACTTTCCTGCTTACAGTGCATGTGACTCCCAAAAGAAAGTTAAGACAACAGTTTATCAGCTGCTTTATGAACTGACTTTCACATCCATATTGAGACAATCTCTACCAGTTTATGAATACATGATACGATTTAAATTGAAATTTGTGTGGACGAGGTTATATTAAATCTTACCTGAGTTGTGTTTACACGAGCTCCTATCATTACGTAGGGTGTAGCCATCAACGCACATGCAGATATATCCTCCAACCGTGTTCTCACATATCTGACTACAGATCCCTGGAGTCTCAACACACTCGTTTATTTCTATAATTGCAATGAAAAAGTGATATATTATAATACTTTTATCATCAATTTATTCAAATTTTATCAATAGTTATATCCAAAGAAATACTCTCCGAACTGATATCACTCGTAGGCTGATCTCAATAGAAATTTATCATACTTGAAACGTGAAAACACAATCCAAATTAAATGAATAAATGTCGTGGGAAAACCGGAGAAAATAACTGATAGTTCATTATCTTGTATTGGAGGAAACAATTGCCTATTTCCATGTACTAGTTCATATATCTGCTTAAAATCATACATGTAGGTACATTTGTGACTATGATTCCAGTGTTGTCGTCGTATACAGATTCAGAATAAAGGAAAACAGAAATAAATAGTTACGGTAATACCCAGTATGACAACGCGATCAGTTTATAAAGATTCTAAAGAATAATGGAATAAAATGTCTTTAATAATCCCAAACTATCAACTATTAATCGGAATAGGTTATAAACAGCATACTGATTGATTGATTGATTTTATTTGGCAAGTCACCATAACATATATACAGTAGCATTTAAACAACAGGCTTGCACAGGATGACCCACGAGAGCTCGAAAGCTTATTTCCAGTGGGGTCCTGAATTAAGATAATAAAATGGTTCAATTATACTATTTACATATTAAAAATGAAGGAAAAAATCAGAATTTAGTATCACCAATAAATAAAATATATAGACAATAAATAAGATATATACAAGAATATAACGAAGAAGAAGAAAAGAAGGAGAAGGAAGAGGAGCAACAGAAGAATAGTGGGAACGAGGAGTATAGAAAAGGAGACGGAAGAAACTGATAACGAAGGAAAATAAATAAGGAGAAGAACAACAGCAAAAACGGTGACGACAATAACAACACGAAGAGGAGAATAGGAAGAGATAAAAGAAATAGAAAGAATAGAAGAAAGGACATATCGAAGCTTCAATCACACTATGTAAAATACATAAAAATACCTGGTAGAGAAGAGAAAAGACCTAGGTCAGTATTCAGGCTAAATCAACCGTATAACATATCATTTGCATCTTCTTTTTGACTCTCAAGTGAAAGATATTCTTTCAATTTCCTCTTAAAATGCAAAAAGTTTCCTATTTCCTTTACACAATTGGGAAGGGAATTCCAATGTTTTATAGCATTGTAATAAAAGGAGTTACCAATACTCCCTATCCTTTCTGGTAAGCAAAAGTTGAAATGGCTGTTTCTTGTATTATAGTTATGTATTTCGGTAACGAGATTAAAGTTTGATCCAATGTAATGATTCGATCTATTGTGATAGATTTTATGCACGTGGTGCAAAATAAGCTGCTTTGATTTTTTGTTGACTTCAAGAAAACCTGCTCCAGAGAGTTCGGTATAGCCAACATGGGTTCTGGGATCAGAACAGTTAATGAATCTAACCATTTTTTTCTGTATAATTTTCAACTTCTTTTTATCGACTTCGCTTATGCCACTAAACCAAGCAGGGTTAGCATAGTCAAATAAACTCTGAATAAGTGCAAAAAAGTACTGGTAAGTCCTTTTGAATTTGCTTGCAATCATAAGGCTTATATTAAGTATTCGGGTAGTAAACTTCAGTGTTTGGGCCCGGTCTTACAAAAGATTGAGATAAATTCAAATCAAACTCAAAGTGCGATTAATTGAGACTTTACATCGCTAAACTTACAATTTCAAATCAATCGCACTTTGAGTTTGATATCAATCTATATCATATCGTGGAAGATGGGGACCCTGACCTTGAGTGAGAAGCATGTCCATACATACCGTCACACGTTCGTCCGTCAGCGTTCAACCGGAACCCATCGTCACATGTACAGTAGTAACTATTAGCCGTGTTCACACAGTTATGATGGCATCCAGTGGCATTGTTCTCACATTCATTTACACCTGTTAGTACAACGTGAAATAATGAAGACTAAACTCGACAATCTGAATTGTATGTGTCTCTATGTACGCAAGTATTGAATGCTGTCTAGCTAAGATATGAACGTTTAAACTCATAATAAGCTTGGATGGAGTGTACATCAAGGAGTTGAGATAATTCAAAACAAACCCCAAATCCCAAATCACTACTACAGGGATACATTTCCTAAGTCTCACTGCAGAGTAACACATATTGAAAAGGGAATTTGTGTTTTGACATCCTCGGAGAATAATAGACGTTGAATTTTGTTGAACTGGCAGCATTATTCTATCTATTCAAGCATCAGGGCTTCAGCTGGGCCAGGATCCAACTTGCTTCATATATTCTATCGCTTCCGATTGTTTCAATAATCCCTTTTGTGGTTTAATCTTAATCTTTAAAAAGAAAATAATAAAAAACCTTGAACGTACCGCAGCGGTATTCATCCAAACCATCATTACAGTCAGGATCGTTATTACAAACGAGTTGTTGTAGAATACAAGATCCATCTCCACACATGTATTCACCAGGAGCACATGTAGGTGTGTTTTCATCTAAATGAAGAAAGAAAAGAATAACCATTTCATATTTTCTCATATGTTTACCAATGTAATGAATTACCAATAAATTATACGTATGTAACGAGTTGTTAATATATGGAAAAAGAAAGCTGGTCAAAGATTGAATTTAGAAACCACAATCAAATTTACCTTCTGATATTGGAAATTTAACACTTTTTGGCAGGAGGGAGGGGGTATGTTTTTGATGTATAAAGAAATGAAAATCACATGATACTGACTGTTATATGAACCTCTATCTCAGATAACTTGATATCTACATGAGAAACAATAATTCATTCAGATTCAGATTATAATACATTTTCTTTCTTTTTCAAAGAAAGTCTTTATTCAATATTTCTCCACAACGCATTTAAACAAATGCAAAATGTATGTGATACATCACATTCAATATCATACATATACACAATACATAATTTAAATAAGCTCGATGTGCCTCGATTCATCAAGATATAAAATAAACTTATTTTGATGCATGTGCATAGTTCGTTCTATCTCATGCTGATACTTTAATTTCTTTTGAAATGATGAGAATGATAAGTTTCCTTTTAAACATTTAGTTGAAAAGATATAATATTTGGCATATAAAATATCAAAATTAAAAGAAGAATTTCCAGCTGGTATGCCAAATACAAAGTCATTAAAAGATAATTTTATTTCACTTTTAAGAGTGTATTTTTCAAAATCATCTAAAAATCGACGAGTAAGGGGACATTCCCAAAATAAATGAGCAATAGTTTCCGTATAGGTATGTATTATAATACATACCTATCATCTTACACTAGCAATATTGAACTGGTGACATAAGACGTTACTTAGATTTTATAATTAACCTACGCAACAAAAAGTATAACAGGTCTAAAAGGTCTAAGTAACCGGAGATCTGTAACACTATGATGCTGATTCCAGGCACAGTTAAAGAACTTGTAGGAATAAAAAGCTTTCGTTACCACGTACCACATCCGTGTTCATCAGAGCGATCTCTGCAATCACTGACACCGTCACAAACCCATGATGCCATCACGCAGAGACCGTTGTTACAGGTGAATTCCGTTTCAGGATCACATCGAGAATAATCTGAAGAGTAGAAAGGAGAGATATATTGCTATCGAGGAAAGGGAGATATAGGGACAGAGGGTAACCAAAGAGGGGATATGACATTAGTTCCGACGACATTAGCTCTGTTGACAATTGCTCCGGGCTTTATTTCATCGAGGATATAGGGTTAGCGTTAGGGGTGCAATAGGGTTTTATGTTATGTTTAGGGTTGGGTTTATGATAGGGTATAGTGTCAAATCCAGAGTGGAAGTTGGTCACTCCATTTGTGTCTGGAATTTATTGCGGAGCAAATGTCATGGAACCAAGAAAGAGAGAAAGAGAGAGGGAGAGAGAGGGGGTGTAAAAATTTGTTTAAGGGCAATTCCATAAAATATGTACGTCCGACCCCCTATATGTTGGACCTTCATGAAATTTTCTGTCTCTGATTTCTTGTTCTTTTGATAGACTGTAATGTTCTCAAATGACCATGACTTGGTCAGTTTATGAAGTGAAGTAAGACTTGAGAAATATGGGGGTTGGACGTACAAAAAGGTTGATCATTTTATGGAATTGCCCCCAAAAAATTAATTTACTCAGACTTTTCACATGATGTGAACATGAAATTTTCATTTGTGAAAATAATTAAGCTGAAAGAGAAGGACGAAGGAAAGGACGAGAATGGAAGAAGGAGATGGAATAAGAGGAATAGGTAAAATATAGAGGGAATATAATTAAACATCAGTAGGGGTAAGTGGCAAATGGAAGATGGAAGGGGTAGTGTAGTCACCATGAGAAATCAACTTACTACACGCTGATCCTTCATCCGATTGATCACCGCAGTCATTCTCATGGTCACAGAGGAATTCATCTCTGATACAAAGACCATTTCGACATGAATACTCTCCTGGCATACAGGTACGCATAGCTGAAAAGAAGAAAATAAGAAACAGTGATGGTAATAGCCGAACTCTGGCATAGGGTCTAAGTAACATTGTATATATGGCAGAGGGTATTATGGGACATTAGAAAATTTTGTTTGAACACCCTTGCAAACTAGGAGGGGTATTTGGACAATGTCGACGGTACAACAAGGTGCATAGAAGTCTGAAAATCGCCATCAGCCGCCATCTGATTCATAAATAGGTGTTTGTCAATGACCAAAACATCGAAAGTTTACTGGTTATCATTGCCCAACATCTGCAGAGACATGGTGCCCGTTGATACCTATCATATCAAATAGTTATACTTACTGCAGTTCTGGAATTCATCATCTCCCATGGCACAATCAACTTGTCCATCACATACAGCAGTGTCGGGGATGCATCTGTTCTTTAGATGCTTTTTCTGCTCACACTTGTAGAAGTTCTCCGGACAAACATATTCCGCTATTGAGAATAGAAATATATTTGGTGTCATAGCTTTGAGCATTTGGACTTGAGAAAGGACAGAACATGTGTTATTGAATTGAAAGAACTGGATTGTTCCAAGGAACCCAGATTTCAATTTGTTAAATGGAGAAAAAAAAACGCAATCAGGTAAGACTACCACCCATAATGCAATTCATGGTAATCTTATGAGAACGTCTTCACTCATCATGCTTGTATGAAACTTAACAGGCTTGATTGAAATCGTTGAGAGATTATGAAAAATTATTTCACAGTTCAATCGCATTCTTTATTTTCTTAGGATAATCATTTGAAAGTCTTTTGCGATCATATTTTAATCAAGGTGGTTAGTCCAACTTACGGCAACTTCTGTATTCATCTGAGCCGTCTGGACATTCTGGTATGCCATCACATTCCCATTCTTCAGTGATACATGTTCCGTCATCACAGGTAAAGAGACCATAATGACAAGTGAAATTAGGAGCAGCTGGGTGAAAAGAACAAAAAAGAAGAAAATATTAAGAGATCCATCACGAAATATATCTAAGAGTATGTTAGAGTAGTTTAGCATTCAGTCATCGATCGATTGGTATGAGCATTCCATTCAACACAGATACCTTGATCAGTCACAGCGATCTTGTGATTTGTTTTGATTTGAAATGTTTGTTCCCATGAATAAGATAATATGGGAAGTGAAACAATATATTTCACGACAGCCATACTCATCATATATTCTGTCGTAAACTTTTATACCTTTTCTTAAACAACGCATTTTGTAGCATGAACTTTCCAATCACGAAGCATATGTTTTCCATCGTCGAATTACTATTAACCATGAAAGCCAAATATTCTCGTAACTGTGTACTCGTTGGTACACCCCCTCCCTCCCCTTTCTCTATACCTCATAATCTCCTCTTTTTATTTCCCCCTCTCGTTCACATTTTCACATTCCCTTCTTGTTCTCGTCTTCTCCCTGCCATATTCCCAATGTTTTCCCTTTCTCTTTTCTCCTTTTCTTTAAATAGAAAATCGTCTTTTCTGGCCAAAGTGAAAATTCTTACTGCAGACATCTTCAACTTCGTCGTCACCATCAGGACAGTCTGATCTTCCATCACAGAACCACGCTCCTGGGATACATTTACCACTTTGACACAAGAAATCTTCCACTGAGCATGTTCGGTTACCTGAGGGAGAGAAAATGGCAATGGGATGAACGGATAAGGGGAACATTTGATCAGTATTTGATGTCTGACAACTTTACCTTGCTTTGATTGACTGAGATGCATATTTTTACTTCATATTTTTATTCAATCAGCAAATCTGTATTAATGCTATTCTATAAATTTATTCTATTCTACAAAGAGATGGATAAAATTTTCATGGGTTTTGCTTTAGAAGATTCTTTTATCATAACATTAATATTGATATTTTAATGTGATTTGTAACGGCGATAAGAACATTAGCTAAATATCTCCTTGATATTAATTGATATTTTATGTCAATTGATATGTATACTGTACACTGGCCAATTGTAGAAACATCCCAAATCAACGCATGTCTCGAATACGCACTCCAGATTGGTAGAAAGTGTAGTCAATCATCACCTTTTAGGATGCGGGGAAGGGGGGGGGGAGCTGGCTTATAACAATTTGGTTGTTTAACGGTCCTCGGACAATCATAACACCCATATACTTACTGCAGAAAGAGCTATCTTCATCCGAGTTATCACCACAGTCATTAGATTTATCACACAGCCACTGGGGTGAAATACAGATATTACTGTTCTCACACGGGACAGTACCAGGGGAACATGTTCTGTCGGCTGTGGGAATGTAATAGAAGAAATTGATGAATTAGAGATGGACTCTTATACCTTTCTAGTCTGACTTACATCATAATGAAATGGTATTTAAGACTGTATTTTGCTGTCATTATTTAAGCTATGAATTTAAATCCACGTGAGTTATCTTTATTTATAGTGATGTAATACTAACTAAGAATACAGTGATACAGATTAGCATTGAAAAATACATAAGCGTATTGGGACAAAGTAATAATATATTGTGTACTTATGATTTACGATCATTCAATAATAATAACAAAATGAATTATTCTGACACTAATAATGATAATGAAGGAGTAAAAGATGAAATGTAAGAGAGAGAGAGAGAAAGGGGAAGAAAGAGAGAGAAAAAAATAAAAAAGGGGGGGGGGAGAGAGAGGGGTAGATAGGGAATAGAAAGGATGAGATGGAGTGATGAAATGAAGATAAATACAAAGTAACTTACGGCAACCAAGTTCATCACTAGCCATGCCATCTAAACATTCATCAATACCATTACATAGAGAACTGTTTGATATACAGATACCATTGGCACACGCAAACGACCCAGGGGAACATGTAACAAATCCTGAAAGAAAAAAAATCAAGATATGTTTTATAAGACAACGATGATAACCTGACCATTTAAGGTCAGTATAACGTTTCGAAGTGAAAATGGAAGTTAAACAAAATGTAATTGTTTTACTCTGTTGTTCTCTCATTCTCATACAATACTTTATTTATACATGTATTATTTTTGTTAATGAATGAACCACGATAATGGATGTTTCGGGTGTGCTTTTGTGTGTTATGATGACGATGTTCCTCGGTGGGTGTGTGTGTCTGTGTGTGAATGAGCATATTTCGCCCCCCCTCTTCATCTGATGTGTACATAATTGATTATTGTATTCTTTGGAGGCTTCTTATTTTCAAGTGTAAACTTTTTATTGTCCTCCTTTTCTTGCAATGATATTTCTTTATACGAATGTACAATTTGATGATGTTTTTATTATTATCAAGAATAAATTGAATTTAAATTGAAATATTTTACGATATTTATTTATGCTTACCTATAATAATTTGTATTGTATAATATTATTGTTTGTCTTCTACAATATCATTATTTGTACTGAGTTGTTGATATTGTTGAAAATGTGGTATGCTTGATATGAATAAAACCTTGAACGTTGAAACCTTGAAATACAAAATATTACAATTTTAGATCAATCGTTTGCCTCTTGATCAACTCGTTTGCTTTTATGTTGATTAATTTCTTATTCAGTTTCAAAATGCAATATCAAATTATTCCTTCTTTAGTTCCATGACTCAAACTGAAAAAAGAGACCTACCACATATGTCTGGGTTTTCATCACTGTTATCGAAGCAATCATTGTAGAAATCACATTTAAACTGTTCATAAATACATTTTCCGTTGTCACATGTGAATTGATCTACACCGCATTTATGGTCATCTGTTCAAAAGAAAAAATAATTGATAGCATTTATTATCAGCTGCAATTAGGAATAAATCTATATTACGATTAGGATAAGTAAAATATGTAATCGAGAAAGGCGAACGATAGAAGAGTGATAGTGCCGTAATCACAGCCACTATTTACTACCCGCCCATTCATTTGTTCAGTTGTGGTGGCCTCTTAATAAAACTGTTTCGACATAAAATAATAAAAATTGTTTTAGAGCCCGATTTGGAAAATGGATGCTGCTTTGATTAAGATCAATAAAGGATTCCTACATAGGCCTACTCATCTTGACGAGGAAAAATAGAGATTTCATTTCTGAAATCAACGGTTTCACCAGTGCCCTGTATCATAAAATAAAAGAAAATTTATAATTAAGCATTAACTTTGAGTCTATGAAAAAACCACCTTACACCCATAACGTTTCTTAACTGCATCCATTTTTTTTTACTAATTGGGATCAAGCATGTGGCATTTTTCTAGTTGGACACCGTGACCTATTCAAAATAAAAGCAGACTGGGAGCATGAAATATTTAATAGCTTGGAATTGAAGTTTAATGTTTACATCTTTATGTTTTACAATGTTCATACTCACAGCAGTAGTTAGTTCCCTCATCCGACTCGTCCCCGCAGTCATCAGTGATGTCACAAGCCTGGATGAGCGGTATACATTTCTCCCCATTGGCACATGTAAACTGGGTCGAGCCATCACAAACTTTTGTATCTGGTGCTATAAAAATGGACAATGTTTTCAACATAATAATTTAAATATTTGGGTGTATTCATTCTACTAGCACGAAGATGTGGTTTGTCTTTTTAGGCGCAGGCGGGAACGGAGTGAATGTTAGACACGGCAAAGACTGGTGATGATTTAACACCAGCCCTGAATCTATATATTTGTCCACACCAAAGAGGTGTTAACAACACCGGTTTTGGTATACCAGTCTAACACCAGATAGGTGTTTATACAACACCAATTAGTATTAAAACAGCATCGGTTTGATTCCTAAATGGTGTTGTTTCAATACTTCTCTGGTGTGGACATATATAGATTCCGGGCTGGTGTTAAATCAACACCGGAGTTTTTGCAGTGTACTACGTTCTATGTGTGGGTGTTAAACTCGTAAATAAGCTAAAGAAATCAGATAGGATCCTTCTCCTAAATTGCCTTTTTTGTTCATGTCTAGTCGTTCATCATTCTCATATTTGATGAGTAGCTTAATAATTTTCATTTAATTGGTATAATCATGAGAGATGCCATATGAAACTGGGGAGAAAATGGAACTTAAGAACTGGTTGGATAAGTAGGGGTGCGTATAAAAGGAAATGACTTACGGACACAGACTCTGTTATTGTTGGCTAACGTTTTGTTGTCTGAACACGAACATATTACTCCTCCTGATGCAGATAGGGGCGTACATATATCACTACACCCTCCATTGGAATTATCACATGTTGGAACTAGAAATAAAGAAAACGAGACGATCGATCTTGAAATATAAAATCATGAAATTTGTTAGTTTATATAAAGAAGGTTACTCATTTTATTGACAATTATTTTTTGATCAGAGAAGACTATTTAAAGGAATATGAAATCGAAAATAAATTCAGAGAAATGTTACAAAATATTGAACAAACATGGATGAGGAATTTGTACAAGTACAAACATAATGTGCTGGCAATTTGAACATTCTATTTCTGAATAAAGAATCCTCAAAATAAATTTTCAAGAAAATCTAAGCTATTTCTGAGATATATATCCGATCTTGTTTGAATTTTACTGATTTATGTTTTATTTTTATAGTCCAATAACTGTCCGTTTACTTAAAAAAGTTAAAAAAATAAAATGTCTGAAGCTCTGTTTTTTTCAAATTCAAATATGACTGCATATTTTGCATTTAAAAATACAAGCTTGAAAAATGTGTGTTTGGGGAAGCGAAAGACATTGATAAACATTCATCCATTCTTAATTTAGATTATTTACATAGATCCATGTTACCAAGTTTCTATAACTTGGGCTATGATAAGTGGGTAGTACAATAAATGTACACATCGACGATTTATCACGTGGTAAAAGCCTACATATTGTGTACATGAAGAACTAAAGAATAATTTCTTCCAATCTCCAAGCTAATTAGTTCCCGTATGAATTCAAACAGAAGATATATAACTAAACAATGCGGATCTGTTCAGGGGAATTTATTTAGAAGTAATCTTAAATGTGTGGACGATGACGAGTCTCATTAAAAATGCGTAACAAGGTCGTTTTTTTATCGTCAATACCTATGAAACTAATAATGGAAAAGCGCAACGTTATATCATAGAGCTATACTGTACGTGCCTCCTATAACTGAATAAGTGTATTTAAGTTTTCCCCCTGCTAATTACATGTACACGCAAGACAGACAATCACGGTCTTGTTCTTTCCCGAGAATATTTCAATCAGCTTATATTTTCAGTAGCACGAACGCTCTTATACAGCTAGAAACCTTATTGTAATGATGGATTTGAAGAATACGCCTATATCATCAAATTAATAATCACGAAACCTAAATCACGCGAACGAACAACCTATTACCATTTTATAGATACCTTGTGGTTTGTAAATGAAAAACAATATTCAGAAAAAATAAAGCAAATTGAACTGTTTTTTGACCTCTACTGCACACAGATGGAAAAGGCAAAGTGCACTTATCGTGAACAATGAATGAAATTATGCATTCGTTTTATCGCCATTGATTAAGAAATGTTTATACTTTTGATTTTTAAAGCATACTTTCAGAGGAATCGTGTTCAGCGATGCATTGCACTGGAAACGTCTGTACGGAATCAATACCTTTTTTATTGGGAAATATGGTTTCCGTCCCCGTTGTAACTTGTATGTTTTTGTCAGGAAAATATATGGAAGTTTTTTTCTGATACGCCCATTACATTTTAGGGGAATGGAAAAAACATTTTAAAGTGAATGATAGATACGGTGACGTATCGTTACGTTTGCATGATCTTGTGATTTCATGACAATATTCAGGTTAACACAAATGGACAGGGATAAAGCCATGTAAGGTCCGAGTGTGTCGTAGCATACAAGCCCAGAACTAAACGGGTGCATTAACATAACAAAACCCTCCAATTCTTATTCACCTATTCTGCAGCAGAGAAAGGATTATTACGTAACTGTCCTACCCTTCTCAGACCAAGACCTTTTGTGTACAATAGTAGCTCCATGGACCAAATGGAATTTCCTGAACTGTATTAGAAAGACCATCAGTAGTCGTCATATTCCGTTAACCTCGTGACAAATACTTTCCAATCCATTGTATCAAATAGTTTTTATTCTACTTCTGGATTTCTACATGATGATTCATCAAAATAAGGAGAAACAAATGGATTACATAAAAAGTAAAACTTTAAACAGTATTGGTAAATTTGTTAATTAGGCCTACTTGTAGTTGAGAGAGATAGTAATAAAATAAGAAATGCTAAACATTGTTGATGTGATTTTGTAAGATGCGGATGTTATACCATGACAGAAGCCATAAAAAAGACAATCCTCGTACTATTCAGGTCAATTCATAGATAAGAATGTCACATTATACGAAGAAGAAATATTCCATCATAAGAAGGAAGGCAGTACAGCTATGTACTTTAAACAAGGAAAAATAGGCCAATTATTTTTGTATAAACGAATATCAAAATATTCTTTAACCAGTGCCTGATATATAATAGATAAATAATAGACTAACTATATTCAGTAGATATTCCACGTGTTGGAATACAAACGAATATATATATATATGTATATATATATATATATATATATATATATATATAATATATATATTGTCACCATCATCCACCTTGTATCACTTCCTTCGTACATGTTTATGAATTCAGTTGAATCAATGCTTTCTCTGAACAAAAAAGATTACTTTTCAAACGTGCTGTCCGATGTTTTCTTGCTAAAAATATTACTGGATGAATGATGACGTAAGTGATTAAATGGCAGTTAGGTACGTTTTAAAGACAATGCCGAATTGACCGTGTTCAAAGAATTGAACAGTGAAGAAATCACAAGGCATTCTTATGAACTTGACCACATTGGTTCCGCACCTGACAATGGCATCAAACAAAGATGGCTTTTACGAAGTATATGGAGGCCCTATGCAAGTAGCTGCTCTATTAATGTTATGTAACATTTGGATTATGCAGATAAATCTCTTCAACCATCATGATTTCCATTAGCGCCTACAAATTGTATAGAAGTTAAAACGTAAACAAGCGTGTAAACATTTCAGCTTTAGGTTTTATAGCCCTTTTCGTGGTTTAATTTTCAACCGTGATCTGCTGATTGAACATACGTGATCATAATACTCCATTTAGGAGTAATGGCACGGAGACAATATGGTTTAGACCCTACTGCTAATGTAATTATCTTTACCCAGATCTTCAAACATTAGCCGTTCATTTTGTAAATTATTGGTTAAAAGACTAATAACAATCTAAATTTGGCATTTGTATTTCAAAGATAAGATTCATTAAAGCTTAATCTGTGAATCTGATCTGATGAAGAATATATTATGTGTTGATATCATGTTGTGCTCTTTCATACAACTGCACTGTAGTATCTTTGATAATCGAATCACATCGTTGCTTAAGAGGGAAATTTGAACCTACAAAAAATTGTCTTATTACAATGATTATGAATTTGTTATAATGGTGGTTTTGGTGGTGGTGGTAGCAGCAGTATTGGTAGAAGTGGTGTATATAGTAGCGGTGATGTTAGAAGTCCGTGGGAATAACATATAACAGTATAAAGTGGCAATAATTGAACTTGAACGATTTATCGACATCTGCACACCACTACCATAATTACCATGACCAGCATCATTACTTAAATACCACCATCATCATTATCATAATCACCATCACCGCCACCACCACCACCACCACCACTACCATCATCATCATCATCACCAACATCATTTACATTACAGTTACCACTTTCACCATTACCACTATCATAACCAGTACGACAATACACCAGACGGTGGACTGTACTGTTTCCAGAAGAAGAAGAAGAAGATAACCAATGTCATCATCACTACCATGACCATCCCTACCAACACCATCATCATTACCATCATGAACACTATCATCATTGCAATCGCCATTACTAACTTCATCATCATCATAACCATCACTACCATCATCATAACTACCACGTACCACAACCACAACCACCACTATCATTACCATTACCAACACAAAAACATTACCACCACCACCACCACCATCCTCCTCATCATCATCATCCTCTCATCACCTGCACCAAAACCAATATTATCACCACCATCAACACCATCGTAATCATTACCATCAATAACACCACCACCACCACCACCATCATCATCATAATTACCATTACCATCACCATTACCAACACCACCACTATCATCAAATCACCACCAACACCATCATCATTACCATCACCATCATTTCACCATCACCGACCACCGCCATCCTATTCCTAAGCATAACTAATGAACCAATGTCACCAACATCATCAACATCACCATGGTCAACATTACTATTACCATCACAACCACCATCACCACGATCGTTACATCAACTTCATCATCCCATTACTTATTCTATCCCCGATTGTATCCCTTATCATAATACTTAGTTATATATATATTTCAAAAAAATCTATCAATTGCAATATGATAAAAACATATCTAATTAATCATTTCAAGTGCATAAAATGATAGATTAGATGCTGTGTTCTGTATATCACACTTTTGACGAGTGCCTTATTGTTCAGTATATTGTAAAGCATGAGACCAATTCCCTTGACATCTGCATGTAAGTTATGCGAATGAGCAAAACTTAAATCCAAGATTCTGGTCTGCTCCCGTCTTGCGCCTGTCATACGTATAGAATGAAATATTCGAACTATTATGCAACTGACAGAAATATAAACAGTAAATGAAACATATAAATGATGCTTACCTTGTCCATAGACTAATGATATTGCGAAAGTAGATAAAATAACTAAAATATATGTGTAAATCCGAGGTGATCTTGGCATCTTGAGTTTTCCTATTAACATTGAATTAGAGAGTATCTTCTCCATATCATCCTTGCATTATTGCACTTTCTTCGTGAATATCGGATGTCCGTACGTAACAGCACAGATCAGGTTCTGCTCGTCACCACCGATCGGGGGTGTAGTTTCTTGTATTGTTGAAACCTAACCATGCATTCAACATCTTCTTTTATTTTCAACCACCGAAGCAGCCTACTTCGGTCTACGTCAGTAATCTCCCCTTCTCTTAAATCTGGATTAAACCTTGGACCCAATAACGTTTTCGAAATGTAAAGGTTTTGGTTGTAGGCATTTTTTGAGGGCGTTGACGTTTTTTCTAAATGGATGTTGGCGTAGGTGGAGGGGTTGGGTGACTCATAAGTAACACCGACTCCGTCATCTTTATTCTAAAAAAACGCATCGAATTCCAGGTGATTTTTCTTTTTTTTAAGTTTGACTTTTTACTATTTTGTTCTAAGCAAAAAGCAAATAATAATCCTAAAAAAGGCAATCAATTTGACAGGTAAAGTTATTACTGCATTCAGTGCCTTGATATTCTTGAAAACATTGAATGCATATTAGTGGTATTAAACATGTTAAAGTAAAACGTCCGATATCAGTAACATCATGATTAATGTCTCAGTAATTTGTTTTGAAAGTGTTAAATAGAAAATTAGGTGATTGAAATTATTGAGCACTTTCATCCTCTAAACACAAAATTTAGATAAAGCACCCTAGACAAGAGCTTAATTAATAAAAAATGATAATAAATCATGGCTTTGCATTAGTGAGAAAGGGATGCCAATTCTCCGCATTTATGATTCCGATACAACTAACATTTAATAGAATACAATGAGCTCCAAAGTTGAAGGGGGAAAAATAAGTGGTTTATTAATTCGGATATTCTTAAATGTCGAGAGAAAACATTGACATCTTAAAACTTAAATTCTTATTTTATGACAGAACTTAAAGGTCAAGTCCACCTCAGAAAAATGTTGATTTGAATCAATAGAGAAAAATCAGACAAGCACAAGCTGAAAATTTCATAAAATCGGATGTAAAATAAGAAAGTTATGACATTTCTAAGTTTCGCTTATTTTCAACAAAATAGTTATATGAACGAGCCAGTTACATCCAAATGAGAGACTCGATGATTATCACTCACTCACTATTTCTTTTGTTTTTTATTGTTTGAATTATACAATATTTCAATTTTTACGAATTTGACAATTAGGACCTCCTTGCCTGAAGCACAAAATGTTAAAATAATGGAATTCCACGTGTTTACGGATGAATGAAACTTCATTTTACATGACAATGACGAGAAAATAAAAATATTTCATATGATAAAATACAAAAGAAATAGTGAGTGAGTAAGTGATGTCATCAACTTTCTCATTTGGATGTAACTGGCTCGTTCATATAACTATTTTGTTGAAAATAAGTGAAACTTTAAAATGCTATAAATTTCTTATTTTACATCCGATTTTGATGAAATTTTCAGTGTTGTGCTTGTTGAATTTTTCTATTTTTATTCATATCAAGTTTTGTTGGGGTGGACTTGTCCTTTAATATGATATCTAAAAAAGAATTTCATATTAATAATAATAATAATAATACCCAATATTTATAAAGCGCTTTTCCCAGAATGGCTCAAAGCGCGTTACAGCATATTATTACCCCGGTCATTGGATTAATTTCAATCCCGCACGAAAGTGCACAATTTCCACTCCCTGGGGAGCATTCCTTGCATTCATCGCAGCCATATTGTAGCCATCCTTTTCATTTTCTTTTAAAATTTCTTTCTTTATTTTTTTCTCCGTCGTGGAACTGTCTTGCTTGTTTTATTGTTTGTAAACTTATCATTATTATTATTATTTTATTTATTTATTTATTTATTTATTTTTATTTTGGGGGGTAGCCCCTAATCCCCATCTGTAAACCCATGCTGTCAATGATGCAGTTTTAGTTCTTTGAAAGTTTCAGTATAAAGAAGCGCAGGTCATATATTAGGTTAAGGTTCAACAACATTGATAAATTTGAGTGACCGTCAATTGATTGCATCCATCGAGGGTCACTTATATTTATCAGTGTTGCTGAACCTTCACCCCCCCAAAAAAATGTCCCTCGTCCTAAAAATTCAAATTTTCCTCTTCTTCTGAATGCAGATGCTTCAACGAGAACGGAAAATTGCGTCTACGCTAATGTAAAATTGTAATATAAAGCCATAGACAATAAGAGTATAAGTTAATCATTTTATACTTTTTATCACAAAGGGGGGATGCAGCTTAAATAATGCAGAAAGTTCGACAGGGAGGAAGCAGAGTTTCGTAAAGTCATGTGAATCATCAGGTAAGCATTTTTCTTTCGAACTTATCAAAACTATTACCACGATTGCTTCTGGGCATTGTGGCGTGCGCTTTTAATCCAAATGTGGGGAAGTTACAAATTGATGCAGAGGTTCGAGGTTCGAGCCCTGGTCAGGTCTTTAGGATGGTGACGTTAAAGGTCGGTCCCAGACGTAAATAATCATATCTTATTGATACACGTCTGACAAAACTCAAATACACACACACACACACACCCTCACACACACACACACACACACACACTCTGTCATGTTTTAATTCAGAAATGCAATATCATATAACGACAAAGTTTTCCACATCCACTACCTGTTAACAGCATAGCACATTTTAGTCCTAAAATTCAAATACACATAATTACCTAATCAAATGTCAACATTATAATTTTTTTCCGCCTTTTCCGAGAATGTATTCAATCTATGTTTTGACTATGTAAGTAGGATTTTCAATCTAGCTCAAATCTTTGCGCAAGAAGCTCGCAGTACCATTACATTATAAAGAACTTCTAGCCCTCTACGTTCATCCCCATTTATAAATGTCCAGTGACAAGAATACTTTAGATGGCGCTGTGATGAAATGGGAAAAATGTCTGTTTGAGGTCTCTCAGGCCTAATCCATTCCCCATGGACTCATGTGTTAAATTGGCACTTTAAAAATTTCATAAAAAATAAGGATGAAATTCGGGGGTCGAATGTTTACTACCAGTGGATAGGATTTATATCTGGTAATCCATATCTGACCAGAAAAGGGTCCCTCGACCGGCTCATTTTAAAACTAAATTGGCGTGTTTGAAGACATCGTCGGGGGAGCAGATTCATCACCTCAAACAGCAAAATAGCCCTAATCCTTCCGCCAGTCAAAATATAGTCCAAAATTGGTGATATTTCTTCCCAATTTGGGAAAAGGAAGTTCAGTAATTACCAAAAAATAGAATCAGTGTTAGACGGACAATCATATGCATACACTTTGTCAATCAGCCATATCAAAATAAAAAAAATAGCAATGGGTTAATTGGCTCGAATGAATATCTATGGCCTGCCACTAGTGATTAGGCCCGTGAAGCCTTGAATTCGATTACATACTGTATTTTCCCTATATTTTCCTATTCTGAAACGAGAAGACAAAACAAAATGAACCAGGGAGAGATATTCAAACCTAAAATTCGATTATACCTCCAGAAATGGAAGAAATCAGAGCTAGGAAAGGAAATAAGACAGAAGGGGGGGGGGGGCAGAACTGGGATTATTGATCATCATGTGAACATGTTTTTATAACTGATTATCCGAAATTAACATAATTAATTCTGTGAGAGTCTTTCTCGGTCACCGAGTTGTTCTCCTGAAACACCGTCATGCTTCACGTGAGTCGGAGAACCTCGCAAAAACACTATTCTGTTTACATTGAAGTACTTGATAATGGGCTGAATTGGATTTGAAATAATGATGATGTGAAATCAGAAACCGAAAGAACGATATATATGTTTATGTATGAGTTTCTTGCGCACGATGCCCATAAATAGCGATTTATAGTGAATGACTCTGGATAGCTTTATTCACAAGTACCCCTTTCCGTTATTTTGCACTGTAAACTGAACCAGGTAACTCTTACGAGTTATCAACACCAGCCCATTGCCATAGCTGTACTTCAAAGAAGCAAGTTATCAAAGGTAAATAAATTATACTCATTATATCGTAAATTTAAACATGTAAGTAATTGGTGTCATTCCTTTCGTAGAATCCCAACTCAAATCGAAAAATTCATATTGATATAAAATGCTTATTAATATGAGGAAACCAAAAGTATGATCAAGATGAAAGCATGTAATTAGCTCAGAGAAAAGGGACGAGTCAGGGGAAGCGGAACGTATTTTCGTTTTTTTTTTTTTTTTTTTTTTTGGGGGGGGGGGCAAAGCCAAAAAGGGCATTTTGGTGCAAACGTATATTTTCACCATGAGATTATCATCTGTGTGAAGTGTGCATGTTTTGTATTAATTAAGCTGAACAAAGTTTTTTTAAAGTGATTTTTGATTGATAAGATACATATTTAGATTTTATTCTTTCGCGAGCGAGCGTAGCGAGAGGTTTGGGAAAATTCAAATCTGAAGTTGTAAAATTCGTTCTTTGGCCAATAATGGACCTAATTATTGTTAAAAGGATATCCTTACGAGATGTTGCGAGTGTGCATGAGTAACGAGCTCAAAATTTTGGAAATTTCATGTTATAAAACATGAAAATTAAACATTACGAGCAGTTTTTATAATCATGAAAAAGGATGTAACTCTAACTTAAGAATTAACGCTAGCGCGAAGCGCGATCTGAAAATTTTAATATACTGACCAGAAAAGGAACCTTTTAAAGACTGAATTTAATGACTCATGAATAAGATACGGGCTACATTTGTCACAGATCGAATCATGCGAGCGCGAAGTGCTTTTCTAAGTGATTTTCTAACTTAAAATGTATAACGTTTTACTTCAAAAAATGTATTTCATGAAAAAAGGGGGAACATTTCTTTTTTTAAAGAGCATCTGTTTCCTACTGGGATATTTTGGGGTTGGGGTCATTTGCCCCTCGCCCCCGGTTTCGCCGCCCCTGGGAAGAGCTTTGTGCTCCCGGGCACTGTCTTACAAAGAGTTACAATGATCCATCAATCTCAACTGTATGGAAATTCATCCATACCATTATTTTTCTACAGAAAATTTGCACAATCTCCTTAATGGAAAAAAGAGAATCACTATTCAAAAGAACGATGAATGTATGAATACATAATATCTAGAAAATATTTTGAATAAATTTGCATTTTAGATGTTGACGTTGCTGGTCATCCTTTTCTTTGGTTGATCGGAACAATCGCAACTCTTTGTAAGACGGGACTTGAATGACGGATCTAGAACGGTGAGGATCAACATAATTATGCCGAATACTTGTACTCCCATATGGAGGGAGGTCACGTCAAGAATCACAATTAGAATGCTGTCCATTATCAATGATAGCTATCGTTTCACCAAGAAAGTGTTTGATGGTGCATTGGGCTATTCCACACTAGAACTTCAAAAATATCATAAATTTCAACATGCTTTCAATAAGTCATAAGTAGTGTAATATTTTACTATGATACCTAAATTTTATGAAAATTATGAGTTTTAACCAGAAGTGAAGACAGATATAGTTTTAATTGGGGGGAACAATGGAATTTTAAATTTTCAATAATTTTGCTCATTGAATAGACACCGCCTGAAACAATTATTTGCAAAGCAAGAGAAGATTGAAAATATTGCAGGTCAATAGAGTAATATATCACTGATGGTTCCAAATAATATCTACAACATTTTCATGATCCATAATAGGGCAGTCCTGATTTTTCCGAACCTATTTTTGGCAATGTCCTGTACGACACATGACAAGGCAAAAAGTTTTTCCTACAATTTTATTTTTGATGATGCAATTTCATAAAATCAGTTTCTCTTTGTTTGACCCATGGGTGATCGATTTATCCCATAAGGATCTAATTACTGCCCTTCATTTTTCAATTATTGTCCTATTAAAAGTTATCCCGTACGACACACGGTGTGTCGTATACGAGACATGTCCCGTACGACACACAATATAATAATGCATTTGATTGCAGGATTTGGATTCAGAAACCATAAATAGTAGGCATATTTAAATTCATTTAATTGATTTAGCATAAAGTGAACTAAAAAAGTACTTTGTTTATCTCCACAGAACATAAAATAGGTGATTCTAAACATTTTAATTTATATGGAGGCTTATTCTTTTGTGAATCCCTTCAGCTAAACTGGTGATTTTCACTGATCAGAGCACGTTAATTTCTTTTCATTGGACATGATAAGAAAACTTTTATAATTATTTCAACCTAGCCTGGAAGATGACTTCCTCTTGCATGCTAATGTGGAATTATTATAAGATGTAAAAAAAATACATATCAATCATCATGATCATCTATTTGGACTTCCCTTGATGATCACTATTTTTTTATATACAGCATTGAAACTCCTTACTTTTTTCAATATGTTTAAAAAAATCTGGAAAATAAGACAAACCATATAGTTTCATGAAATGCAGATGGGTTTGAAAAAGTAGAACCGTATTTCTTTAGAAAAAAAAGTGGAATTACAAGTGACAGTTGTGACATATATCATGTAGATATTCATTTTATATAAAAACTTATAACATTTTAGCCCCATAATTTACACAAAGTTTCATTCATTCATTGTTTAAATAGTGTTTGGAAATCATCAATTAATTCCCTAAAATATAACTTCACACAAAACCTAAAGTTTTTCAGCTCGTAAAAATGCTGTGAACACTTGTACATTTCCCATCATGAAAAAATTATAACATATTGCTCCCAATTGTATATATTGAGGTTACTTAATTATATTGTCCTGAATGACTCCTTATTACAAGATTTTTCATAAAAGAGGAAAATTTAGGGGCAATGCTCCTTCTGATTGATTAAAAGTTCATTTTTTTTATTCAGGCTGCCCAGTACAACACGCAAGTGTATGTACAACACACAAGTGTCCCGTACGACACACAAGTGTCCCGTACGACACAGAAGTGTCCTGTACGACACACAATTGTCCCGTACGACACATTATTTTGTTTATGATATATTGACAGAAATATTCAGCTAATAGCGATTTCTAACCTAATGAATGTCTTAGTTTGATAGGATTATCATTATCATCAGCCAAATAATGTGATTGAAGAAGCCAAAGTGACATAAAGTAAGAAAGTTTGGCTTCAATTTAGAGATGTCCCGTACGACACATTTTGAATGTCCCGTACGCCACAATGTTCTCGAAAATTATAATTTGCTTTATTTATTCATGAATGTTTATTTTGCTTTCTTTTATAAATGTGTTTGTTCTTGGGTAATTGAGTGTTAATTTGAGTTCAGTTTCTACTAAATTTATCTGCCCAACTCACAGACTTTTGAGTACAAACTTGAGGTTTCTAAAAAAAACACTTTTTCTGCGTCCGTACGACACATTACTATCTTAAATCTGTATTATACAGGATGTAAATTCAAGTCATGTTAAGTCTTGGTTTTTCTAACACTCTGGTAGTACTTGATGATCACCTATAGTTACTGGAATATTTTTTGTTTTTTCTTGTCAAAAACTGTCAAATGCTCTCTAAATGTCCCGTACGACACGTATGGAATCACCCCATTACTTTATAAAAAACAACAACAAAACATAAAATGATTGCTGTCATTTTGATATCGCTTCTCGTTTTTGTACTAACACAGAATCTAAACAAACAATCATGGCAACTCTTTCGTTTGCACTTCTCCTTGTCAATGTCATTCACTCGGCCTTCATTATGGTGGGGACAGAACCACTCGCCACCATGCGTGATCCGGGAACTACCGATCATAGAGGCTTTGACCCTATCAACACGGGTTCAGGTAAATATTGCTCCATGGACATCCAAAACAGTAGAGCCAACTGCTCGAATCGTGGTCTAAAAGAAGTTCCAAGGGACATTCCCTATTATACACTGCATCTATCACTCTCCTACAACTTGATAGAGAGGATCTACAACGATTCTTTCTCACATTTAAAGAATCTCGTTGATATATCACTGCAGTACAATGTTATCTTCGAGATAGAAGAAGGCGCATTCTTTGATCTTCATCTCTTGCAGTCGGTAAACCTAATTGGGAATCGGCTGTCTGTTCTTCCAAGTCATCTCTACAGTCAAAACTATTATCTTACTGATATATTTGTCAGGAACAACACTTTAACGGAAATTCCAGATCTGGTCTTGAAGGCACCGAATATATCTTTCATTGACTTTGGGCTGAATTTCATCAACTCATCGAATTTCAGAATGTATTTCGACACAACGTGTGACCTTATGTACATAGATCTCAGTGGTAATGCAATCAACAGTCTAGAAAATGGCTCACTGAAAAATTTGGAAGTTTGTATAAAGATTACTTTCATTGATTTTTCATCAAATAGCATATCATCGTTAGACCCTCAGAGTTTACAAGGAATCAATATCGAAGGAATTTCATTCGAAGGGAACCCTCTATATGAAAAAGGAGTTGAAGAGGTTTTTTATGCATCGATCAGAGCCCCTACGCTGACTCACATAAGTGTAGCAACATCAAATCTAACATCTCTATCTTCAAAGATCTTCAGTCCTTTGACAAACTCGCCATTGGAATCCATTGCTTTAAGTACAAACGACATCTCCTCCATCCCAGAAAATGTTTTTCATTTTTTGACAAGATTACGGAAATTGTTTTTGTCCGAAAATAAAATACAAGTAATTTCTCCGAAAAGTTTTGATAACATGTCTTCTATGCAACAACTTTACCTTGATGGCAACGCTATTGCACACTTAGAAACTCCAGCTCAAACAGGGATATGGGAACCACCACTTAGAACTCTCTCTCTGGGTAATAATTTACTTTCTGAAATTCCATCGAAAGTGTTCATTGGTTTGGGGAGTTTGATTTACCTTATACTCCATTTTAATTCTATCAGAATTATTCACCGTGATTCGTTTGATGGTCTGACTAGCCTTGAACTCCTCAATTTGAACGGAAATTCATTGATAAATCCTCCGAGATTTGGGGCTATACCTACCCTGATAAATCTTTACTTGAGTAGTTGTGGTATCAACTCTATTGACCCTGAAAACACATTCACTGGCCTTTATGTGCTCTCTGAACTGAGGCTTGATAACAATTATCTTCATATATCTGACTTATGGATAAATGAAAGAAACATATCTACATTTAGGAACCTAACCAAATTAAAGTACCTCGATTTAAGCGCCAATAACTTGATCCAACATGAAATACCAAGTGGATGTTTCGAAGGTCTTTACAACCTTGAGATGCTAAACCTTCAAGGCATTTCTCTTCCTAAGCTAGACCAAGACCTTTTAAAAGGCCTCACAAATCTTGAAATGCTTTCCCTTGAAAACAACGAGTTAAAGGATATTCATCCCGAAACTTTCCGAGATCAGGGCAAATTATTCTCACTTTATCTTGGTCAAAATCCAATTGCAGGTCTAGACGATAATGTATTTGCTCAAACTAAAAAGCTATCCGTGCTGAGTCTGCCTAAAACGAACATAGAGGTCATTACGAAAAAAACACTTGGTCCAATCATACCTTCTTTGTCCACCTTAGATTTATCCAACAAAAAACTCTCATGTAACTGTGAAAATAAATGGTTCAGAAACTGGATGCAAAACAGCAGTGTAGAAATAATTTTAGATGAAACCGTTTGTTCCATCGATTCTCCCCAAGAATTGCAGGGAAAATCTTTTAGCGAGTTTGATTCACCCCTCTACTGTGGCCCTGATATAATTTTATACTGTGGTGTATCTGTCGTTTCGGTTCTGGTGATAGTTATTCTGGTGGTGTTGTATTACAATCGTTGGTGGATCAACTACAAGTGCTTCCTTCTCAGACTCTGTATAATCGGTTACAGCGAAATCATTGAAACACGGGATTACAAATACGACATCAACATTGTGTACGATGACGACCACCAAGAATGGGTCAACGAATATTGGGTGCCCAACATTAATGAGCGTGATCCAGACTTAAATCTCCTAGTCGGTGATGAAATGCTACCACTTGGGATGTATCGCCTTGACGCTGTTGCCCACGTCATTGACAACAGTTACAAATCGGTTTTTATGGTCAGTCAAAGTGCGATCAAAGATAGTTGGTTTCTTACAAAACTACACTTAGCTCTGCAACATGTGAATCACGCCAAACGCGACGCAGTACTTTTCGTGTTTTTAGATGACATTCCTGGTGAAGACCTTCCTTATCTGATTCGCCTTTTGATGAGTATTAACCGACCCTATCTCAAATGGGACGAAGACCCAAGGTATCAAGAATATTTCTGGGAACTCTTCATGAAAAGCATCAAGGTTACCACCAAGATCAATTATACTATTCCAATGTAGATACGAAGTTTTAATATTTCTGGGAACTTTTCATGTAAAATATCAAGGTTACAACCAAGATCAATTCTACTATTCCAATGTAGAAACGAAGTTTTAATATTTCTGGGAACTTTTCATGTAAAGTATCAAGGTTACCACCAAGATCAATTCTACTATTCCAATGTAGATACGAAGTTTTAATGTTTCTGGTAACTCTTCACCAAAAGGGTTACCACCAAGATAAATCATACTTTTCTAATGTAGATACGAAGTTTTGATCTATCCATGGGTGACGTATCAGTGATCTTTAAAGATTTATGGCATGTGCAAATTAGTGTTATAATTAATTGTATAGTTATAGTAAGAGCCGAAAACTCGTCAGCAAATTTGTAGTCAGATGTTGCTCGATTGATGGCGGGGAGCTTTGGAGATCAGGTATTTTTGACTCTAGGTCAAACTTACAATGAAGTTGTCATACACATTCTGGCGCTGGTGAAATTTGTATCATAACCTATGAGGAGCAGAAGATACGTGGATATTAAACATGATAAAGGGAAGTGAATTGATGTTCAGATTAGTCTATAACATATAATAATATTAATGATCATGATGATAATGATTTATTAAGCGAAACGTTTATCATGATTCTAATATTGTGTCCCGATTGTGTCACAAGAGCTCGAAGCTGCTGTGATTCTAAATGAACAAATTACGTTCTATTCCATAGACATAATCTGGAGGTTGCACGCATGAATGATCAGTCTCAAAGAGTTACTTTAGTTTAATGTTGAGGTGTTGCAACAAAAACGTGTTTTGTTCATTACGTTAATTGTCAGATTCGACAAGCTCATTGCACATGGGGGGGGGGGTTACAATTCAGTGTGTTGAACACTATCAGTTATTTCTTAAAATTGAGTCTTTGTCGAACTGATAATTACCAGCGGTGTTCCCTAATAAATTAGGTGACAGAAGATAATTTGGAAAGGGCATATACCGAGAACATAATACTTTGTACCATCTGCATATTAGATATTTGTGAATCCGACAGTCCATATTATGAACTGTGATAATAATCAAGTTTGCTCGTAACGCATGCAGAACAATGTTTTTCAGGGTATCTTCATGTAAGTATTTGTGAAAAAGCCTCAAGTCAGCCTATATCAAGAAATAGGCAGATTTGCAAACACACGCGAAGTGAGTTTCCACGTATAAGTACATGCGTATAAAATACATCAAAGTTTCTAGTATCAGTTTGAGTTCTGGCTGAGTCGCCCTTTAGTACAAATTAACTCTGAACTTTGAAAACTGGTGCTCAGTGCCCCCGGGGATGGGGGGTACCGTCTCGTGTATATCACAAACGGGGATGTGCCGCTCCAGTAGGTCGTTTTTTGTCCCTCCCCTAAAAAAACCCTTAGACATGGGTCTTGCTATTGCAAGAAATCCTTAGCCATATAGGGTTCTATTTTTCAACTGAATAATTCTTAGACATATCCGTTTCTACAAAGGAAAATACCTGTAAGAATTCTCAGGAAAAGCCCCCGGAAAAGCCCCGGAAATGTCTACGTCGAGAGTAAGAGTAGGAAACCGGGACGAGTAGATTCTGTAGTTTTTCCACATCTTATTACGATAGTAATGCATATCTTTTTAATGTGATGGTCTCATTTCTCAAAAAGCTAAAATTAATCTGGAAAACGTGACTTTATTTTACATAAAATCATTAGGCATGGGTCTGTATTTTGAGAAAAGTCTTTTGACATGGGTACCTGTTCAGGACCCTTAGAAATTGGTAAGGGTTTCAAACCCCGAGTCTCACACCCCGTCCAATCATAATCCAAGTATACCCCGGTTCAGTGCCCCCCAAACCAACAATTCAATTTTATTTTCATTTCACATCAAATTTTCTAGCATAATATACATCCAAAACAAAACAAATCATAAAAGGCGTAATTGAGGTCATGATTATGTAATTAACAGTAGATACTGACGCAGCCATAATCATAAATATCAACAATAAAAAATAGCCCCTATGTAGGCACATTGTTAAACAAAAATAAGGGATAAAAGGAGGTGGGAATGAATCCCTGCACTTTTATTTTTCTTAAAAGATGTCCAAGATCAAGTTATTACTTGTTGAAGGAGAGTTAATAATGTTTTTGACTATAATCATTCCATCAATGAAATAGTCTGTAAATAACCGGGTAGTAATACAAAATAAAATATGCTTATTATATTTTTTATGTTTATTATTTTATATTGTATGCTTATGCTTTTTTCTGTACAGAAAATCTGCACGTTACAATGACCACACAATGCATGTTTAATATCTTGAAAATTGTTCGTACAGCCCTACCATGATCATATTTCCATTATCATGATTATATATGGCCTAAAAGAGTATGTTCTCCAAAATGATTTAATTCCATATTCGTATGGTATGTGTTAGGCTTAGTCAATCAGAGGGTATTATTTACTCTGATGTAAATGCAATTATGACATTATTGACATCCGGGCCCAGTATTACAAAGAGTTACGATCTATCCAATCAATCGTAACTCTATGGAAATCCATCAGTGTCATAATTTCTTCTATAGGAAATTTGCAAAATGTTCTTTGTAAACAAAGGAGAGCACGCCCAATTGTCAAGAAATCAATGAATTTATGGATATACATTCATATCTAGAAAATAAATTGAAGAAACGTGCATTTTATATGTTGACGTTGCTGGCCGTACATAGTTGCGATTGATCGGATCAATCACAACTCTTTGTAAGACTGGGCCCCTGGATTCATCAATTGCACTCATGCCTTACTTTTGCGCAAATCAAAAGTAACGTTTACTCTGCTAATAAGAGTAGAAAAATATCTCAAGTACAATTTTCAACAGTTTCCTTCAGTGATTTCCTGGTCACGCGAATAAACGATATCTATGAAAATATTGAATTTTATAAGTATAGGGATAAACACTATGAAAATGACCGTCGCTAATCAAGTACAGCGAAAGTATAGATATGTCAATGATCGGTAAATCCTGATACTATTAGCGTTCGTCTGTGTAAACCATGTCTCATATTACATGGTTGTATATGGTTGGTATCGGTACTGGCATATTGTATGTCTTCTGATTGTTTAGTTGGAAATATGAGTAAATTGCCTTCATTGTATTTTAATATGTTATTTGTTGTACAATTCGGCGTTATAGCTCTACATTTGTGCCCGTCTCTCTCTCTCAGCATAGTCGAACATGAGCAAAGTGTTTTTGGAATGATTTGTTTAAATGTGCCAAATGGCTAACGCAAAGTTTCCTTTAAAAAATTGCCGATAGCCCCTTTTAACATCTATTATCAAGTCTAAACAATTACGATGTTCAGAGCAAGAGCGGGAATACGAACCATTTTTTGCAAAGTATTTTTTTAGTACAATTGTATGTAGTATTACGTAGTTGCAGATGAAATGAACTCACAAACTATGATCATGATGATTGACAGAAAACACTGACAATAATCATGTGAAAAGGAACAGCGTATGCCATTTTATTATCCAAATACTATACACGTACAAATAGGCAATACAAGCAGATCTATACAGTCGTCATAAATCAGCCTTTATACAGCATTACATGTACATACTCTTATAATAGTTACCATGCATAAATTATTCACAATCTGTAGAGAAGAATATAATCATCCAAATACCACGACGAATATACAATATCTTACAAGACATCATTTCGAGACGAAGAAATAAATACTGTCAATATTGGTAAATATCCATGGAAGCCGTTTATCGATAGAATAGCCCCACGAACGATAGACCGCATAACATTCAACAACAATAAAAAGTATATCCCCTTATAAAAAATACCAGAAATTTAGAATAAAACAATAATAGTTCTTAGCAGAATAATTTGACTGGACAGTTATATTACACTCATTGATGAGTTTCTGTGTGAAATAAGAATTGATCCATCGCGTCCTGAGCACACCGAAAATGCAAAAATGCCACCTTTTCAAACACAAGGGTAGTGTTTGGGTGTCAGCGATCCAAAATTATAGCAAATAATAATTTGTTTGTGGTGTTATCATATATCCTTTGCTCCGATCACGTCTCGACTCATACTTTTCAATTTATTTTAGTTTATTTTTTAATTAATTCAATTCAATTTAGTTTTAGTTCATTCTGTTGCAATTTGTTTTTCTAAATTTTATTTAATTAATTTTTTTGGGGATATCAAATGAGCTCAATGGAAAATGCACCTTTATACAAGTAATAATGGTCAATTTGAATATATTGATAAAAATGAAAATCAGACATTTTCTCACATTCCAATCGTGTCGTGTCGTGGATGTGTGAACTACAACGTTATTATCAGAAATTACTTTTGTTACTTTTGAAAATTGACAACGGGCCGTTGTGTTCCCCAACACATCAGTGAATTATTCACGGAGAAGTTAGTTGATTCTTTGCTCGCTGATGTTGCAATTTTGCACATTCGTACAATTAAATTCAACAATCGTAATAATTAGTTTTCTCCCGTAACTTCAAATCAGATAAGCTAATAAAAGGCAACCGTTCTTGGATAACATCTATATGATAATAATAATAAGTATAAATGGTGCAATATGGATAGCTTGAATTAAAGAAAATAAGATGGAACAATTGTCATTATTATCCCCCCCAAAAAATAATAATAATTCAGCGTGCAAAGAGTTAGGGGCGGTAGCAGCACTCCTGACAAATTATTTTATTGAAAATTTCGCGAAAATGTATTTTCTTTTAGAAAGGAGGAGTTTCTTTTTATGTTTTCAAAGATTTGGTATACGTCCTGCAATTAGGCCTGATAATGAATTGGGAATGGCAGAGGTGGGGTAAGGGGGGGGGGGGGGGAGGGACGGGGTGTTTCACAATTCTGCGCTATGTGAGAATCTACAAACGGAAAATTTGCCCTTTTCAATGTTAAGGATTCATAAGAGTTAAGTATCTACGATATTATTAAATAAGTTAAGATAACACAGAAACGAAATATTGTGAAGAGATTCACATCCTGGCCCAATTGTTTTATGTCTTCACAGGTAAAGAATATTAATGAAAAGAATCCCTTGACGAATATAACATTTCCTAAATAGAGATATTCATACTTTCCCTACTACAGGGACCAATCGAATTCTGGATTTAGTTTGAATCCTTAAGATTCATTTGTAAATCCCGAAATATTTAAATTTAAATCATTTGAGATTTGAATTTAAGTCTTTAGGATTAAAACTAAATCCAGAAATCGATTGGTCCCTAACTACAGTCCATCTTGACTTATTTTAAATCCCTGTAATTTTGAGTGTATAACTATTATTTCTTCTTTTCAGGGGGTAGTATAATATCACTGATATTTCTCTATCTTCATGAAATCACACACTAAAACTTGCATTTATAGGTTTCAAATACATATTATACAGATACATACTCAAGTAGGCAAAATTCTACCCGAGAGCGGCCTAGGCCTATGAGTGAACGTCTTTCATTTTCAATCAAATATTCATCAAAATTTAATAACTTTTTCGAGTGATTGTTCATTCTTGTCAATTCAAGAATGAGTGAGAGTCAAAGCATATTTTTATCTATATTAGTTCTGAATTCACTCTTATAGCGTTTCCTCCTCTTAAATCAAGGCCTAGGCCTATATACTATCTACACGTTACTCTTAAAGTCACAAGTATTTTTCGTGCAATCGAAACAAATTGAAAACCAACCGCAAAACAATATACCTCAATGATACTGATATGAGAATGTGAAATAACGTATAACAACAGAACATAGGTTAAGGACAAACGACACACGACGGTTTCTACTTGATCAGATAATTTAAGTTATATATGTCATGGGTATCAAACATGTTAGTCGCTTGATAATTCAGAAGGAAGGCTTCAAAATATAATATTAAAAATAGGAAAAGCAATTGTAGACTAACCATAATTTTATTTAACGAGGAATTCTCACGTTCATCTGATATATGAATAATTATTTCACATGGAGCGTCAATATGGCAGAGTGCCAAAACCTACTTTGATTATACAAACATATAAGGAAGTATTTATGGAAATATATTTTATGAACATCGTTGTTAAGATAATCTTAACTGGGAAATTCGCCCCGACATAAAGTCATATAAAATATACAGAGCTTAAAGAACTAATTTTGTGACGTCACAATGCGAGCAGAACCCTCATTTGACATGCGTATGTGAAATAAAATGCAATCTTCTCCCACAAAAGAAATTGATGATTAGTTGTGCATTTAATCATAATAAGTGGCATTTCGTACAAGGTTATTGGAGAAAAATCTGTCATTTATCTCAAGGAATTAAAAAGTGGGAATTTATGAAAGTTATACTTGGCGCGTGGGGCAAAAGCACGTCACTAATAATCTGTCTTTCTATGATTCTTTCGTCAAGCCTTCATCTGTATTCATTTCAACAAACATGAAAGTCACATTAATTGCTCTCAGGTCACATTTATTCACTTAATTGAATAAGGGATACATGCAGACTCTTTACAAGTCATCTTATAATTTAACTTCAACCGGCTCAGCAAAATAAATCAAGTGATTTTAAGTACTTAAAATTGACATATTTCATTTCATCATTAACTTCTCCAAGTTGTAACATAAGATGATTATTGAGCATGACGAAGAGCTGCAAAATATTAACTTTATTCATTCGTGTAAATGATTTATTGTGACTAACGGCCATGGCATGAGTCTAAAGGGAATTTTAGATTATTTAGATTATTATATCATTCGCGTTGTTTGAAATGGTATTATTTGATGTTTTTAGTGTTCAGGTGCCCGTAACACAAAACTGAGCCATGATCGTAGAACACTTTTCTACGATTAATTGCATTGACTTCAATGTAATATCAATCTTGAATATCAAGCGTAAGATTAATCTCTAACCTTTGTTAGGGGACCCGGGTGATGATGATGATGGTGGTGGCGATTGCACCGGTGCACCGCGGAGGTGGTGATGATGATGCGGATGGTGAAAATAATAATAGGCGAATTCATACTGTATTTGATGAATTCGTGAAATTCTGGCCTAATTAGGGGGGGGGGGGGGTTGAAGCAACCCTTTCCTCTTGGTCCTCCTGCACAAAATGTGATTATGTTATTGATAGCTTTCGTAATGATGATAATGCTGCTGCTGCTGATGATGATTGTGATGTGGCGTGATGCTGCTGTTGGTGATGATAATGGTGATGTTGATGATGATGATGTTAAAGGACATAGCGATCGTACAGATGATAATAATAAATGTAAAATATATAAAGGACCGACATTGTGTGAAACGTAAACCGTCACAAATATCGTCAAAATCCATTGTAAAAACCCTCAACCTTACACATCAAATGTAGTTTTGTTGTCCCTCTTAACATGAATAGTAAATCAAATAAGAATGATATTCCTTGACTCAGATTCTATTCTCCTGTTGAATCCTCTGCTTCCTTATAAGACGTCTGTGCTCCCGAATCCACCCCCAAAATACATAAGTATACTCATTTGTGTCTCGTAATTGTTTACTCCACTACTTCAATTTGTTATTTGTCATTCATAAATCTACCGGTATAAGTCTTATACATCCTTGGAACATTCTTTAGCTTACCCAACAGTTTCATTTTTGTGATTTGGGCCATTGCTGTTTGGATGTACATTTCACTTTCTTAAAAAAAAATGGCTGAACTGTATTTCGGAAAATACTTTGATTTAATATCAGACTCCTCGCTTCTTGATGGCCATAGCCTTAAATATTACGTCATAACTTTTGATACGTAATATATTGACATGGAGTAGGAAGGGATGGGACTATCTTTATTTCAGATGTAATTTATTCACCTTGAGCTATCCTTACACACACGATCATTATCCAAAATAAGGTCATAGATAAAACAGTTAAATTTACAGGCTGAACTTAAAGAATTACGTTAATGTGAAAATAAGCCTAACTGATACGTTCAGAGTGATATAATGTATATACACTGAGTATACTGTTCAAAGTTAGTACCAACTTTCAATAAGATGTATATATATGAAGAAAAGTCCAAGGAAAACATATATGAAAGGCTGGTACAATATGTAACAACTCCACTATTTTTTTCTTCAAAATTAAAATTTGTTCATTCAATGTATACCCGAATTTCTCCCTGAGCGACGATGAAGCGATAAATACCACGACCTACCGGAACCACGACCTACCAGAACCACGACCTACCGGAACCAGTTCGGTGACACGACATTTGCTCTTGCAACATTTGCTTCGGCCTTGTTTTTTCTTCTCAGAATGGGTGACAATTAGGATTGCAATTTATTGTTTATCTTACACTGTAAAAAATGAAGTGCTAATTTAGCGTTCCATGTGCTTGTATAGTGACTACCAGTGCTGATTTACTAGTTCAAATTTGAACAAGAAAATCAGCACTCAAAGTGCAGTCACTGTACAAGCACTGTAAGTGCTAAATTAGCACTTCATTTTTTACAGTGTAGAATAATGTAAAGATAAGGATAAGGGTTTATTTTCGGATTTTAGGTTATAATTATGCTAGACTTAAAGTGCTGATTTTCCATCGGAGCAATTGTCGCCGGAGCAAATGTCATGGAACCTCTAGTTCACACACATCTCATTTTATCAGCATTCCATCTTTTCCAAGATGTTTACAGGGTCTCTTTTTGAAATTGCAAGAAAGACGTAAAAGTATACTGCTAAAAGAGAAACGAATAAGCAGATGATGAAGAAGAAGAAGATGAAAAGAAGAAGAAGAAAAAAAAAGATGAAAAATAAGAAGAAAAGTTAAAGTTTAAAATCTCAAATCAAAGCGATTTCATTGAAATTTGGAAAACATTATGTTGGGTCAAGTAGTAAGCTTGAGACATTTCATTCATTAAGAGGTACATTCTTTACAGTTTATTTTTCATTCATTTATCGATTCATTCATTTATTTTTAATTTTAATTTATTTATGCGCTATAGTCCATATTCAGTCACAAATAATTTCAAAACCGTTCTCCAAATATGCTGAGCAACAACGGTGATGGCGCTATTTTGACTTCAGTGGAGGGTTTCATGAAATGACTTGGCAGACGTATTATCCGACAGTTGCCATAGGAACTGTGCTCCTCAGCCAATCAAAATCAATGAAATATGTCAGACCTGACAACTTGTCAGATGAAAATATTGACGAAACGCTCCCCGTGTAAAACGTAAACTCCATATTGTTCACGGTGTGAACTGAGCTCCAAGTACCGACTACAGATTAAAAATAACTATAGGCCTAATATAGACGGCATTGGTAAATTAACATCGAACTGACATTAATCCAAACACAAGCTTCGCCTCACATTCGATGTTGTAAGCAAGTCCTTTTTTGATATAATATAATTGTTCACTATAAACTGACTTCAGATGCATAGGTCTATGGTTTCATCATTTTGATAATCTGCTACATGAACAAAGAGAATGGACTTTAAGAAAAGTGGATTTCAGTCTACATACTCTATCTATTGCCATGACTGTTAACCCTAAACAAGTGGAACACCTCTGGCAGTCTCACCTGCACCATGCGATTCAATATACCAGCAGTGCTGACTTTGAATTCATAATGATACAATAATAATTATGTTCAATGACAATGAATGGCAGTTGATTTTTCTTATGCGACCTAAGACTAGTCAGTGATACTTGATTACCCCTATATCCACATTTTATTAGCTATATCTATAAACTTTGGAAGTTATGACAGCAATCTAAGAATTACCTCCAGAATGGCCAAAGTTCATTGACCGTAAATGACATTTGACTTTGGTCTTGTGACCTGAAACTCGCATGAGATGTTCAGTGATATTTGATTACTCTTATTTTCAAGTTGTATGAACTGGATTCGAACACTTTCGGAGTTATAATGGTTATTCAACAATTCCCACAACATGGCAAAATTTCATTGATCTTTGACCTTGGTCATGTAACTTAAAGCCTGCACAGGATGTCCAGTGATACTTGATTACTCTTATGTCCAAGTTTTATGAACTAGACCAATGCACTTACAGAGTTATGATGGTAATTCAACAAATACCCCCAACATTGCCAAAGTTCATTGACCTTAAAGACCTTCGACCTTAATCATGTGAACTGAAACTCGCACAGGATGTTAAATGATACTTAATTACTCTTATGTCAACGTTTTATGAATCCGATCCATAAACTTTCGAAGTTATGATGGAAATTCAACGAATACCCCAACGTGGCCAAGGTTCACCGACCTTAAATGACCTTTGACCTTGGTCATGTGACCTAAAACTAGCACAGGATGTTTAGTGATACTTGATTACTCTTATGTCCAAATTTTATAAATCAGATCCATAAACTTTCAAAGTTATGATGGTAATTTAACAAATACCCCCAACTTGGTCAAAGTTAATTGACCCTTAATAACATTTGACCTGAAACTCTGGCAGGATGTTCAGTAATAATTGATTAACCTTATGTCCAAGTTTCATGAACTAGATAATACACTTTCTAAGTTATGCTGTCATTTCAAAAATTAACCTTCAGTTAAGATTTGATGTTGACGCCGCCGTCGCCGTCGAAAAAGCGGCGCCTATAGTCTCACTCTGCTATGGAGGTAAGACAAAAATGAAGATAATGAATGATGCTTTTTTTGGAGAGAATGCACAAGGTCGGTAAATTCTTATATCACATTGAATAAAGTAACCATATTAAACGATTTGAAACGCCACATAACAAATGTTAGTGCACGAAATACGATGTTGTGCGATATAACGAGTAATGCTGTTATAACTATTGAAGCTTCAGCCTCGAACATTTAAACGCAATAAGTAAAATGATGCAATAACATCATAAATGTCTCAATATGATTTCATTACAAAATATCTATCTACTCGGTATAGAAAACAATGTAAAAATGTGCAAAACCTCTTGAAAAATCAACAAGTCTTATAGAATTTTATATTTCATACGATTGCTCGCAGAGCAAAACACATCAAAATGTATGAAATGACACTGTCCCTTTTGCGTAGATTAAAGTCGAGGTACATAAATGAAGATTTGTGGAACATAAAATTGAAGAGTCATGAGTGAGCAAGGAATGATTTGATGAAAGTATTCTCCCTAGGTACTGTATTGTCGATAAGGAATAAGTTCATAAATCTGTTCCATTTTCCGAGTCATAGTCTAATCTCTCCAGACTCTCTGATTCAGTCAAATTTTCGTCAGGTTCCTGAAATAGGACAAGATTTGTTTCTTTTACGCTGGTCCCAGAAGCACCTTCTTCGTCTTTCGCGGTATCACTGCTATTCGTTCTTTTTCTAGGACGTTCGAGTGTCGAACAAGCACTGTTGCTAGTGGCAGATGCCATCACTGCGGACGTCAAGGCTGCTACCGTTGGTCCCATGGTTCCTGGTGGGAGCTCTGGGATTCCTCCACCAAGACTGGTTTCTAACACACCATCTTGTCTTTGAACATGGATGATGTCCTCTTCGCCACCCTGGCCGATTTTGACTGTCATTACACATGGCGCAGGAGGGGCGGGAAGACCTGGTGTGGCTGGACCGTTCAGACCCGACGAAGCTACTGCTGCTGCTACATTTGAAGCCTGATTTTGTGATGATGATGCCATTGGGCTTATGACCTGAAGCAGCTTGACAACCGCCCTCAAGTCTTGGCTCAGGTTGGAAACATCTCTGCTCAGGTTGGATACCTTGTGTCAAGAATAATCATTTATAAATGTAATAAGCCAGTTCACGGTTAGCTCATGATCAACTTTTCTCAAATGACCTTTGTGATTTTTCATTAGGATAAACACTATCATTTTCAAATGTAGATGTTGCGTAAGCTTTACCGGTAGAGTATTCAAATTCTAAGAACAAAGAGCATTGTATACACCAGGTGACTAGAATAGTACATCGGGATAAAGTTTGGAAATCTGTTTTATTGTCTGCCTTTGGCACATTTGACTATTGTTTATGCTACTGTCAAACACCAGTAATTATGAAGGCTCTATTTATTACTCTTCAGCTTGGATGAGATAAAATGAATATTTTGAAAGGAACACATGAATAATCATCAAATCACAAATGCCTATGTCAGTGAATTTGAAAGCCACCTTCACGGTTTATCTCAAATGACCTCTTTCTGCTCGTGTGCAGTTTACAACCGTGAACAGGCTCATTGTATAAACATTGTACTAATCTACAATGTAAAAGGAAGTAAAAACCAAAATGTTAGGTTAAAAAATCTCAATAGCTTTAATGAAAGACTGCATATAACATTTCAAAGAAAGTCAGGAGACACTCACTGGGGAGCATTTCTTCAAATAATTCTTAAGAAGAAGTTGTAATATCTGAAGAGAAAATTCAATACCTGTTTGTCAAGACGTTCCACACTGTTTCTGGTGTACTCAAGTTCATGCCTAAGATCTTCTTGATAAAGGGAATCGGATGAATTTGATCTCGTATGATCTGCTTGAAAGAAAATGGAAGTTTAATGGTGGGCAATTCATTCATATTAACGATTCATCGATGTGGTACATTTACCTAAAACATTACAGGAAACCAATCATGTCTGGAGAAAATGACAAAATTGTTTTTACATACAGAAGGTTCCTAAAATGGAAGGCTTATACGAAATATAATCTCATCTAACGATTATTGGCGAGACTTTTTAAACACACAGAGCGGAGAATAACCTTCAAATAAGAATGCGGCAACGGAAGACAACCCATCGTAATCAAAAGAGTAAATCCTTTTTTTTGTCTGCCTAAGTTTAGTTTTTTGTCAAGTTCTATTTCAATTGCCAGCTCATACTTTTTATCCAAATTCTACTCTGATGGGTAAAAGAAATCAGTATTCTTAGTAACTCTTTGGTGAGTTGACTTCACATTTCGAAATGTAAATACATATAGAAAACAAGGGACAAAACAATTTATAGACGATCAGATGGTGTCTGTAAGGAGTTCCATAATTAGGAACAATTAGGCCTACCTTGGGATAACTGTGGGGCTGTATAGCTGGTTCTCATACGGCTTTCACCAACTAATGGCTGACGAGGAGTTAAGGTTAGACTGCGATGCCTTGATGCTGCCGAATGGACATTACTTCGAGCTGCTGGGAAGTCAAAGGTATGTCGTTTAAATGGACTTCCTTCGTCTTCTACACCGTCAACGACCCTTGTAAAATGAAGGAAAAATAGTCACATGCATGTTGAACTTTAATCATGTTAATTCATAGTCTGTCATGTTTGCGTTTCTCAAACTGTAGCTACTTTATGAATCTATCGGTAAATTCGGCATGACTCTACGAAAGACTAGTTGATTTTTTTTGTTGTGTTAATAAGGACTTTTAACTCAGAGTTTTTGTCAAAATGTTATCAAGAAATCCAGTATCGCTTTGTTAGAAGACAATGGAAAATCTCATTTGGAATCATAGAATGTTCCAGTTGTCCTTAAGTGATCCGTAACCTCTGAAGCGATTTGCGATGGACCATCCCTTAAATACCCGGTATGAGGCAAAGTCATTAATTGTAGTGTTATCCAGTATGGTCAGTGTTCAGTATGACCAGTGTTCAGTTTGGTCAGTGTTCAGTATGGTCATTGTTCAGTATGGTCAGTGTTCAGTATGGCCAGTGTTCAATATGGCCAGTGTTCAGTATGGTCAGTGTTCAGTATGGCCAGTGTTCAGTATGGTCAGTGTTCAGTATGGCCAGTGTTCAGTATGGTCATTGTTCAGTATGGTCAGTGTACAGTATGGTCAATGTTCAATATGGCCAGTGTTCAGTATGGTCAGTGTTCAATATGGCCAGTGTTCAGTATGGTCAGTGTTCAGTATGGTCAGTGTTCAGTATGACCAGTGTTCAGTATGACCAGTGTTATTCAGTATGGTCAGTGTTCAGTATGGTCAGAGTTCAGTATGGTCATTGTTCAGTATGGTCAGTGTTCAGTATGGTCAGTGTACAGTATGGTCAGTGTTCAGTATTGTCAGTGTTCAGTATGGCCAGTGTTCAGTATGACCAGTGTTCAGTTTTGTCAGTGTTCAGTATGGTCATTGTTCAGTATGGTCAGTGTTCAGTATGGTCAGTGTACAGTATGGCCAGTGTTCAGTATGGTAAGTGTTCAATATGGCCAGTGTTCAGTATGGTCAGTGTTCAGTATGGTCAGTGTTCAGTATGGCCAGTGTTCAATATGGCCAGTGTTTAGTATGGTCAATGTTCAATATGGCCAGTGTTCAGTATGGTCAGTGTTCAATATGGCCAGTGCTCAGTATGTTCAGTATGGTCAGTGTTCAGTATGGTCAATGTTCAATATGGTCAGTGTTCAGTATGGTCATTGTTCAGTATGGTCATTGTTCAGTATGGCCAGTGTTCAGTATGGTCAGTGTTCAGTATGGTCAGTGTTCAGTATGGTCAGTGTACAGTATGGCCAGTGTTCAGTATGGTAAGTGTTCAATATGGCCAGTGTTCAGTATGGTCAGTGTTCAATATGGCCAGTGTTCAGTATGGTCAGTGTTCAGTATGGTCAGTGTTCAGTATGGTCAATGTTCAATATGGTCAGTGTTCAGTATGGTCATTGTTCAGTATGGTCATTGTTCAGTATGGCCAGTGTTCAGTATGGTCAGTGTTCAGTATGGTCAGTGTTCAGTATGACCAGTGTTCAGTATGACCAGTGTTATTCAGTATGGTCAGTGTTCAGTATGGTCAGTGTTCAGTTTGGTCAGTGTTCAGTATGACCAGTGTTCAGTTTGGTCAGTGTTCAGTATGGTCATTGTTCAGTATGACCAGTGTTCAGTATGACCAGTGTTATTCAGTATGGTCAGTGTTCAGTATGGTCAGTGTTCAGTTTGGTCAGTGTTCAGTATGACCAGTGTTCAGTTTGGTCAGTGTTCAGTATGGTCAGTGTTCAGTATGGTCAGTGTTCAGTATGGCCAGTGTTCAATATGGCCAGTGTTTAGTATGGTCAATGTTCAATATGGCCAGTGTTCAGTATGGTCAGTGTTCAATATGGCCAGTGTTCAGTATGGTCAGTGTTCAGTATGGTCAGTGTTCAGTATGGTCAATGTTCAATATGGCCAGTGTTCAGTATGGTCAGTGTTCAGTATGGCTAGTGTTCAGTATGGTCAATGTTCAATATGGCCAGTGTTCAGTATGGTCAGTGTTCAGTATGGTCAGTGTTCAGTATGACCAGTGTTCAATATGACCAGTGTTCAGTATGACCAGTGTTATTCAGTATGGTCAGTGTTCAGTATGGTCAGAGTTCAGTATGGTCATTGTTCAGTATGGTCAGTGTTCAGTATGGTCAGTGTACAGTATGGTCAGTGTTCAGTATTGTCAGTGTTCAGTATGGCCAGTGTTCAGTATGACCAGTGTTGAGTTTTGTCAGTGTTCAATATGGTCATTGTTCAGTATGGTCAGTGTTCAATATGGTCATTGTTCAGTATGGTCAGTGTTCAGATTGGTAATTGTTCAGTATGGTCAGTGTACAGTATGGTCAATGTTCAATATGGCCAGTGTTCAGTATTGTCAGTGTTCAATATGGCCAGTGTACAGTATGGTCAGTGTTCAGTATTGTCAGTGTTCAGTATGGCCAGTGTTCAGTATGACCAGTGTTGAGTTTTGTCAGTGTTCAATATGGTCATTGTTCAGTATGGTCAGTGTTCAGTATGGTCATTGTTCAGTATGGTCAGTGTTCAGATTGGTCATTGTTCAGTATGGTCAGTGTACAGTATGGTCAATGTTCAATATGGCCAGTGTTCAGTATGGTCAGTGTTCAATATGGCCAGTGTTCAGTATGGTCAGTGTTCAGTATGGTCAATGTTCAATATGGCCAGTGTTCAGTATGGTCAGTGTTCAATATGGCCAGTGTTCAGTATGGTCAGTGTTCAATATGGCCAGTGTTCAGTATGGCTAGTGTTCAGTATGGTCAATGTTCAATATGGCCAGTGTTCAGTATGGTCAGTGTTCAATATGGCCAGTGTTCAGTATGGTCAGTGTTTAGTATGGCCAGTGTTCAGTATGGCCAGTGTTCAGTATGGTCAGTGTTCAGTATGGTCAGTGTTCAGTATGGTCAGTGTTCAGTATGACCAGTGTTCAGTATAGTCAGTGTTCAGTAATACCAGTGTTCAGTGTGGTCGGTGTTCAGAATGGTCAGTAGCTGTAAACCTGTACCTCAAGACTAACGTCAGAGACATATTGCACTATTGAACTTTCAGTTTAGACTAATGATATGTTTTTAAGATATCTAAGATCCAAACCAAGGTGTTATAGCACGGGAGATCCCAATGGGTGTGGCATCTGAAAAAATATCAACTTTTTATCAAACAAGCTATGGATAAAAGATTACTCGATTTAAGATACTTCGTGGATGAATGACCAATAGAATTATCGCCTGCAAGTAAAATCTAAAGAAACTCTTTGGTCCAGTTTCAATAAAGATGGTTAATGGTTTATTGCAATGAAATTTGAAAGTAACGTCATTATGTATATAAAAAAAAATCATGCCTATTGACAGGCAAAGAACATTTTTTTTCAAAAGTAGATTTATCCCTGGCTTCTGACAACTCGTTTTATGAAACAGACCTTGGTGGTAGCTATAATTATACCTCCAAATGGGTTTTGATGGCAGACACTAATAGCATTTCTATTAAGGAACATTTTGTAAGAGTGGTTAAAATGGTTATACCTTGGACTAAGATCCGGTGGCACAGATGTGGCTATGGAGTTGCTAACATCGAGTAACATATGCCTGTTCTCCATGCCATCTTCTCCCGTATCAGTCGATGAATCTCGGGTCTGTTTCGATGTTCCGACTTCGTCTTCGTCACGGACTTCAGAGATCGACGTTAATCTCGTGTTGCGCCCGCTGTTGTTCGTTTCGCAGTACGAATATTTTTCTTCTGCCTGTTGAAAATACGGACCAATTAAATGACGATTTGTTTGAAAGAGATAATATCGAAAGAGTACGCAAAAAGCTGAATAAAAATCATAAGAAATATGAAATTCCTCAGGTTGCTGGCTTAATAGAGTGCGTTGTAACCCATCGCTCTTCAGTTCTTGCAAAATCGACGAATTCCGAAATAAGAGGTCAGACCTTGACTGAAATGCAATTGATAAGTGGTTGTCAATCACTCATTTATTATCATTAAAACAAAATGTATGAGATTAAACAAAATTGATAAAAATTGGTTATATACATATACATACATGTATATACAGATATATGATTAATTACGAAAATTATATCATTACGCAACACGTCAATAACGAAAATAACAATAAAGTGCAATCTATATGTTTTATTCGACACTTGGTGCGGACTCGGTGGTGCGGGAGGCTTTGAAATAGTGGCACTGAAGTATGGGAGGTGAGAATAAACAAATGAAAATTGAAAAAAAACTAATATTTGAGTGAGGTGAGAGTAGACACATGCAATTGCATCGTGAGGCATTTAAACCAGAAAGTATAAATTTGTTGCGATTTGTTCTTTTATCTTTTCATATTTGTCTGTGCATACTCTATTCACTACAGCCATTATAACTGAGCCCAGCCTAGATGGTTATTAGACTTGTTTTCATGTAGGTAATGTATATCATGTGCATTGGTACCTCCATTTATCTTAAGATAGCTTGGTAGTTTCGATTGCAAATAAAGATTAATTTCAGTAGGAGTGTTTTTGCAACTGATAAAGAAAAGAAATGAACATCGGTCATACGACACCGACAAACTGGCCAGGTTTGTCGGCTTAAACCTAATACATCCCCGGAAGTAACACAAAAGATGGAACATATACAAGAGGCAAGACTGTGTAATCGAAAAAAAGAATGAAAACGTAATTCTATTCGTACATGTGGTTCGAGGGGGTAAGGACTAACTTATCGTGTATGAGGTTTGAGTAAAAATAGAGGTTGATTGAAATAAAGAACTGAAATGATAATAAACCAAGATCAGATGCAACTATTCTAGTTGGCTGGTACGGCAGGCATGTGGCTCTAGTGAAAGGAGTCAACTCACTCTGGCTCGCTTTCTCCATCTTCGAAGGAACTTCTTCATTTTCTGAGCTTTATCCGCAGGGTAATCTGGATCAGGAGGGTTTTGTGTGGAGCTCCAATATTGCTGAAAAAAGGGGAGCAATAGATGTCGTGCTATACTTGAAAAAATACAGATTTACTTCCCTTTTCTCCATCATTTACTCCATTTTCGTTTTAAAAAACCCGGGAGAATGTTCCCTCTTCTTTATTTTATTTTTCTCTTGCACCAAACCCATTCATATGAGAGCAAAGAGAGGGGAAGATGAATATAGAAGCATTCATGAAGCCGATTGATTAAAAATCAATTAACGGCGGAAGAAAGATGATATAGAGCGTGAGAGTTGGCAGATTAGGGGATACCTATGAGTTTAGCGAATGATGGATAGAAAAAAAAGATATCTAGCATTGATGCCGGGCACACTTTTTTGTTCATTAACAGCTTCATACGAATATGAATGGGAGAAACATACTTTAGCAATCATGCTGGAATTAAACAATAATGTTCTCCACAAATTAGAACACTCTGCCTTATTCTTAAAGGGGAAATCATTCAAAAAGGTATTACTGGAGATACGTTCTCAGGATTTGCTATTCAACATCACCCGAGGAATGAGATTGAATAGCGTTTATAGATAGTGGACATACAGTATGTAACCAAGCTTTATCCTTTATGGTAGCATATTTTATGAGGAACTACTTATGCTGTTATTTTAAAAGGAAATAAATAATTGATAAGTGGTGAAAAGAAAAAGAGATATAGAATGAGCTTGAATGGGCAAAATTATTGCTTTAAATGGGGTGTATGGTAGTGTAAAGATAAGTGAATTAAATCAATCTGCAGTGTGACCGGCTGAAAATGGTGAGAGATGAGATTGAAATGACTATAATGTGGTGTTTCAACCATTTTGGCAAAAAATGAATCGATTGCACAATTTAGGACAATATAATATTGATAAGCTTCAAATAAATAACTAAAGAGTTAAAATTCAGTCGGTATACAAGGTGAATGGCGTGTGTTTATTGTTCAGTCTTTAAGTTATAAATACCTGCCTGACTCACGGACTTATACGGAGGGGCAAAAGAATGAAAAAAAATTTGAACCTATTCTGTTACTGATTATTATGTAGATAAAGCATACTTACCTCCGAATCATAACCTTCCCGAAGATTAAACGTCAAATCGCGAGATATTTCTTGCTGGAATTTTGATTGGTATTCTGGATAACTAGCCAATACTTCTAAGAGTTCTTGCCTGCATTACGGATGGTATAAATAGTAGAAATGACCAAATTGTATTAGATGTACATGTTATTCAGGGAAACTATTTTACGTGAATATGAAAATATATTGGAGTAAACTATGCGTTATTTTGTTACATGAAATGTCTTGTCATCTCAACTTACACAAGCGCGTAATCATTTATGTTCAAGAGGTTAAAGAATCTCCAATTCATATAGTAAGGATCTCATTTAGAAGACTTAAGTGAACTTACATTCGGATTAAAATCAGAATCCGGATTCAGGAAACCTACACCACGCGCACGTTTATAGATATATAATCTTTGAACATATCATACACTCTAAAAAGGTTTACACAGTATTGGGTTAATTGGGAACATGCCTGCTGGTTGGGTAAAAGATACCTAATATTTGGTAAATTTTACGCAATGTGGTGTTGAAATAGCCTAATATGGGGTGCAAAAATACCCAGCAAACATGCATGTTCCGTTTTTACTCAATATTGGGTAGAATTTTACTCAATGATTTTAGAGTGTAATGATAGTTAAGCAAATATGGAATGAAATAATAAGTTTCTCACAATGGAAACGCATCTAGCTTGTGTGTGATCAGCACTAAACCAGCACTTACCTGGTTACAGACTGAAGGTCACAGTAAGTCAGGGCATGGATGTCGCCACTTGATTGGATGACTGTATCAGTGACGTAAAGGTCACATCCGAACAGATCACCCTTACCTAGGTTAATGGGGAAAAAATAATTAAAAAAAACTTTTGAATGAATCCAAATGTAATATTAAAGAACTCAGTAAAACATTTTCCCGATTATTAAGAAAGTCATTTAAATATTTACCCCTATTATTTTTTAAATAATAAATGCAGTTTTAATTCTGAGTTTGCTTTGGAGGGTAACCTACCTAAAATGGCAACGACCATCCCGTGACGGAGAATTTCCATTGACCCGTTTAACAAGAAGTATATGACGTTGAGGGCGTCTCCTTGGTGGACAATATATTCACCAGGTGCACAGAAACTTGTCTTGATCCGCAACGAGAGTGATCTAGAAAATGGAATCAAAGAAACCAAACTACTCAGCTGGGCCGCATTCTCAAGTCATGATGACTCGTGATGAATCGTCATAATGAGAGATTTTAATAACAGTTGGTTCCCCAAGCAATAATCTTAACTAAATGCCAGGTACAGTTGTGATCTAGGAAAAAAACAGAATCGTGGAGTTTTACTTTCAAGTCTCAGTTAAATGTGCATATTAAATGTTTAAATTAGGTGGTGAAACGAATTGTTGATGTACACGACGTACAGGAATATGTCAATTGTGTACCAGAAAATTCAAAGGAAGAGTGTGGAACGGCTCATCAAACTAGTCTTCCAGTAGAATTACACGCTGACTAATAATCGTTTATCAAGATCCTATACAGATTTGAGGATAATGATTTCAAGAAGTCATTTTGTCAATGATTTGTGTGTTTCATACATACCGTAGGCATCCTTGGCTGGCATCAGCAAATATAGGAAGAGCTAGGAATTCTTTATGAAGGTGCATAGCAATATCGGCTCGTAGCTCCTCAGGGAATGTCTGCAGCATCTGTGATCACGAAGAGGAGAGCAGTTAAAATATGGAAATCCTTAGATTTAGGAGAAAAGTCGGAAAACGAAGTGTAGTAGAAGATGTTCGGAAGCAAAGCAGAAGGTACTGAAGAAATTGAATATCCTATAGGACTTTCTGGGGATGGGACAGCGCATGGACCAAAACGACAAATGGGTGAAATATATATAACACTGACCTCAGCCCAGTGGAGACAAATTGCTTTAGTGTAGTGAGATCCCCAACTCCTCTTTTTTTTAATTATAATTTATTAATCAAGTTTTGACAATTAGCTTTGGTATACCAAATTTACGAATTACTTTCTTGACTTTACCAATAATTTCCCGTAATTTCGATATTCTTATTATCTCAAGAATGCATGTGTTTTCTCATGGTTTTGGTAAGCTTCGACAAATGTTACAGTTCCCAATGCCAATCTGACAAGGTAAACATAAAAAGTAACATCTTTCTGTACATTATTCTGATTCTAGAAAGCTTTCACATTTTCAATTTTGGCGCTATGTCTTCCAAGGAATTGGGACATGAGCAACCGTTGCTCAAGCGAAATGAATGTCTCGTCACCAATTACAGAAGATCGAGTGTTGGCTATGTACCATGATACAATAAATGACATTCTTACCTCTGTTGTATCGATACCCATGTTTATTGACCACGAGGTCATAAAATATTCCTGCATCCGGGTCTTTAAGGCTGGCGGAATGTGGTGGGAGCGTACGAAATCTTTCAGGTCTCTTAGTTTGGTATAGTAGAGAGCGCGTCGAGAGTACATGCGCTGGATGATCGCTGTGACGTTTCCGAAAACCGCAGCGTGGCACAGAGCTAAAGCGAAAGAAATTATAAAATAAATCGTAAGAGTTGAGATAAAATGATATCCTATAATTGAGAACGGCAATCGGTATCAATACATACGCCAGTCCCCATTCATACAGCTGTGTTATACAAAAGATCTAAACGATTCATCCAAATTTTTACCTGTAACATTGTTACGAAATCAAATATATATATAATATCCTTCTTCCGTTCTTTACAAAATATCCAATATTCATTTCAAGACTTCCTTATTGAAAAAGCAATAATATATAGATTAAATAGTTTAATGATATTTTTCTCATACATCGGGGTTTGCTGCTAATTCTGAGTTGAGCGCCGAATTACGAATGTATCATCTAGGTCAATCCATAGAAGCTAATGTTTCGATCGAGTAGGAGTAAGTCAACCTTTTACTCTGTAATCAAACCACCCAGTCATCAATCAGCTCATTAATCAATCAATCAACCATCCAACAAAATAATCAACCGGACTGCAACCAGGCATCCATTGCATCTACCAACTTACACAACCCACGTACTCATCCATTATTGCTTCCGTCAAACTATCTATCCATCCACCCACCCACCCATCCATCCATCCATCCACCCATCCATACATCAATCCATCCGTCCATGTCTCAATCAATCAATCAATAATCAATCAATCAATCAATCAATCAATCAACCAATCAATCATCAATCAATCAATCAATCATCAATCAATCAATCAATCAATCAATCAATCATCAATCAATCAACCAACCAACCAACCAACCAACCAACCAATCAATCAATCAATCAATCAACCAACCAATCAATCAATCAATCAATCAAACAATCAATCAAACAATCAATTACTAAATCAATCATCAATCAATCAATCAATCAATCAATCACAATCAATCAAACAATCAATCAAACAATCAATTAATAAATCAATCATCAACCAATCAATTAATCAATCAGTCAGTCAATGATTAAAGAATCAATCAATCAATCAATCAGTCAGTCAGTCAATGATTAAAGAATCAATCAATCTTGGCAATCAATTAATCAATCAGTCAGTCAGTCAATAATTAAAGAATCAATCAATCTTGGCAATCAATTACCTCCGAGAAACATAACGAGAATAGTGAAAATCTTCTCTGTGTTGGTGTTGGCAGATACGTTGCCAAAGCCTACACTGGTAAGACTACTCAACGTGTAGTATAATGCTGTGATGTATATACTATCGTTCCTCGGACCAGTACTGTTCACCCCTAAAACAGGCATCTTAAGTTGGTCTCCCAAGTCTACGATCCATCCTATTTTTACAGAGAGATCATAGCAAAACAGAAAATAAATTGAACGAATGATATCAGATCATCTCAAAAGGAAGTTGCTATACATTTATACTTATTAGGAACGATAACAGCAGACTTGAGAAGATAATTAAATTTATAAAGCAAGCTACCACTATATAATGGTAAAGTATATCAAGTTTTGTAGCAAAAGTAACAGAAACTTCGAACTTTCCATCGCTTTCATCATTTCCTTCAATCAATATTTAATTGCCTTACTTTAGATAAATAAGCCTAATTCACGAGTCGTCTCTTTGTTTTCCATTCGGTCGGATGTACGTCACATGATCAATACGTTATCTTGGCATCAACTGATCTTATATTATTTCAAATCCAATAAACAATAAATAAATAAATAAGTTCAGTGAACAAAATTTGAAAAGAAATCCATATTGTCCAAAACATTTTTTAATAGCTTAATTGATATTTGAATCAGATCTTGGGATCGACAAGAATAAAAGTAGACAAAATGCTAAATTACCTAAGTCCCATCCATCGTCGTTTTTATTAAGCTCCATTCGACCAATGACAAACCAGATACATGCAAGCCAATGGGCAAGCAGGGCAAACGCGAGCATGAAGAAAGTTAGAACGATAGCACTGTACTGAGAGTATCGCTCAATCTTGTTGAGCAATCGAAGAAGACGAAGTAATCTAGCTAACTTGATGAGTTGAATTGTATCCAACTGTAGGTATAAGATGGTGGATTAAAATAGAAGATAGATATGGAGGGAGAGGTTGTGGGAGGGTTGAGTGGAAGAGATAAGAAAAATAAGGTGTTCATCATTTCATATTGCAAAATGGCTTCTCTCAACTTTTTTGTCTGACAAGTTAATGCAGAAAAGGCCTTATGAAATTTACGTGTTGGGAGGGTTCCATACTTTCCAATGATGCAGAAAGAGTTGCAATCGCTCGCAACTCTAAAAATCATGCGCAACTTGATTTTCAACCAATCAACAGCGCGCATTTGGGACTTGCGTTTGATTTTTTGACTTGCGTTTAAACGCAACCCTTTCTGCAACAGGCCCCAGAACTCGTAACGCTGTATTTGTGCAAGATGAATTGTTTGGGATGTAAATTTTGCTTTGGACTGAAGCAAATCTTTGCTTAAGTTCACAGTAAAAATGTTGTGCGATGGTCAAAACCAGAACACAACAAAACATGCAGTTTCTATGTAATCCTTTTCTACTTGTTTTATGTGTTTTTTACAGTACTTATTATGATGGACAATCTTCTATTTTAATGATGATATATTATTTCTTACCTTTAATTTGAATATCTGAGTGAGTATATCAAACGGAACGGCAGCTAATAAGTCTATGAAGAACCAACTACGTAGATAGTTGAGCCCTATAGCTCTCGCTTCGTACACCACTTTACCCGATTTACTTACATAAGTTGTTCGGAAGTTGATCGCAACATCTGAAAATGAAATATGGAAATAAAAAAGGTATAAAGTGTACAAAAAATATAGCAATAATATATCCAAGATGGTTGTAAATGTTTTGATAAAATAGTTCAATTAACCTGCGTAGTTGATCGGGGAGGTAGCTATCAAATTGTTAATTTTCAATTCAAGATGGATTTCAATAATGGAAGTATTAATGATTTTATGTAATTCAAAAAGTATAAAATGTTAGAAAGTGAACGTAATAATAATAATAATAGCTGGATTTATAAAGCACTTTTTGCATGAGGATACAAAGTGCTTGCAATAATTACCCCGGCTTTATCTCGAGCTGCCTTCCAGCGCTCAGTGCATTCAAGGAATTGATCCTGCCGGGTACCCTAACCTAACCTGGGTCGAGCGCAGAACAATGTGGATAAATTTCTTGCTGTAGGAAAACACGCCATGGCTAGGATTCGACCCCACGACCCTCTGTTTGAAAGGAGAGAGAGTCAGAACCACACGACCACGACACGCCCACATGGCAGACGTAAGACACGTAAGATAGACATTGTTTTATCACAATGATTTACATGTATCTTTCAGTTCTACTGACTTTTGATTGATCTTCAGAGATCATTTTATCCAATAAATCTACGATTGACGTACACATGTTGGATGCACAGGAAGTGGTGGCGAAGAGGGTGAGGACATTTTAAAAGGAAAGTTGAGCACATGACATAATACTACAAACCAGCTCTCTCTTTTTAATACCATGATTTCTTTTTTTCCTTTTCATCTTTTTCCTTTTTCTCATCTTTAGATAAGCGGGAGTAAATATCCATACGAAATTAGTCATATCGTTCAGAAAATTTGAATTACACAAAATTGAATGGATAAACCTGAATGGACGACTAATCCGATATTCAATCCAAAATGGATTAAATATTTTCATAATCAGCCTAGTTCTCACACTCATTTTTCAGACTGGTTACACACCTATGATGAAAATGATCTCGATGATGATATCGAGAATGGTAATAACTAATTCATTCTCTTGATGCACGGCTGCATTAAATGGCACGACAATGGCAATATAGAGCGTAGCTAGTAACACACACCAGTCCCATACGGATTTCATTATGCTATAATGGAGTACGATGGCTCGCGATTTCTTCATGGCGGCCACTTTATACTCCGGTAGTACTGTCGATTTAGGGGATAGCAGGCCCTGTGTGGTGAAACAAAATATGAAAATAATTGATTACTACAACCCGTTGACAGTATCTGTTAACATTTCATTAGGAAGAACGTAAATTAATGATACTACTTAAGTACTAAGAACAATACTACTTTAGCACTACTATAATATCGGCCTAGACTCTAATACAACCATGGCAACAAGAAGAAGAAATAGCAAAGCATTAAGAATCTCCTACCACTCACCAGTACCAAGATCCGAAATATAAACACAACAATGCCAATGACAGGACATCACACATATCTTTGCTACTACAACACCAAAAGCAATATTAACAAAGACAACAAAATCAACATCGAATTAATTACTAGCACCACCATCACCACCACCACTACTACTAGTAACTACTACTAGCCACTACTATCTACTACTACTACTACTACTACTACTACTACTACTACTACTACTACTACTACTACAGCTACTACAGCTATTACCACTACTACTACTACTACTACTACTACAGCTACTACATCTATTACCAATACTACTACTACTACTGCAATTACCCCTATAATTTCTACTACCTACTACTTCTTATACACTCTTCTGTGGAGTCAAAACAACTTGATAATCAATGGCCGAGTCAAATTCTTAGCAACCCTGGTTTCTGAGTCACTTTCCAAATTTTTTCTGTCGCCTTGGAAAGTGTCAACACTATGACCCCAAAATATAGTTTTCATAAATGTAATTAATACCACATATCAGGGATGAACTCTAGTAAAAGATCTAAATTTCCTATTCAGCCACACCTCCATCTCATTACCTTATGTCTTTATTGAGATACATAATTTGGTGTTTACAATTGCCTATATCTGTCCTTGGATTTGTGAATACTCGGATTTTTCTTGCACATTTTTGTAAATTGCATTTTGATGATGATAAACAAATGAAACTTGGGAAAATATCGGGTCCATATGGTATTATTCTAGCAAACTGACACCGTATTCTGAATAAAAAAGGGCCCAATCCTTAGGAGTTCCTTCACGTACCCATTCTGGCGAGGAAATGACTAAGGGTTAGATGTGAAGGTCTACTCCTTATCGAGTCGGACAATTACTGGACGACCTTGGCATTGATGAATATATCGTTTTCTTTCATCGTCAAGTACCCTCCTCATCCATGAGACTGAAATAAATATTCTTTTTTTAGACTTTAGACAAAGTCTAAACGGTCGATATTATATATATATATATATACAACTTCTGGCCTCAACTGTATATATATATATATATATTTTTTTTTTTGGGGGGGGGGCAAAATATGACTTCCCAGAGGATAGCACACGTAGATAAATGCCTGTGCCTGCATGACTGAATCGTTTCTGTTTCTTTAATGATAAGTCCCATACGAAATCATGTGGACAACTTTCTGCTGCATAACACCAAACTGGTTTAACCAATTACATGTATATAGAAAACAATCTACGCGTAAGTTAATCAGTCATTGTGGCTGATCTTACCTTATAGACGACCTAAACTCAAAATAGAGGCAATGACCCAGAGGGGTTCGATCTCACGACCTTAGGATCATGAGTCCGATTGCCTTAAGTTAAAAGTGACTAGGATGACACAATTTGAGGTCAACGATGTCAGAAGTTCGGCCAAACACATCAAAAACCGATATTTGATACATAAATTGTGCTTAATATATTGCAATAGACGTGTAATGAATAGATTCAACATGTTAAAACCCATCCCTTATACCACACTTGGTTCATATCTTCAGTAGATGGGTTCAAACTGCATGCGCAGTAATACATATACGACTGCTAGGGAAGCGGGCATTCCGTTCGTATATGCGTCCCATCCATAGACTTAATCCATCAGTCTATCTTCACCAAATAAAATTGACTGCTTATACCACGTTTCAAACAATTCTTCCTATGAGCATTATAAATCGGATATGTATGAACTTATAGATATATTGATCGATACCAAGGTCCTACAAGATGCACATAAAGTTTCCACATTTCAACGATTTGTAATTTGCAGGGCTATGACACGTGACATGTGATGGGTGACGTAATTGGTTTGACAAGTTTTGACTCCGCAGAAATGAGAGTATACCATACTACTGCTACTACTATTACTACTACTACTACTACTACTACTACTACCACTACTACTACTATTACTACTTCTACACTCTAAAGGACCCCCGGTCAAATTTGGCCTGAAAATCAGTCCGTTTAGATCACACTCTCTTCCTGGTAAATATTTACCCGGATGATGTCCGATGTGACAATATCTGGGTATTAGAGCCTAATGCTAACTACAATGATTTGTATATATGTACATTGTTAATTGTGGAAATAAATTTGAATTGAATCGAATTAATCATATCTCGGTGAGTTTTGACCGGGAAAGAAGTGGGGCTAAAGGGCTGACCTGGGATTCCTTAGAGTCTATTGCCGATTAAGTCTATAATGGCTTGTGCTAATACTATCTACATGTATAGACCTACATATTTGTGCAGAATATCTACTATTGTGTAATACTAGAAAAAAGACATCGGACACTACTTCACTTTACTTCTCTTACACTGTTGAGTTTAAGCTTTCTTCTCTTTTTCTTTTTCTCTTGTTCTTTAAGATGGCCTGAGAGGTGATAGAGCACCGCGCGGCTTCTCCTTCGATTGTAGTTATAGTTTGACGGAAGGTCATTGAGGTAGTTATTCTCAGAATCTTCTTCTTCGTCGTAGTCTTCTCCAGGAAGAAAAAAATATGACAAAGCGATGTTTTTCAATCAGTAAAATTCCTAAAGATTTTACTGAGTTCTGGACGTATATAGATTTTGGTTAAATCGATCTTTTCAAAAAGGTCCCAAAAGAAATTGCCCCAAATTACTTTCCACGCGAATGTGTCCTCTAGAAAATACATGTATATTCCATAAATGATAATAACTTTTGAACAAGAATGGTCATATTAATAATTTATGAACTTGTGATTACGCCATAAACACTAATATTAATCCCATCCACATCCATAATATTAAATATAGGATCTTACTCAAGTAAACATAAGAAAGAAGTATATTCACGTCTCCTGTAAGATATCTGACACCATTACATGAATTAAAAAGGACATTTATCACCGACAATAAATATACTGAGCCGGTTATACCTCCGTTTTGAAACTCACACCTCGAAATAAATTCTCCGTTTTAACACTATTTACCCCTTTAAGAAGTAGAATGGATTCCAGAAGGAGCTACATGCTCTGATTGATGTGCCCCTACCTTTATCTTCGTCCATGGAGGCCATCTTTGTTTTGGTGATGTCCTTGTGGGACGCAAGATAGAGTACCACTTCTCCTTTCTCATTTTTGATCGGCACTATGTCTAGAAGGCACCAGAATGGGGTTACTGTCAAGAAGAAAAATGTGTAAACACGATAAAAAAAGGAAATGGAGATTGGAAGAATTTGGACGTTGCTTTCCAAACTCCCTGTGGATTTGAAAAACACAATTTTAAAAAAAGTTCAGCTTCAACAAGTTTTTGACTTATCTTAACTTACGTAAAGTAGTTCTAAACACATTATGAGGATGTTAAGTATTGAACATGTCCTTATATCAAATTTTCAAGATTCATCCTTTTTTTCTTTCGCGATTTCACATACGCTGTTTTTACAATTCTTTACTTTATACTGTCTTTATCTGCCTGAATGACAAGAAGTATTAATGTTTAGACCTATGTATAAACACAACATAGGGCAATGTCATTTTTAATTAACTTACAGTCTTTCTTCCTGAAGAGTGCTTCGGTTTTGAGTTCTTCTCTGTTTTCCAGAGAATTTTCTATCAACGTTATTTTCTCTATCGTTGTATCAGGCCCGTAGAGAAATCTAAGTAAAAAGAACAAAAAATAGAATTATTATCTTCTAAATGTACTTGATTTTTTAAATAGGCTAGAGTTACATCATATAGTATTTCAATGTTTCTTTCAGATGTTCCACAAACTTAACTTCAAGCAAGTTGAACTTTGAAATCGTTTTAAAAAAATGAAACATACGAAATGAGACTTAGGTATTTAAAAATTAATTTTCTTAAATTTCTTTATTTCCTTTATAAACCATACTCTCGTTTAAAAATAGAAATCTAAACTGGTGAAATAAATGTTGAGATAGCTAGCAGCATTCATTTTGTCTCCATGACTCGAGGCTATTAAAAATGAATTTAAGAATATTAAAAAATGGTAAGAAAGTATCGGTCATTCACCGTCTACTCCATAATTACCCCCACCATATAACCATATTTTAATCCAGATTTGCAAACAAAAATATCCCGTTCCAAATAAATAAAAAACTACTTCTTTAAAGGACAAGTCCACCCTCACAAAAACCTGATTTTAATAAAAAGAGAAAAATTCAACAAGCATAACACTGAAAATTTCATCAAAATCGGATGTAAAATAAGAAAGTTATGGCATTTTAAAGTTTCGCTTATTTTCAACAAAATAGTTATATGAACGAGCCAGTTACATCCAAATGAGAGAGTTGATGACATCACTCACTCACTATTCCTTTTGTATTTTATTATATGAAATATGAAATATTTTTATTTCTTGCCATTGTCGTGTGAAATGAAGTTTCATTCCTCCCTGAACGCGTGGAATTCCATTATTTTAACATTTTGTGCTTCAGGCAAGGAGGTCCTAATCGTCAAATTCGTAAAAATTGAAATATTGTATAATTCAAACAATAAAAAACAAAAGAAATAGTGAGTGAGTGACATCATCGACTCTATCATTTGGATGTAACTGGCTCGTTCATATAACTATTTTCTTGAAAATTAGCGAAACTTTGAAATGTCATAACTTTCTTTTTTTACATCCGATTTTGATGAAATTTTCAGCATTGTGTTTGTCTGATTTTTCTCTATTGATTCAAATCAAAATTGTTCTGAGGTGGACTTGACCTTTAACTTTTGCACACCGTCATTACACCCATTTTAAGTGCAGTAATCATTATTTGACCTTGTAAGATGCCTATATAGGAGAAAAATAATCCATGAACGAGGAAGAAGTCATTAAACTGACTTCATGAAATTGAATTGAGATGCTTGAAATGGAACTTCATATCATTCCATGAATCATCAAAGCAAACTAAAATATGATCGTAATTTTTTTTTATATATTCAACTAATCCTTAAGCTGTAACTGTACACTGTAAGAAATGAAGTGCTAATTTAGCACTTACAGTGCTTGTATATAGTGATTGCACTACGAGTGCTGATTTTCTAGTTTAAATTTGAACTAGAAAATCAGCACCCGTAGTGCAGTCACTATACAAGCACTGTAAGTGCTAAATTAGCACTTCATTTTTACAGTGTATTGTCAAATTACTCTACTGATCGGTTTGCTTTTGTTCATATACCTTTACTTGCTGGTACCATTTTGTTTGTTTATCACTATGAGGTTAATCATGATTGTGTTCGGGCTCTTTGAGTTCTTCATCTCTCTCTCATATTTTATAACAACATCTTAAATGTAACCAAACTTCTAGCTTTCATTCATCTATGTAACATAAGCATAATATCACATGGAAAGTGATTTTATTTCTTGTTCAACTATCACAGCTATCAAGTTTAGTAATTGATATTAAGCCTAATTTCTAATGGAAAAATAAACGAAATATGCATGTTTAAAATAAAGTCATCATGAGTTTACGAAATCACTAAAACATGTAAAACTTGACCACAAACCAAATCACATTATTCGTATATATATATATATGAACAAATGAAATGTCACCATACCGAACCAGCGTTCACTTCAAGTTGCAACTAATGAGCACTGACTAAGAGAAAAATGAAAGCTTTTCCAAGTCTTGGATTAATCACGTTGTCTCTATTTTTACGGACTTCGTGAAGGACAAGTCTGATGAGAATGGCCTATTTAAGACCAATCGATGTCTCCTTTAATAAAACATCAAATTAAGTATTGGATTCATAGCCAACAAGCTCAGCAATACTTCTATATATAATTTACCAAGGCATTTTAATATCCAGGATAAGTCCAGTAGGTATTCCTGATTGTTAGAGTGATTCAAGCTGGATCTAGTATCCTAATATAGCCTTATATGTGTATTTCCAATTCTAATTGAATCTGACAAATATTCAATAGCTGGTCATTACCTTAATCAAGAACTCAGTGTATAATTGAAAATGACTCCTCATGATACTACAGACATTGATACAGAAAGCGTCCTATTCTACTATTCTATTTTCCTCGAGCACACAATATATTGAAAAAAGTGATATATAACAATGAAAAAACAACAACAAAATATAGGATATAACTTCACAAACGTAATTGGAATGGGTACCATAATGCAAATAATGTAAAAATCAGGTGCAAATAAATATGACCAACAACTTGAAAAAAAACCCCGCATCTTCAGAAGAACGACAAATGTGTTAAAAGTCTTTGATACGGATTATTTATGTACTGTGAATTAATTTGATATTTTGAAAGCGAAAAGTTTCTGTACATCTACCATGTGCTCAAAAGGGACATAAAATGTCAAGACTTTATCATTGAATATTATCGGTTATTTAGACATAATTTGGATATAAAGCAGATGTATGTAATTCATATGCGTTTTTTTTTGTATACGATAATGAAATGAGTGACTTACTTGCAAGCACAACTCTTTTGCATGACTTCTGCCCTTGCAAACCCCGTTAGCTCACAGAAGCCATCCGAACAATAAACAATTGGATAATCCCTCTCCACCTGTGCATTCCCGAGAACAAAATTGCTATCTGTAAAGAAACATATAAATAGAATAAACTAATATAAATCAGTGTTTAATAAAGAAGATGAATAGCAAAATCCTATTCAGTATACTAGTACAGGATATGTGTTGCATAAATAAGATTTCGAGCAGAGCTAAATATCACGTAGACATAGATACCAACAAGTAAAATGAAATAACATGAATACACCCCCCCCACACACACACAGACCCACATCCAGACACAAAAAAATTCTATGAAACATGATTGGAGAGTAAGAGTTAAAGAGAATACAAGTGGACTGGTAGATGTATACACAATTTTATGTCATCCCAATTGCTTAGAGTAGCATATACATCTTCTTAGGCGTCTCACATTTCAGAGCAATACAATGCAAACTGACAATAACATGATCTTTTTAAAATTTCCATTAGCAAAGTTGGTATGACTCCGTAATTGTATAATGGGACGCGATTATTCAATCTCCAATCGAACGGTAATAAGCATGATTACATACACGTGTTCTTATCACCCATAGTTCGTTTCTAATTATCACAAGTTTCATTCCCAATTTGAATAGTAATTCACATCAAGCTTTGATGATATTATAAAACCCTGTGAGGATTTATCCCTATACTTCATTCACATTATAAAGGAATATCTCTTTACTATTGATAATTTAAGAGATTCATAGCCTAATCCATTATCAAGGAGAAGAACAATCGATAACATGAATACAATTGCCTCCTATACTGGCTGACATACAAAAACGAAAGAAAAAAAAGCAGAAGTATAAATGTACAAGGAATGCGAGTCGATATTCTCCTCAGAACACTGTACGCAGAGTTTGGCGAATAAGTTCTTTGAATAGTACGACTTTAGTTAAATAGCACATAATGAAATATCAGAAATAATGTAGGCTCATAGAGATTATTATCATAATTAATTCCATTATGATAATGATTGTTGTTATCATTATTATTACTGCTATCATCATTAAAAAACAAAGTTTATTATAAAATCCAAGTCCTTTGGAAGTACATAGAGAAGTTATATCACCATAATATGATATGCGCTTAATCAAGAACTGTTTTTTTTTAAATATTAGTATTATATAGATATTTTCATTAAATATATAAAAGTACATGTTATATTTTGGGGATTCATATGTCATATTTTCTATGGAAATGATGCAGTCGTTGCATCTTTTGTATAAAAAGACTTTAAATCAACACTCAAGAAGCCCACCAATTCATGGATTCCATCTTCAAGACCTATTTAATAAAAAGACTGAGGTGACATCTTTCATTAAAAAGTCCACGCCAGGTTACCATCAAACCTGTGAGAAAATACACCTGTCTGTTTGGCCACAGAATATTGAGTGACCCGCTTTTCATAGTAAACTAAGTCTGATTTTTATCAAGAAACTGTCAAATGATTTTTGATTCGTACAATTCAAAATGACATATTATTATTGTTTGCTCCAGCGGAGCTTTTCTTCCAATCGATTACCAGTTTGACAGCTTGAAACACTTGGTTCATTGTCAGCTAGGAAAGGGAAACATGCTTCGGCAGATATCATATTTGCTTCTTTGAAGAATATTGTAATTTGGTAAATGCGTTAATGATAGATCTATCTGGGATACATATTGCGTAAAATGGTCCAATATAGCTATAGCTAAAATTACATTATATGTTTAAAGAACTCCATAGAAGAAAAAAAGTTTAATCAATATAACTTTAGGATATTTACATTAAACAACAGTAAAAGATATGAATGGTAAAATTGGGAATAGGATATGATATATTGGGAGAGATTCTGGTAAAAGAAAGACAGAGAAAGGGGTAAAGAGAAGAATGTAAAGGGGAAATAGATAGATTGTAGAAGAAGAGAGACAGAGATGTGTGAATTCGGAAATGTTCCTTTAAAGTTTACATGAATTCCTATCTGTTTGTCATATGTTTGTGAAAATTAACTATCATGATATTCATACAATTTTATGTAGAATGTTTTTTAACATTAAAACTTTTAACATTAAAAAAGCTCGATGCTATAGAGCAGCCTAAAAATGCCTTATGTCCGTGTCCAGTCAAAATATGAGAACGGAACAGAATGGCGCCTTATCTTGGTAATCACGTGATCATAGATATGCGAGCCAATGCGGTGAATGATTTTCAATCAAACTGTTGATACGAATCGGCCCTGTCATACTGAGCCCAGGATAACAGATCTGTCTGCACGGAGATGTTGTGTCATTTATCAAGACTTTCGGACAGAACACAGCTGAAATTTATTCTCTCAGTCTTACCCATGCACTCAGATGTTACACACACCTACACTTGAAATGGGTGTAAAGTGTGCAATTAAATGCATTGTCGTTAGATGCGAACATGGATATCCTCTGATGTATAATTATGTAGCTCTTCGGGGGCCTATCAATAACTTATGAAACATAATTATCGTCATCAGGCAATTTTCTACTTCTCCCATTGTTTCTAACTTTTAGAGAGATAGAGAGACTAGGGGAAGGGGGGGGGGGTGGAAGGAAAAGGGATGGGGCATGTAAAGCGTGTGGGTACGTGTATTAATTGAATGTAGGTCAGCAAAGTTGACTATCGCATCAGAGTTTTGGTGGGCTTAGACTATCACTCTCTTGATAAAATTACCAGATAATGGACCATAATAGGCATCAGAAATAAAATAATGAATTCATCAAGTAAAATAAATGTCACACCGTGAGTCCCTTTTAGGAACACTTAATTAACGTCAAGGATCCACATCAAACAGTAAGATATATATCTGATAATTTCAAAGGCAAACATCGGATATATTTAGCTGGTCGAAAATGATTAAACCAATCAGATTACCAAAAGGCAAAGTGAAATAACCGGTTGTTTATTCTCTCACAGCATGTGTGTTTTAGTCTATACTATAGTAACATGAAATTCAGATCGTTATCCATGTCTCGACGAAAGAATGACGTACAGGTTCGTTACTTATCATCGATAAAATTGTTTTCGTTGATACCTTTTCCCTTTTTAAGAGTTCAAACGGACAAAATAAATGTTTCTTCTAAACAGAAGGAAGGGAAAACTGCAATCTCGACTTTTTGCAAGTATTTTTTATAGATTAACGAGCGACAGATCTGAAATTATTTTCTCCTTTGATTTGTAATGTGAAAAGCATAAAATGTATGTTGAAATGATTCATTATAAAAGAATAAATTTCAAAACCATATTTTATCCCTTTAAAAATCTTTGAATATTATCATGATAAGGTAAGGAATGAAAAAAAGTCACTCCTTTGACCGAACTATCATCGTCTGCTCTTGAACATACTTTTCACTCCACGCATAAGGTATCAAGTTCTTGCAGGGGTGGACTACGTGTAAGAAACAGGTATAGTGTTACCATATTGTGGCTTTAATGGGTGTAACCCAAGACGGGAAACTACATTACATGTTAACTTTGAACATTCTACTGGTTTACTGTCTGACTTTCATAGCGTTACTCCATAGGAGCATCGCTGTCATTGGTGTTGATAAAAGTGAGTGCAGTGGGGGCATCGCGACTTTACCACAAATTGTAACAAGGAAAATGGATACACCAAAGAAAAACAAAGTGAACGAAAATTAATGATAAAAGGTGTTGAGAAAATGATTATGACCGTAGGCCTACGCCTAAAGAGGGCAGTTGTCCCCATATATATATATACAAAAATGGGAGTGGAATAAAGAAAAATAGAATAACAGATAAAGACAGAGAAATTTAGTGAGCGCCATTAATAGAAGACCACCAGTTTGATAATTGTCGATGCAATGTTTTATAAGCAAGGATTTACTCTTTTAAGCGTTGGTAAAAACTCGGTCACATTTGCTCTACGGCAGCCGCACAGCGAGTCGAAAACAGCCGTTTTATTCGTTTTTTTCAACCACCTATATATATAGCTGGTACAAACAATGTTAAAACGGCTGTTTTCGACTCGCCGTAGAGCAAATGTGACCGAGGTATTAGTAATGTTATAGTGTTCATAATGAGCAATGATATTGAATGTTCATTATTGCACCAAGCGATGTAAATTGAATGATATCAACAATGGATTGTTGGGTGAATAACGTGTATCATTAGGACGCAGATAGCCAAGAGTGAGATAGAGTAAGAAAGAAAGAAAGAAAGAGAAATGGAGAGAGAGAGAGAGGGGGGGGGGTAGGGGGTAAAAAGGGTTGCCTGTCACAGAGACTGCAAGCAGAATAAAGAACACGCAGAAGAAAGCAAGGGCTAGGTGAAATCTGATTATCATCGATTCGTAGGAAGAAACTTCAAACGATGCCCTATTTGCTACCTCGACGGTATAATTCGAAAATTGGCGGCAATTACTGTGCGAAGATGTGCGCTATTACGAGATAATTTGGCGCGAACGTGGAATTAGGCCCCAAACCACGCGGTAGCCATGGGTCTCCATCCAGTTTACCATCATCTTTCTTTGCTTGGTATTGTTTTTCATTTCTTTGTATCCTTTTCTTCTCTCTGGAGGTACCAATAATCAAGATAATTATCTCAATAGTTTTCCGAAGAAGCGTCGATAAGTATATTTAAACAGTAAATTCCAATCTCGTTTGACTGATTGAAATATTTAGTACGGTGTCTCATATTCACACAAAATTTGTCATTAAGAAGAGCTATCAGCATCAATTATTGACACCGTCAATGAGAAATTAGATAATGCATAATATTATGGAGGTGCCGTGGTCGCGTCGTCTGAGATAAGTTAGTCTGGGGTTCAGTTCCGGGCACGGCCTTTCTTCTATTGAAGAATGTATTGTTTGATAGCTTCGAAGTAAATGAAAACACAGGCATTATTGATACCAATGTATTCCGTGTTTCTACGCTATGTCTAAATAACCCTTTTTATGCCGACAGTAAGTGATTTCACATTATTTCATGATATTTACCATGGTTTATCAATTGAAAATTGATGACTTTTCCCTCCTTCCTTATTTTTGATCTTTTTTAATTACCCAACGCTGTTCATCATTCTTCAGTTTGATATTTTTATGTAAAACTTATAATATATAATGTGCATTTGTGAAGCATCATAAGTTACAAAATACTGTGGACGAGGAATGCAAAACATAATTAGGGACTTTTAAAATCATACGTTCACTGTAGTGGACCGCTACGTATAGTAGCCTGCAGATGTTCAGTGCGTACAAAGTATATGGAGTGGATCAGTACGACATACAGAGCATGCGCAAGCCTGTCCCTCGTCACTTTCAGCTCGCCGTACGCAACAACGAGGAACTGAACAAACTCTTGGGTGGTGTGAAAATCGCATAAGGTGGTGTACTGCCAAACATCCAAGCCGTGCTGCTTCCAATGAAGACTGCAAAATCAAGCTAGCTTACTTCTACAAAACCAAAATCATCGCAAAAGAACGGGGGGGGGGGGGTCTACGTCGCTCGGAATTGTTAGTATGTCAGGCAACGTAAGTCGAGTTATGGACATGCTCAGTGTCTCACATCAACATGCTCACTGGTTTTCAATGGCATGGACACAGAACACACTATCATACCTTTCCTATGTTGCAGTAAATTCGGTAAACAGAAGGTCCCGAGTGATAAACGTTTGGACGTTTGCCTGTTGCAATCATCGCAATTGGCAATAACGTGTAAATAACAAGCTATTGATCAATACTGATTACTAATAACGCTAGCCATCAGAAGTGGAGCTTATGTGGCGCTTTAACATTCTCCATAACACAATCACGAGTATTGACAGATCGTGAGTAGCAATCACTCATCAATTATAATGAACACTAAGGGGGTGTTGCAAGAAAATATCTGCAATCAATCGCAAATATTCTGTTGCAGTTTTACAGTTGGTTGATCACTTTTAACTGTGGCAAAGCAGATTATACTCCTTTTTTCATGAAGCATAGTAGAAATCAATCGCAAATTTGCAATTAATTGCACGGCATATGCTTGATTTCAGGAACGAAAACAAACTTGCAATTGATCGCAAGTTTCTTGCAACGCCCCATAAGACATGTTATCTATCATCACTGATGATTGATAGCGCCATATAAATCTTGTGACGATAACATCGGAAGGGGGTTAACATTTGTGCGATACCTGAAATTTGGAAGGGTTTGCAAACAAAGCTTAAGCTGCAAATAATATTGACTTCCCGATATATAAAACAGACAAATGCACCTCATGTTATGTTAGCGATAAAAAAAAACATTTTTTAAAAGTTAAGTCATAAAAGTAACGATGTCACGACGTCTTCCATATAATAACTTTAAGGGTGACGATGAAGCATGGGCGAATTAAAAACTAATATAGCGTTCATCCAAAGTTCGTCGGAAGTCATTACTTTTTATTGGCGGAAAATAAGCATGATACGAATGAGTACTGACGTAGGCAAGAAACACAATTTGAGCTGACCTCGGTTCGATGAAAAGATATAATAAAGACGTTGACAATGTGAGGATTTGAAGGATGTGACCACAACGTGACCAATGATTTGACACCGTTCAAGCATCCTTACGACCTATAACACCACACGCAAAGAAGTATTCCTCCATTTGCCACCGAAACTAAAGCAGTATTGCTAGCATTCATTGGCGTCCCTCCGATCTTGAAATGGGGGGGGGGGGGGACACAACCTCGTCTGCTTCCTAGCTACTCTATTATTTCCTAATTACAGTGTATTGTTAAGTCCAGCTTTCACCAATATGACATTGAGGGCGGGCAGGAAAAACATTTTCTTCTGATCAGTTGCTAAAAGCTGATTTTTGTTGGATTTAGAGGCATGTTAGAAGTTTTTCTTTAATGACCAGAATCACCACATGCAAATTTAGTTGAAATGCTTGGGCTGAATAAACTCTAATAAGGAAAACCTACAAAAGAAAATCCTATATGCTTTAAAGTCCTAATTAAAACTGGATTTCATAACAAGAAGCGTGCTATTTAGGCCAAGTTCCAGTCTACTTAAAAACTAATTCTATGAGACCTTGGTCTTTGAGATTTCGCAGGTGAGTTACGGTAAGCAAAGTCAGACACAGAATTCAATTGGATAAACATTTCTTATTTGATTGTTTGAGTAATTTCCAGAGAAGTAGGTCGAGCATGCACTGTCACTCGCCCTGTAGCGATTTACTTCCAGACCACCTGCATATCATAATTTTCATCACATCATTACACGTGTGTTTTTATGCAAGTCAAAAGATTCTTGTACTTTTGTCCCCCGCGAGGCGAAGAAGAACAGTCAAGGAAAAAATAAAATGAATGTTTGAAAGCAGGTCTGTCAGTGAAATGAAAGGTCAGCCAAGTGAAATGATTGAAAAAATGAAAGAACTCTTAATGGATATTTAGAAATAGGTTTATAGCCGATTTATTCATTGTACAATCTAGAAATAATATAACACGTATGTTTAAATAACAAACCTTCAAAAAGGAGGCATAAGCACTTAGCATCATTTTACTTAAATGCACCCCTATAATTTTATATTTATCATTATTCAATGAAGATGTGGATACTGAAGGGGCGAAATTAAAGATATGAAGGGAGAGAGAAAGAGAGAAAGAGTGAAAGAGAGAGAGGAAGAGGGAGAGATGGGGGAGGGGGGGGGGGCGGGGAGGGGAGAGCAAAACAGATTACAGATCTACCGTATAATAGTTATTCCAGACAAAAATGCAAGCTTCAAATTTCATGTCATAATTTGGATGTGTCAAAATTTAAGATTATAAACTGATAAGATCCGAATTCTGAGGACAAAAAATATTTCAAACTGAATTATATTGGGAAGATAGCAGACAATTTCTTTGAGCTAGAATTCCCAGAATATACAGTTAAGACCCTGCGTCAAATGACTTGTGACAGTCATTAAACCGCGACTATCTACCGACGGGGCAAACAAATTTTGAAAATTAAAGACTGGTAATAAAGAAAAAAAATGAAGGACTGTTTTTCTCATCAGTGATCTGGTTAATAGACAACCAGTCATGTCTGATATAAATGATATAGAAGATCGTAGAGATGTGTAAATTGTCGTTTAGACCACAAACCTATTTTCTTTTTTTTTCTATCAATAGGATATCAAAATAATACAGCATACATGGAAAAGTAAGAATCAATCCTCCTGAAGCAGGAAGGAGGTTATATACTCTCAGATAAACAAAAATGCACTTGGCAGTTTTGGCTATACCACATTGGAAACAAGGCACCTCTAGTATGAGTAATTCTGCAACTTTCTGGTCTGAAGGTGCAAAAATGTACCTACAAAGACATGAGAGACGCAAAAAGTACATTTCAAATGTACTTAATTGAACCTTTGTTCTGAGAGAATTAACACAAAAATGACAGAGTAGAATAATGGGATAGGATATTGTATTCTCTTCATAGGATCTGCTACTAAATAAGTATCCGAACGGTTTTTATCCTCCCCAAAAACACTTTACCTTCCCTTCGTATATTTAAACTCTAAAAAGGTTTACCCAATATGGGGTAAAAACAAAATACCCAGCAAACATGCATGTTCCCTTGCTACCCAACATTGGGTAAACTTTACTCAGTGTTGTTAGAGTGTAGATTTTTTTTAAAGAACCAATCAATTGAAGCTTATAAAGCGGTCTGTAGATTTTCCGAGATGTAAATTGTTGGAATAATTGTCCTATTTCATTTATATTATTTCATCTTTTCCTAAAAGATTAAAAAGGCTCCTAAAATGAAATGGTAATTGTTTTGATGTTGATCTATTCTTATTCTCCGCTTTCTTCCTTAGATGTGGAATGATTAAATAAACCATGAAAAAAAAATGGTTTGATAAATGATGAAATATGTATATTGATAAATAAATGAATAAATATAATTATGACAAATGAATTAGCTTACTAATAAGGATAACCTTAACACGAAAGAACATCTATGACAACAGTGTTTGCATCGATCGTTTTACACAAATTTGCTTATGCGTTTATGAGCGTGTCATCAACAAACATGTCAATACTAGGTTATGTGTTTATATTCCATTTTAAATCGGACAAAGGAAGGTCCCACTAACGCTGTTTGAATTCGGAAAAAATACCTAGAAGGCAGCGACAACTTCGTTCTTTTCGGAAAGAAAAAGTGAATCGTTCCGTCCACTCCACATCCTGGCTAAGTTCATGTTACATTGGTTGGAGCTTATTGTGCCGAAAGGCGCGGTCCGTGTGGCGTCGAAACGATTTCCTATACGTCCTCGCTACGTCCAAGTTGCTAAGTTGATTGCGACCCGGTGGTGTGGTCTACGTAGCGACAGCTGGTTGTAAATGCGTAGTGGACACACAGTAGCCGCAGAGTGGCTGCAAAGTAGACCTATATGTGTCGCTGAAGATTATATGCAACGTAAGTTCTTGGTAAGCTCTTAGTACGCTGAAGGAGTCCCCGTTGCGTCATGAAAATGTTGGCGAGAGCTTCAGGTACGTTGCATTGGTGTATTGTGGGTATAACGGGGGATATTTCACCGGGCATGAACGTACTAGCTGTTACTTTGGAAATCATCATTTTGTTCAGAAAGCTCACTTCTCATTAATTCTTTTGTTTGTAGGTTTCACATGCCTGGACCTATCCACGGAGGATTGTCTATTTTTACAGGGGGTGCTGTGTCAATGCTCAGCACCCCCCCCCGTATCAATAGATTAATCCTCCGTGAATAGGTCCACGTTCACATGATACAATTCAAGGAATAAATGATCCACCACGTCGTGAGAAAGAAAAGAAAATAGGCCCGTTTTGCGACCTAATAATGCAGAGCCTTTTCTCTTCTCTATACGCATTGGTAACTCTTGAACCCAAACCCCTCACAATGGCTTGAAAGGTCAGATTGATATACTTGGATGCGTGTGTAATCATGAAGTTTAAACAGCAGGGGTCCAATTAGTTTTGTTAGCTCTATTATGAGTTAATTTGCTAATAGATGAGGCACAAGTGGGTTTATTAGTGCATAACAGCGAACCGTGGAGCAGTGTTTGGCACAAATTTTGCTCGCTTAACATTCGAGAAATTGGGTCGTTATCCTATATTTCTCTTTTCTCTTCTCCATACTTGCATCGATATCCTTCGATTTGTTCTTGTGACTTGCGACCCGTTATCCCTCTCTACAATACAATAAATATATTTTGAGTTTCATCTCATACTTTAAATGCTTTTAATCTAAAATTTATGTTCTTGCATAAACAAGCGGGTGAAGACTACCTTGTATTCTATGGAAGCTTCAAAGTACCATCTCTTTGTTGAAATTTTCAGATTTTTACCAATATTCGAAGATTTGAAAAATTATAAACCTTATCGATTCATCTTCACATTCTTATACATGTCATCTTAGCTATTAAGGTATCTTAAAAAGACAACTTCTAAAAAGCTACATGTCATCTTGGCAATATGAGGTATCTTGCCAAGTTCGAATTCTAATTAGTTATATGTCATGATGGCGATATGAATCATCTTGCCGAAATCTACATCCTCAAAAGTTAATGACGAAATTAATGCCCGCGTGGACGCGGTTTGGACTTCTAGACGTTCATGGATTAGTCGTACCTGTCCTTGATATTCAACGTGAGCTTGCACTGTGGACATAAATCTGCTTAAAGGTCAAGTCCCACCCCAGAAACATGTTGATATGAATAAATAGAGAAATATCAAACTAGCATAACACTGAATATTTCATCAAAATCGAATGTAAAATAAGACAGTTATGACATTTTAAAGTTTCGCTTATTTTTCACAATCCAGTGATATGCACAACTCATTGACCTGCAAATGAGTCAGTCGATGAGGTCCATCACTCACTATTTCTTTCTTTATTGTTTGAATTATACAATATTTCATTTTCTTTTACCTATTTGACAATAATGAACAACTTAACTGAACCATATAGCATTAAACAATACTAATTCAACTTATTCGGGGAGGAATTAATCGTTGTTTCACTTGACAAAGTGGAGAAAATTAGAAAATTTCATATTTCATATAATAAAATACAAAAGTGAGTGGATGACATAATCAGTCTCCTCATTTGCATACCGACCAGAATGTGCATGTAATTGTTTTGTGAAATTAAGTGAAACTTTAAAAGGTCACAACTTTCTTATCTTACATCCAATTTTGATGAAATTTTCAGTGTTATGCTTGTTGGAATTTTCTCTTTTTATTAGATTCAACTTTTTGTTGGGGGGTGGACTTGTCCTTTAAGTAAAGGTACTTGTCCACTGTACTTGTAGGAAGTCAACCTAGCAAGATGACTTGGCAAGACAACGTATACATGTCAACATTCCGATACATTTTGGTAAGACACCTATGCCGGTAAGTGGATAATCCCTTTTTATATATATAATCGGCAATCTAAATATATCGCCATGCCGAATTACAAAGACGATATATAACAGGACTATCAATTGATTAGTTTTCATTACATTGAAAAATGACCGTTCTCTGATTATTTGTTTTATATAGGGTTTTCAGAAGCTTCGACTGAGAAACATTGTCAATTTTAACAGGATGTTTAAAAAAAAGAAAAAAATACCGCCCAAAAGTAATTTCATTTAAAGAAAAATTACCGTGTTTTGTGCAGTGATTGATGGCGACTGAGAGCAAAATTAAGAAAAATTTGAGTGACGGAGGTTACGATGCTATACAAAACATTTCACTTGAGGATTATCCATCGATGTTTTCATCCGCTAACAAATTCTTGTGTGAGTATCAGTACACATTTTGTAATAAAGCGCCACTTTTTACCCTTGAGATGTGAAAATTTGATTAAAAAGATGGGCAGAAAGGGCATTTCAGTCTAGAATTTTTGTTTAGAATTTACAAAACAAGTTTTAAAAAAGTTATACGAAAGTGTGTTTATTTTTGGTAGTCAGGTTATCATTGATTTTGATCTTCTCACATCTGCTTTCCCCGAGTTCAAATAACGATCATTTAAACACATACAACGTCTAAGTTAACTTGATCCGACAGTGTTCGATGTTTTAACTAACATATACCTTAATCATGTTAATAATCGTTATGAAAATGGTAACAAAATATACAATTCAATTTAAGACAAACGATATGGAAATAGATTGATGAAATTAGGTTAAGAATGAACATAAACGAAATTATAGGACGAGAAGAATAAGAGGAAGTGGAGGAAAAAGAAGAAAAGGAAAAAAGAAGAATAAGAGGAAGAGGAGGAAGAAGAAAAAGAAAAAGAAAAAAGAAGAATAAGGAGGAGGAGAGGAAGAAGAAGAAGAAGAAATACTTAAAGAAAGAGAGAACAAAAGAGTGAGAAAGACAAACTATTTAGATAAACACACCTGCACCAAAATCTTCTGATGAGCGTAAGAACGCACTCATGCATCTGACCCCGAGATCCGACCATTCCTCGCAAATAGATACACACACCCACACACACCACGCAAAACCCTCACGCACGCACTCTAGCACGCACACACACTCTTCACACACACCCAAACCGTTTGACAAAGAAATGGAAACGGTATCCCAACAATAACAGGAGGTGACGATGGGGTATTTAGCGAGAGTTTACAGTTGTTGACACGAACAATCTCCTGCCCAGACACCAACAAGATTGCCAACTGTTGAAAGCTCCGCCATATTGAATGAAATCACTGACTTACGTGGTTGCTACAATACTCGCGATACAACTCATGGGGATGGTGTAAAATGTGACATGCTAAGTTCCCTCGCAAAATTGTTCACTTTAACATATTTGAAACTACTAAACATTAATGATTTACACATCAACATAAAGTCATGAAAAAATATTATTCAATCCGCCCTGTTCTAATAATGAAAACAATAATAGAAATTGCATAAAGCTGAAACGAATATTTTGATTATTAATTTATGATTGCACATTTATTTCAATTCTAATTCATTTGATGATACATTATCGCATCTGATGGTTAAAGTCAATTTCTAACAAGACCAAAAAAGGCAAAGACTGTAACCTTTAGTAAGAACTCTCATTAACCTAAGCCTAGATAAGAATTATCCTATTCCCACTGCATCCGTATCGGTATTCTTGCAAGTGACATTTATATTTCTTTCAAAACTGAATCTTTATCTGATGGGCAACCAAATCAAATGATAAGGCATACAATCTTTTAATCTTTCCTAGCTGCAGAATTATTTATTATAATTCATCAACTTAACTGATGTTGTATCTAACCTAAGATAACAGATTTGACATTTGAGCTCACCCACATAATGGTTATACTTTTTATCAAGATCATATACTTAAGATACTATTTTTAACTTGCGTTTCAACGCTACAAAAGGGATTCACAAAGGCATATTTCAGTTAATCATTGTAATCGAGCGTGTATAATTTACTTACGGTGTTCCATTTCTTTCACTAAAAGATAGGCCAGACGATTAGACTTTAAGTAGAGATGATTAGAAAAATAATAAACGCGACTATAAATGTTCCAGCCAAATGAGCATCATGTTTCAATTAAATATTAATAAGCCGAGTTCGTTGAACGTCATAATGTACAACCCACTCTCTTTTTCCTGAAATTACAAAGTAGGTCTGCTGTACAGCTTTTTATTAAAACAATACAGAGTTATCCAGTTATCAGGTTAACAACGTTCTGATTCATATCAGGTAAAGTCGCTGATATTGCAAAATTAGAGGAAAAATGACAACCATTTTAGGGTCTTTATTGTTCATATACCTGAAATTGTAAAAGGGTAAACTTATTTTAAAGTAAAGATAATGTATATACATCATTTCACAAAAGCAGAAACTGCGCCATGAGAGGAAATTCATGCATTGCTGATCTACATGTACAAGGGTATAGGCTTATTATGAAGTTGTGAGGATATAATGGTCTATATAATGGTCTATAACGGTCAATATAATGGTCTAAACTATGCTCATGTTATTGGTGAATACCACCCAGGTTTTTTTGCATAAAAATGGAAATTGCATGATTGATATTGTTAAAATGTTGAACTTAATTTTGCTGTCTTTGTATGTTGGCAAAGGAATATCAAAGTTCAAAGGATGTAATTAAATAATATCAAGTTGTAATTTTTGAAAAGTATCCTGTGAAAAATATGAGAAAAGAGAAACAGTGATGTGATAGAAGTCCGATGTCTCCTGTTTTCATAGAAGCCTCAAGAATGGGTCAAAATATTGATTTTATTAGTAAAATATTAATCACATTCTCTACTGTCATCAAAATATCAAAACATAATCATAAAAAAAAACAATCATGACACTGTTCAAGCATGAATTGGAGTAACACACCATCTTGAATTTAATATGAGGCGATGGAAACGGCACAAACAATATATATATTATGGAAAGTGAGAAAAAGGACAATGGAATCCATTGAAAAGGTCTATTCATCATGCTTTCCTTGATAATAAATTCATTTATCACTATGATGGACGACCGTTTGCGCAGAATCAAATCGTTTTTCTTTATGTCATATTCACGGAGCAACTTCTATTTTTTTTTATGTAGCTTTGCCTATTTTTTTTGTTCGTCCATACCGGAGGCGAGAATTCACATTACGGAATTGCATCCGATGATTGCAGAATATAATTTATGCTTTCGATTCAAGCGTCAGAGAATCACCCGGGGCTATTCCATACTCAAATACATATCCTGTGTTGTTGCTTTTCATTACGAGTACATGTGTATTTCTCTTCATTATTGGGATACTAAGAACATAAAACCGACCTCATTCTCATTTTATCAGTTGTGAAATTCATTCGATAGCATATACATATGCAAGTTGTAATAATAGCCCCCACAATGTTTTGAAAAGTATAACAAATATTGTATTTGATTGAAATGAGAAGACATGAAGGTTAAACAATTACTGAAATTTGACAGAGATGACGCAATATGGCATGTATGGGGAAGTAAATTTATTAGTCAGCATGTTTATTAATATACTTATCTACACTTGGAAATAAACTACATGTAGCTGGATCGAATAATATCATTAAAAAAAGGAAAATCTGTTGCATTTTCTTTTCTTTTCAGTCACTTATTTTTCTATGGTGTAAACAAAACTCTTAAAGATTACTTTAACTTAAATGATATCACTGTTTCTAAATACAAAAAATGAAGCTAAAATAGATTAAGTATCCCCACTAAATGACTGATCTGAGACATCCATTGGGCTTAGCTTTATTTAGCAACATAGGTGCGATTAATTTGATCTTGATCTAAGATTTTTTTTATAAAAATCATTCTTTTATGATATCATTCACCTATAAGGTGAGTTGATTTTGTTTTGTATAAGTTCTGTATCATATTCCATAGCTATGTTTTATTGAAGAGCTTTAACGATAAGTCAAGTCAAATAGAATGAAACCAAACAGGCATAATATTGTTAATGGTTTAAAAGTTAAGCTGACGTCAAACGCTCACTTTTCTATTTTATTACATGAGATATATGGAAATTCATTTCCCTCCTACAACAATTATAATCATAAAAATTGTATTACTCAATTGATATAGTTTTTGTATAAAATCAACAACATACTATAGATTAACCACTTCCGGTTTGTGAAATTAACACCTGAAAAAAAATTAAATCTGATTTTGATTGAAAAAGCAGTGCTATATCTTTCTCTTTTTTAATCCAATCAACCTTTTGTTGGTATGTAATTGGTCTTTGATTTTGATTTTGAAGCTGAAACAATTTTACACCAATGAAACACAACTTATTGCATATCTTCGACAATATAAAAAGCATGGAACTAATACAGGGGGGGGGGGCGTAATCTCTCCTCATTCTTAATGGACATTGTCTTGTTTAGGAGACATTTGCATTTCGTTGGGGTATTTCGTAAAAAGGATTTAACTCGAGAAAGCGGGTATTTGACCTGACGATATAATCTATTTTCAATCAATGGGCAAATACCAGACGACAAAGCGATTCCCTCCCTTTCCCGCCCTTTTATTGTAGAAAATAGAGTGATTTATATGATCTCTTTCGATACCGATGAGGTATAATTCACAGGACCTGTCAGTAAATATCTGTTCATCAATTACATGATATCTCGTTGTAAACAGATACAACGTGGTAAAGCGTACATATGTAAGATATAAATCAATATTTGTCTGCGTAATTTTTACATGTAATTACGCCAATGCAGCATGTCTTTTATATACTTAAATAGATTCTTCAAATCATGATTTATTTTTCTTCTAATCTAACAATTGCTTATCGGATCACAGATTTCGATAGAGAAAGTCCAGCCTTATAACTCAAGCTTTTTTGATCTAGAAATTTGAAAGAAATATACTTTTAAAGGCCTGGAGGATAATCATCAGCAAATAAAAGAGTTGACAGAATGTTTAAAGTTTCAATCTTGACTGTGGCGTCGCATGCAAACTGCTTCCACGTAATTATGCTATGTTACATAAATTCATAAATTGCCATTTCTGAATGGTTGACAATAAGTCCTTATACATGCTACGAAGTCATGTATCTTCTTACATTATTCCCAGGTAAAATCATTTACAATTTGCCGTCAAGGTAGAGCTTCAAACATAACCAACCCAGTCTTGAGACTTTCCAATTCTATAAACCATGAAAAATGAATAATTCATACTTTTTAAAGAAATGATATAACTCCATTCTTTATGTTCTTGGTTACAAGAAAGCTTATCTTAGATTTACATACATGCAATGACATTCATGAGTAGAGCCCGGGAAACGATTCTTTTACAAGGGGTGCTGATGTAAATCTGATAAGCAACAAAAAGTTCAATTATTAAATGTAGGCTAGTTTTTCTACATTTATCCATTTTCCACATCTAATAGAATTCTTGGGGGTGCTGCCTATGGAGAATAACATACGCAGCACCACTAGGAATATCTTGCGGGTGTTTCCCCCGCTTCCCAGGGTCATGTTCGTGAAGTTAAAAAAAGCAGACAATACTGATAAAAATAACATAAAATTGAAGTATCGGGTTTGCTTGGTTGTCCTGAGCGGCATGTTGGGTGAAATATTAAAAGATCCACTTGTTGGAATGCAATTTTCATTAAAACAGAGAGAATGGCTGAAAGAGATTCAAATACCGCTGGAATTCATTGTTTCATAGAAAAAAGGACAGTGACTCTCCTTGTGGGTCGATGACTCTCTTCTAATAAAATCCTTTAAATCGATCTCTTTGTATCTAGTTAACATTGCTCCTTGCATACTCCCAGATAAAGACTGTGTTTGATGGTGAACTTTGCAAAAGGGCATCTGTAGAGGATTGGCTTGATGTGATTATGGTGCCAATAAATTATGGCGGTTAAGTTGGAGGAATGCAAATGAGTTTAGAACTTCGTCAGGACGGTCGGGAGGGATGGGGATCTTTCTAGTCACTCATAAATACTGTGTTGACTAAAAAGGGAGTTTGAACTAGATGAAACAATTATCTTGGCATTCAGTAACAAAGTTCCTTAACTCATTACCTGTAACTGCGGAATGATCAAGCATCGTAAGCGTAATTCCGTTTATATATTCAGTTTATGCCATAATTACGTATATTGCAAGATGTTTTGAAATGCGATAGTATAGAGAGCCCCCTTGTAAAGCAGGCCTCACAGTTTTATGGAACTACCCCGTTTTCGTTTTTTTACCAATATATTTAAACAACACATAAATGAATTACAAATGAAGAAATAAATAGAAAAATAAATAAACAAATGAATAAATAAGTAAATAAACAAATAAATGAATAAATAAGATGCCACAGTAAGAAACTTATTGGTGTTTTGAAAATCCCAACAATTACTAAAAATTGCAATAAAAAGTTTTTTATTTTTTATCGATTACATTCAATCAAATTCCAGAGAGCATCTCGTTTCTTAAGTTTCCTATCATGATTTCAATAATTTTATCATACGGGAATTGTAATAAAGATTAACATCGGTTTATAGAATGAGGGGGCATGGTGGGGAAGTTTAAGATAATCTGGCTTCAATCCGGTAAATAAGATTTTAGATCTGAAAGAAAGTCAGAGAATTTGATCCTGTCATCTTATCAGACCTCTACTGGTCCGTGGCTTAGCCATGATCAACTAGAAGCAAATACATCGGCGTCCCGGGTGTTATTCCGAGTTACATGTATTTACATTGTTCACCGCGATTAGATTGTTTCCTATATACAAGCTGATGAATGCTATAAACTCCACAGAAATTAGTACGAATATTCAAACAAATTTGGAAGTACATCTAATGAACATTTACCATTTTTTGGTGATACAAACTGTACAAGTTTTACTACAAATAATGTCAAGGCATGAACTATTGAAATGGAACTTGCATAGACGTGAAAATGGCGTGAATTCGGTTGGGTATATCACACGCGATGAGCATCTCGTTTTCAGTCACTATTTTTTTTTATAAAGCCGGCTTTGTGATCTTTCATCTTACCCTTTAGATATGTCAGTGAGAACACAAGGGTTAATAATATTTACAGCTTAGTCAGGAATGATCTGAGAGCCAGCACAAAAATTATTCTAAGGCTATGTCAGCGACTACCGGTGATGTTATATGATGCAAAGTTTTTTTTCGTTCGGATTTATCATTCACCATGAGTACACTTTATTGATTTATTGCGCTATAAATGTTTCACCATGAAACGAGAGACCTGGAAATGACAACATATAAATTAATGGTTTGTAGGCCATCTTAATGACATTGAGAGGGTGCAGTAATTACTGTATGCATCTGGATTCTAAAGTGTCGGGTTACTCCAAAAAGTGTGCATCTCTAGCATTGTATATCGCTTTTAAGATGATGAAACATCATGTGACCAGGGTCCCGTAACACAAAGGTTAACGATTGATCGTACGCTTGATTTTCACGACTGATTGTACATTGTAGTCTATGGAATCAATCGCAAAAAAAATGTTCTATACGATCATTGCTAATCTTTGTGTTACAGGCCCCAGGTATTTAGGGTAAAATGTTAACAGATGATCAAGAATAGATACATTGGAAATGGGACAGGAATGCACCACAGCTCAGTTTGATGAAGACATTGCTTGACACGTATACTTAATTTTCACAGTCGGGACAAAACAACTGTCGAGAATGTAGAAGATAATGAGACGCGGGTGCGGAGACGACGGCACTAAGATATCCCTCTTCTGGAGTCTATTTGAGGGCGTGTTATCAGTCCCAGGTAAATGAAGAGATATTACAAATAAAGAATGGAATGTAGAGATAGAAATGATAGCTAATGAAGACCCACTGTGAGGTTATGTCCTTTGGCAAAATAGATGTTCAACGGGTATTGGAATATATGCAAACAAAATAAAAACAAAAACCTTGCAATTACCTTGCAATTTCAAAATAAGCACATCAGTCCAATTGTTGTGACTAGGTAAGCAAGAATTGAAATCCGATCAGAAATAATAGAAGTGCAGAATGATAAACAGACGACATGAGCACGAGGATTTAAACTTTTCCTCTCCATAATAATCCTTGCTGAAAGAGATTATGAGATGTAGAAAAATGTCTATATAAACTTCATCCAGTAAAGTCTACGCTAAGGTACTTTATAAGGAATTTATGCTAGAAAGGCTGCAATCAGAATAATTGAGGATAAGATTGGATGATCAAAGATCAAGAGCATGAAGAGAGGAGTCCGGCAAGGATATGCAGTATCGCCGTACCTATTTTTTTGTGTAGCAAGATGATAATGGGGGAATTATCTGATATTACATGCATCGCTGTCTGTGGCAAAAATGTAAGCAACCTGAGATTTGTAGAAGATACTTCCCTAGTAGCATGTAGACAGGACAAGCTCTACAGGAAATTAAAGGCAATCATCGAAGGTGAAAAACCCCGAGTTTGTCTGTGTAAACCAGAAAAATAAATTAGATTACATTTGACAAATGGAGAATTGGTTCCATGTGCCCTTTTTACATTGGGGAAGAAATAATACAGCAAATGGATACATAATCTCTGAGATACATGATATGGTCTGACCTCTTGGATGTTGACTGTGTGACAAAAACAGTGAATAAATTATTAGGCTGCAGAATTCAAGCAGTACAAACATGATTCTACTGTTCGAACTCATACGACACAATTGGATGAGACAACGCCAAATAAATTGATATTTGATAGGGTAAATGTTAACATATATCTTCCTAACATTTGTTTAGACCCCTTATTTTGTTAGGAATAATGATAGGAAAAGAGACAAATATGACAATGACAGGGATAATGAGAGACAAAGAATACAACGTAAAATCTGAAATATTAAATCAACATTATTTTGGAAGGATTTGGAGGAATGACAACATTTTCTAAATGCTGCATTTACCACTTTAAATGGTTTGACACAACACTTTAATTGTTGCATTCAGTTTCATACAAGGGTGGATATAACCTTTTGTAATGGTTTAATACCCCAAACTTTCAAATGACCGGGGATAGGAGGGGGATGATTTAAATAATTCGTAATAGACTGCATATAAGAACAAGGATGTAGTACAACTGGACAAAATACAGATGAAGATGGAAAACCTTGATCGCCAATATCTAGAATAGATTAGGAACTAATCTAGCAAGCAGAAACATGCTATATTAATATACGAATGATCTTCCATAAGAATGATTCAAGTATGGTTAAAATAGAAAGTCAATACAACGATTAAGCAAGGGGATGAAAGGACACCTGCCAAAAATGATAAGTGAACGCTTGTTTTCCCCAAAAAAATTACTCCCTAACCTTGTTATTCAGCAGAATAATTCAGAAGAAAATATTGAAAAAGAATTCGTAAAACAGCTATGTGATGGATAGAAAGTATGCAAATCTTTTTATTTTGAAAATCGCCAAAATGTGTAGTATATTTATTGTGATGCTACCAATAATCAACAAAGTAGGGCATATTTTCATAAGCCTTATCAACTTCAATAAAAATCGAATTCTCAGAATATGGGTTTTATAGTGCGCCCACTATCGTTTGATTCCACGCAAGTTCCTCGTGTCTTGCTCCATCATTAGGTGGTAACCAGGTGAAAGTGGCTATTTTAATTGTAAATTCATTGTAGATGGAGATTGGTTGACTACTTCATTTTAAAGACCGGGCCTTCACATCGATCTTTATCATTAATTAACTCTACTAAATATAGTTTGATTGTGTACGAAAATTGATTTAAACAACTTTAATGGTATATCACATACCATTTAGGCCTATACATCGAAACAACTGAGAAAATAATCAATTAATTGGTTGTAATCACGTATTTTCAAAATTTATTTTGTTATATGACGAATTCAGTAAATTTTTAGGAAAGAGTGCGATCTTGGTGATTAAACTTGATACATTACGGATTGCATATAATATGTGGTATACTCACTTTACTGTATTATGTGCCAATTCTACTATAATCATGATAATTATGGTTTGTTTATGGAAATATACAGGTGACTGTGTGTGGGTAGGGGAGGGGGTTAGATGGGGCTGGCAGTCATCCACCTCTGATTGATGTAGATAAATGTGTATTTTGCCTACCACCTAGTATACCCGATCTGTGGTGTTATATCAGTGAAAGTTATGATTTTCTGCTTTAATTAACACGAATAACTAAATGTGCTAGAGACTAGATCCTGTTGAGTATATTACATTATTTCGAATTTATTGAGCTTAATTAAAACTGGAATAATACCATTAGCAATCAAAAGGAATTGACGGTTTAATAAAAAGAGATAACGGAATCAATCTGGAAACTGTCGCACAGAAGTAGGCAAAGGTCGTCAAATGGCTGAAAATGTATTTATCAGGGAGCATTGAGACAAAAATCGATAGGCTTTCTTCTTTCAGATTAAAAAGTAGGTATGACAACAAAGACGCTGAACGTTGTGGCGTGCACATTTAATCGAAGCGACAAGGGGAAGTATCGAATTGATGTAGAGGTTCGAGCCCCGTTCACGTCTATCCCGCACATGAATTATATTTCTGATTGTTACATGTCTGTAAAAACTTAAATACAGACAGGGATGTGCACACACACACACACACACACACCCTCTACACACACGCGCACACCCGCAAACGCCTATCAAATGGGTCATATATCCTTCACTATACAGTGCCACGTAGCTGCCATGAGTTCATTTCCATTGTGCATAGAAAATCATGAATTACGTAAATTTCTTTGATTAAAAAACGATGTTCATATACACCATGCAGCTATCCATAAAAAACCTCGCCAATATCCAAGCCGTAAATACTGTTTCTTATTGAGCGTTGTGGCCCAGTGGATTAGTCTCCAGACTTTGAAACAGAGGGTCGTGGGTTCGAATCCCAGCCATGGCGTAATTTCCTTCAGCAAGAAATTTGTCCACATTGTGCTGCACTCGACCCAGGTGAGGTAAATGGGTACCTGGCAGGAATTTATTCCTTGAAATGCCACCGCGCTTTAAAAGGCTGCGGGGCTAAAGCCAGGGTAATAATATCCAATGAAGCGCATAGGGACGCATTTGGCAGTGATATGCGCTATAATTATAAGCATGTTGGTATTATTATTTTTATTATTATAATTTTTAAGTTCTAATTATGGATTTCTTCTTTCATTCTTTACTTATTTATTTATATATCATTATGATTTATTCATTCATTATTATTATCATTTATTTGTCTTTTCATCTATTTATTATCGTTATTTTTGGAAGGGGAGTATAGTTCTCATTGCTACCGTAGTCCGTTTAGAAAAAAACAGTTTTTAGAAAGGTCAATGGGCTTTTTAATTCGAATCGTAAACCTCGTATTCAGCTATGTGATAGGAATCTAGTTCGTGTATTAGGCACAGTAAATGAATAAACGTAACTATCAAAAGGTTACCAAGAAGCTTCACTGGTAGATTAGTGATGATAAACTAAAGGAAATGATTGCCCTAAAATAATATTAAATTAATTTACGAAATTCAAGGATGTCACTGACCTTTACGGTTAACCGTAATTTAAGGGTAGATTCTCCGGTCTGACTATTCGTCACGGATTATCGAGCAAGATTCTATTCATCTTTTCTGGTTAGATTTCATAGAAAAATTATTTAATAATTCATCGCAGTTCTTTGATCTCCATCTGTCATCATTCTTATGGAATATACAGAATAAAAATTTCTTTGAAACAGAAATATAGGAGGTTTTGTAACAAACAATAAATCAAATGAAGATTTTATTTCTACGTCTTTACATTGAGTGAACAACGCGATTGGGTGAAGCAGACTTTTTTATGACACGGTGACGATGAAAGGAATAATGGAAAGATCACACTTTTCAATGAAATATCTTTCCTCGAAGTCCCCTATATATTTCATTGATGCAAACATCATTTCAAATGCCATATATCAGTATATTCTATTTGTTATTACTGTTAATGATAATAGTATATAATAATACAAAATATAGATTTCACATCCTGGAAATCTTGTTGTCTATTAGTTAAGAGTAAATCAAGTGATAAATGTAGTTCATTGACCATCCCCAATTCAGTGCTAATGGTCCGTTTTAGTTTTTTCCAGACCTTTCAAGTTGACAATCATTGTTTTCATCCACATGTATATAACGTTAAGCAACCTCTTTAATGTTATTTTTTATAACTAATGAGATCGTCACTATTCTTCTTATGATTATCAGAATTACTGGCATATAATTATTTATGTTGATACCATTGAACATACCTTGCCAATATTAATTATTGCCATTATTAACGTTATTATCATATTCATAATTCATCATCAGCATCGTGGTTATTAGTCACATATTACTACTGTTTTGATATTTCAGTATAGTGTCTTGATGTCTCTAAGAACATGTTGGATACAACTAAACTGTACTTAATTTTAATTTACAATATTCATTTTGTTTCCACAAAATAGAAAATAAAACAAATGAATTAAAGTGACTTAAATTAAATTAGTTTTGTTCATTATCATGCTAAAAAAAAAATCAGCATTGAAAATGATAGGTGTACTTAAAAAAGCCCCCCAAAATACTATTCATCTGTGTTCTTCTTTTAATTAAAAATTGATGAGCGCAAGTTTAATGAAAAAATACTGAAGTTAGGTCACTTCCTGAATGCGTTTTATAAGCACACTGTTTAAGGTTCAAAATTCTGTCTCTAATTTAGTCAAGAACCGAATATGTGTGCCGTTTCTATGGCAACGCATCTCGGGAGAGGAAATCCAGGAGGAAGGACACTTTATGCAAACGATCCTAGTTGGGTTTCCCATGGGTATTAAGCCTCAAGACACAAATATACACATCAAGACAAAAGATATAGAATAATAAGATGGAACTTGTAATCTAAGAGAACATAAGGGGTGATTTTCAATATTAGGATGAATTTATCTATGCTCTCGTTTTGATATTATCATCGGAAATGAATGGAAAGAGTTGTAGAATTATGATTAGTTAACAAACCCAATATATTGGATGCAATATATTATTTAGTTATTTGTTTGTTTTTGTTTTTATTCATTTCATGGGAGGGGTATAATATAGGCTTTCTAATTAGATGCAAGCTATAAGAGTACGTCTGTTCAATAATCAGATAATATCAATTACAGACATTGAAACCAAGTGAATGATACTTCGATTTTAAGTAGAGTCGGATAGTGAGCAAATACTTCCAAAAGGTATTGAGTTGATTTAAAGATATAGAAGAAGACATTCTAAGAAACCCGATAAATTCTAGAATACAAATATTGACTGCGCATGAGGAATACTATGTAAATTATCATTCCCGAGGTGCGTTTCTTACCCGCCCTTCTAGGCCGAGGGACGATGGGCCGTTATGAAAAGCACTGAAGGAGTGATGATTTTCACTGTCATCCGAATACAGAGCAGTCTATATTTGTTTTATATACCTCATCGATAATCAAAAAATTCTATCCCGAATCGATTAAAGTTCAGGACCACTAGTGTTATCAATTTGAATTTGTGCACATCATGATCTGCGCATATTTCACCCTCTGCGTGCTGACGTCACATTGGATAAAGAGGTGATTAATCAATACGTATGAGCTGATATTTCTCATTTTCTGCACTCTAAGCGAAGATCAGATGTATTTTTTATGAAGCCAATGAACTGGAATTATTCCATAAACCAATTTTTTTTAAATACCTCTACAGTTCCCAAATACTTTGCTCTGCAGCGCTGTAAAGTATGACGAATATGACCCTGAGTTCGAATAAATCGAAGAGTGGTTTGGAACTTCTCCTCACATAGATACAATGCCTTTGGCGCGTTTTTGGTGTTTTAAAAAGCAATTTGCTCTTTAAAAAAGTGCCGATAGTTTGAAAACAAGCACATAAACCCTTATTTCTATGCTTACACCTTTTACAGTGTAGTAAAATAACGAGAAATCGTCATTACGGTGTAGCGTTAATTTCGGTGAAAGTTACGTAATCTTCGCACACCGAATTCGCATAGCGGCAGCATGGTCGAGTGATTTTTGTAGCCTGTTATTAGTCGTTTCGCGCGTATTTGACACACAAGCTTGCACCGTGCAATGATGCACACAGCACCCACGCTCTTGACCGAAGAGACGACCCATCATGCCCAATGAACTTACACACAAACTAATGCCTATACCTCGGCTATCTTTCCTTGTATGCACACGTTCATGCACACACCAAACCCCATCTCCCTGGTATACACATGATACATGTAATGATAAGCATGATAAGAGAGAATTGAGATGAATGAGGGAAATTGTTCTCTGACCATCGACGTGATCATTGTGAATGTAGGCCTACAAACACGCATGCTAACTGACCACGGGACCATACAGCCAGTACCAAATTATTCACCGTTTCCCCTTTTCTGCACTTAACAGTCATAAGCCAAAGGAAAAATAAGGGATATTAATGATTCTTGCGATATGGACAAGTCATGTAAGTTTTATAATTTCATCATGTTCATCTGTTTTGTAATTGACGATCCTGATCCTTCACTGTGTCGGTGAACTGCATCAAGGACTCATCATTTTCAATAGTTTTTACTGTTTTTTATTGTACATGTCAATCTTATGTTCCCCGTTGCTATCACCTATGAATATTAATACTATAACGAACCTTCAAGTACGACGTTGTGTGCATATTGATCAGTACACTACGTGTAGAATGAAAGTTTACATATCGGATACAAAAGTTTACGTGAATGACGGCTGTCATAAACGCCTATCAGTCGTTTTATTCAGCTCGGCAAAACTGATGTACAGGTTCTTTTGGTAATTTATAACAAAATGCCACGGTAAAAAAAAAATCGGCGCGGATAGATCGAATGCTAATAAAGTTGAAAAACAAAGTATCGTACTTTGCAGAAATCCTTTTGTTTTGGGACAAATCGCCGGGAAGGGAAAGAAGGGGGAAGAGCTCGTGGAATCGTTCGCTCTCGCTTGTTTCTCATAGGTTTGCGTGCAAATCTCCGTGAACCGCTGGCAATGTGCAGCGCTCTCGCTGTTATCGATTCACTGTGGTGACCTCATTTTATTACATGTTTGCGTAATGACGATTTCGCGTGATTTTACTACACTGTTTTAGGTATTCATTCCTCTACAACAAATGATATGGGTTTTAACAAAGTGCAGCATTTATTATACTTCACAAGTTTGTTATTGAAATATCACATTTGTTAGATTGGGGTTTTGTTATCTTCCACACCATTTTCAGAAATGACAGTACTGTTAGACTTAAAAGAGCAAACAAATAGCAATATAAATGTATCCTCCATCTTCCGGATTCAATTGGTAACTAAATAGCGAAATTCGATGAAATTTTCATGGAATTTGGCTGACAAAATGAATTTTAAACATGTTAGTGATCTTAGTATGAGGTATATAAAAAGAAATAAACGCCTTTATAATTTTTAAAAACCTTCGTGTGAGAACGATCAGTTGCGTTCGTAATGACAGATACGTTTATTATAATGCGGTAAAAATTGAACGATTCTTAAAATGATCCAGAAAACATACAACGAAAAGGTGACAATTTGACTGAACATCAATACATTACTCACCTGTTGGTGTTCAAATCGAAACCCACATGTCAGAAACAGATCATGTAAGAAATAGGAAGGGGAGAAAAAAATAGAAACAATAAGTAATCGCCACAACCATTTCGTCACTTTCATAATTTAAGTGAGCCTAATGGGTAAGAGTTTGCACCCAACGTTGACTTAGCAAGTCTTGGATGATTTAATGATTTCACATATCATTTTCATTTTCACGCCATTTAACTCAAGGGGATTTAATAATTCATTACTCAATTAATGGTGGAGGTACATTATACATTGTGTTAAACATTCATGAGAAATACCACACACTATGATATCATACACCAACTGAAAGGTGAGGTTATTACACGTTATGTTAAGGCCCGTGTGGATGCGATACTTACATTTCCCCAATGTAAAATATATATGTGCCTGTATTGTATTTAGATTATTTTCATGATATCAAGGTACAAAGGAAACAAATATGCCATACTGCCAAAGATTAAAGCAGGAAAGGATATATTTTGAGAAGTATGACCACTGGATTCAACATTGTATAGGTCGTTTTCCCATAAACACCAACATTATAGAGAGAAAGAATATTAAAACGTTAGTACCAAATATTACAAAGGATTGCTAATAGCATACACGTAGGTATCGGATCGGGGATCGAACCCTCGACTTTCATATGTGTTGTCAGACACCTTAGTCCACTGGGCCACGGCACCTTCATATATGAGCCGTACTGTAATGCAGAGTCAAACAAATTAACCGAATGAACATATTGTCTGTCATAATTATGAATGAAATGAATGAATGAATGAGAAGGCAGATTGTTTGCGTCCTTATTGTTTTGTTTCCATCATCCCCAAATTGTTTTCTTTCAAGAGCCATTAAAAAGATCTTACAAAAGAAACCATGGTTCAATTCTATATTCATATGCATACTAAAAAAAACATGATATCATTTAGCACCCACAATGAATGGATACACTCTATTCTACGAGCGGGTCTAGGGGCCTTTTTGGCATTGCGGTATGCGAAGCTATACCCGAAATAGGTTAGCGATGTCAAGTGCTTGGAATACATTTACATATACGAACAAGGCTTCAGAAGTGTCCCTTCATGCACAAACTGAAGACATGTCACTTACGTTACAACAATTCTACTTTCAAAGAATTCGTCTCAATTTCTCAAAAAGAAATGCCAGAGGCGGATTAGGTAGATGTATTATGCCGATTGTATTATTTCTCCTTGCACGTCTCGGGCAACGGTCGAATCATATGATTATTTTTTCGACTCGGAATACAATATTGTGGTTTATTAGTTAAGTGTTTATTTTGCATACAAAGTAGAAAAAATCAACAGCAAAGTTGTAGCATGCTCATATCGTGATGGTTCATATATCAAGCAAATGCGAAATACTTCGAATATCTTAAGCAAGTGATCGGCAGGTTGATTTTTTGTTTGAAGATCGTCAAATCAGATATCAAGGCAAATCGTTCTAACTTCATTCATGATTTTGTATTTACTACATATGCATTATTTGTTTTATGTGCGCGGTATGTGATATACCCCCTGTTCCAAAATGATTCAAAACCCAAACATTGTACTGAATATTGTCTGCATTGGTATCAATTTTCAAACCATCTATTAGTTATCTAATCATATAAGAATGTAGAAATGAGTTAAGAAACACAAAAAAGGTAATACATTACGGAACGACATATTAACGCTGTCTTTTTTTTTTGAGGGGGAGGGGCTTATGAGATCATATTTAAAAAAGAATGAAAAGATGTTCGAAGGAATCGACTCATTACAATCCATAACCTGATATGATTAATCAAATTTACAAGAAGCTTTGATCATAGAAAGACTAAGCCATGACCCGCTTTATTGATAAGTATATACCAATATTAACAACTAACATTCAGTTCTTAATCAAGTGATAAGAGCGGGTAACAGAGCTCTTATAATGACTGATAGTATAATTATTCAGATCTAAAACTTGATATTGAACAATATCTTGTCACACATGAAAGGAAATGAAACGAAATGAGACTTTGTCATTGGAATCAGACATTAAATTTAATGACAGTATGGTAACGATAGGTCTGAAGTAAATCTAATCAAATGATCACTCAAATGTTTGTATATATGTATACGTAAAAAGGAAATATGTGCCAAATTAATCCGGTTGAAATTAGGAATATAAGTATGGCCTTCCAGTCAGGTGTAGTATCTTAACTATACACAGTCCCATATACATGACACGCCACGTGTTTGATGACGATGTACAATGTGTTCAATCTTCAGCTTAGAATTCATGATTTCACAAAGTTTGGTTTACGTAAACGTACTAGATCTAGATCTACGATGACATGGTGACGATTGACCTTGATATTTATAATAAAGCCACCGTATCTTGCGACTACCTGAGTTAAGTTTATCCAAATAAATATGTTTTCTGAAGATGACATTATCTACAAATGCGAACTAAAGCCGAGAGCGATTTTCTTTATTCTTATAAGAAGTACGAGGAAAGAAGTATAAATTATTACAGTATCACCTGCATCACATATTTTCAAATTTGCAGAACGGGGAAAAGCTGTAAATGAAAATAATCATGTCATCACTAATTAAGCACTTACGATAACAGTGAGAGAGAAAACGGGTATGAAGTAATAACATTGAAAACAAGATTTTTATCATATATGTTTAAATCTATTAATTGAACAGGAACTTTGAGTAAACTTGCAACAAACAATTTCAATAACAAGTGGTTACTTTCGTTTTTCAATAACTTTTCTGAATCTCAGCTGTATTGGTAGTACGGGTTACATTTTCACATCCCTTTGACAAAAAAATAAAATAGACCCCGATCGCATGTCATCTGTTTTGCTCCGCTATTCACCCTTCACTAACTATATTACACATTTCTAACACTGAAAATAGAGTAATTGACACGCTTGAAAGTAAATTTCACCTCTAACTCTGCGTGTATCGTTTCCACATTAGCATTTAAAACTTGATTTTCTACTTGGAGTAATTGGACGGAGTAAAGCGTGTAGAAAGCAAGTCTCGTCAGGGCGTAGCCGGAACAGAATTGGGAGAAAAGGGGGTAACACCCGGCATTCTTGTATAATGTGATTTCATTCAGTATATTAGTACTGATCTGATATTAAATTTGATTCTTTTGATTGTGAACTCACATCGTTAGTCTTCGGACTTTTTGATGATTATATTGTAATAAAACCGAATTGAATTTGAATTTGTTCAAACTTCGTGAAATCAAGCGAATCGATTTGAAAAATTATGGATTATTTGTTCATGAAATATTGTCGCAAATAATGAAAATTTGAGAATTTATCTCAGTATGTATATACCAAACGGCCTGGAAACAGTTCATGCGAATCAAGTTTCATTTACGTCATTTTAAAATCATAAAGCATATTTCATATTTATGCTAGAATGAATACGCTTTCTTGACCAAACAAATGAAGAAACAAAAAAGGCTGTATGAATCACTTTTATCAAAAATTCTATCAAGCTTCATTTAATAAAACGATCATCAAATACCACATTTGGATAAATAATCAATTGTTAGTAATTGGAACAAATCAACTGATCTTCCAAGCTGATATATGTCAATGTGTTTCAATTAAAAATATTTTTAATTCAGAAAGCTTAAAATGTTCTGCTTCTTGCAGCAATGCAAGGAATCAGTGCTTTCCCTACAGCAAATCAACGAGACATGTAACTAGGTTACAATTCGGGGTTTTTTCCCTTTCATTTCATGAAGCGAACGTCTTCTTATTAAAACACAAGAACCCGATTATGAGCGAGAGAGTTTTGATATAATCGCATTTCTTTGTGGTGATATGGAGACAGGGGAGAGTTCAAGCATGTTTTGGTGAGATTTAAAGAGGGAGAGATCTTATTTTCAGAGAGGCTGCCTCAGGGTATGCAGGTGCATCTGAAAGGAAGATCTCGCTCATTATGAAAGAGTTTATCCAACGCCATTGATACAAAAGATACCGCGTTGATGAAGAGGAACTGTGTGTGAGTGTGTGTGTGCGTGGGAGAGAGAGAGAGGGGGGTGGGGACGACAAGGGGGGGGGGTGGAGGTTGGTGCGAGAGGGTTGGTGGGGGTGAAAATAATTAACATAACTCTAACTTAACTAAACAAAATGAAACAGAATGAAAAAGGAGTGATGAAAGAAAGATTAAAAAGTAATAGGAAATTGGCTAGGTCAATATGAACGGAAGAGAAAACGAAACATGAAACAAAAATAGATAGAGAGGTGTATATATGTATGTACCTTTGGGTGTATTTTTTTGTGTGAAAGAGTCAGTGAGAGAGGGAAGGGGGGGGGGTAGGTGAGGTGAGAGGAGCTATAAATTATTAGGAGTGGTTATCGATAATTAATCCAAAAAATCCAAAAAAAAAAAAAACACACCAGCTTGAACAACAGTGAAAGCCGTAAACCGTGTCATACACGGCCTGAGGAAGCTATGATTGGTGAAAACTACCTTGTCACGTGACGAAACCGTACACGGCGCCACTCCGTACGAAAACATGCGAGTGTTGAAGCCGATATATCTTCCTGCCCTACACTGTTTTGACAGAAAAGAATTCATATTCATTACATAATACAGTGTGCTTGTCGTCCCATTGTAATGATATAGCACTTTTCTGATTTTCGTAAATGCATATCGCTTAATATGTTATATCAAAGAACTTTACAGAAATATACTTACTGCAAATTTTTTGTCGGAACAGTAAAGTTTGCCCTCCAGTTAAATGGTTCATTTTGAATTACCGTATTGTGTTTGATCAGTGATTCATTTTATATTTAAATCTATTTACTTTGTGATTTGATAGGTGCCTTTTTGAATATTGCTTACAAATTGCGTTCTAGCATGTCTAAGATTTGAAGACTTAATACAGTAGACTCCCCTACTGAAATCACAAAGAGGCACAGAAAGAAAGCGAGGGCCATAATTAATTGAAATTCTTAATTTCCTTTTATATAAATCTCAGTCTACTTTAATGTTGTTTTCTCTGTAATTCTCTCACTTTATTCTTATTTCATTCCAGGTATGTTTGTTTACCCAAATACTGCTGCTTGAAAACATCTTATAATATTCTTTATTTTTAACCTGTAGCATAACCCCTTTGAGAACGAGGTCGAAGGCATTCCTAGTTCCACCTGCTTCTCCCGACGATCAGCCTGCCTAGTCACCAAGAATTAGCTCACGTTTCGCAAGCATTTCATAGGGGCTATTTGAATCATGTCATGCAGAATTAGAAATGAAGAACTTGTCAACACATAATCATGCCAAGTCCAAGAGGGATAATTCTTCATATCGTCTAGCTTCAGTGTGATGCTTAGCAGATGATGAATTAATTCATCCAGCCATAGATCTGATTTCCAAAAAAAAAACTGATATCGTCCTTGTCTTCCGTCACGTGGTTAGGACCGTGGTACATGGATTAAATTGTTTACCGAAGTATATTTTTCATCGCGGTAATCAAGGCAATCCACAGATCATTCGAATGTCGGTTGTTGCTACTTCTCTTCTCCATTTTATTTTCATATGATAATCAAACATCAAGATGGATACGAAAAAAGACAATAAATTATTCAATATTTCAATGAAACATTTACTCTTTGCAAGGCTTTAAATGACCCATTGAATTTTACCTTCATTTGAAATTACTTAAGGGTGCACGAATATTAAGACCAAATATAATTTTACTAAGGTGGATAAAATGATACTTTGGTACACATTGGCTGTGCATTACTGAATAATGGAAAGCTCCAATCTGAAAATCGTTCCACAGTTGATTTTAACCAAACTTTATGGTTTGGTTTAAGTTACGTTGGCACTTATATAACTCAATTTTGATAAAAAAATGTTGTAGGTTCATGTGCTTACTAATACTTTTTACGTCACTTTGAATTTCAAAATTGAAAGTCATGTAGGGGGCTTTTTAATCACGGGATATGGGCTCTTTTAGACCTAACGAAATCATATCGTTGAGTTGAAGTCCCCTATTTCTCCTTCAAAACCCATTAAATCTTCCAGTGAACCTCAGAAATGTCAACTTATATGACTAAATAACCACTCCCTATAACAGTAATTTACACATTTTTTGTAGATTTTATCCTCCATCTGCTTTGCAATACCCATAACTTTGCATTAAAAAGTTGTAATTCCTCTCTCATAACAAATGCTGACTTAACGCTTTGGTTTGGGACCTATATATTATGGCCCGAATTCTCGAAAGGTGGCTAACTTAGCTCACGGGGGAGAGTTAGTTCAGTGGGCTAAGTTAGCACGGGCTAAGTTAGCCACCCTTTGAGAATTCACGCCATGGGGGGAGGGGTGGGTAGAAATAGAAATAAAATAGAGAAGAGAAAAGAAAGAGGGAAGGAAGTGTGAAATAATAAAGCAGTAGGTGTGAAAACAGTCTGCTTTCAACACTTGCAAATTCGTACTAAGAAAACTGAAATATTGTCACCCTGAAAATCAAATTAAAAATCTTAATCCTACACTGTGATGGGGGTAAAGCAGAGATCCCCCGAAAGTCGATTTGTTCTTGTTGAGATCAGATGGTAAACAGAAATTAATTTACACCTTTACAATTAATCACCTCGATCATAAAAGAAGAAATGTGTAAGATGTGGGTTGTTAATAAATGAGAAAATGTGTGTGTGGGTGTGTGTGTGTGCGGGCATAGAGGTTGGATCAAGGGCCAATGGATAACAATTTCCGGCATGCCTGTATTCAGCATGGGCTAACACTACAACGAATGTAATTTTTACTCTTGAGCGAAACTTCAAATTTTGTTCATGCAGTTCATGTAAGAGACAGAAATAATTATGTTCAAAACATCCATACCAGCCGAATAGTAAGAACATGATAACTAGGTTTGATTGGGTTATTTCATTTGCTGAACACATAAACTTAGTCAACTTCCTTGAAACAGTAAAACAGAGTTCTCTATTAAACCATATTGACACAAAAACAAATACCTTGTTTATTACCTTGAACCTGCAGTGAAATGAAATTCACTGTCAAAACATATGCCTAAAAAGAAGTAAACATTTTTTTACTTTGTTTTGTCAATATGAGACACTAGACCCAAAACAAAATACTGTAAATACAATTAATAGAGGATGTATTGCCTATCAACATATTAAATGATTTTGCAGTATTTTCTGCCTAACCATCCAAATGTGTCACCCCATCTTTCTTAAGCCCACACATGTTTCTCCTCCTCCTCTCTCTCTTTCCATTCCTCTTACTCGCCTGTTTAAAAAATATCAGAATCCCCCCAGAGAGAGAGAGAGAGAGAGAGAGAGAGGATCAACCACCAAAGGGAAAGGAAAGCGAATAAATGTCTTATTATGTCAAAAACACGTTGTCACAATCTATCACAAAATTTGATTTTCTTATAGAAAGAGTTTGAGAAATTTTGCTCGCTCGCTTGCTTCAATCGCTTTCAACTTTTCTGGCCGAAATTTTGTCTAGATGCCATGCTTGGCCCCTCGAAAGTTTTGGCTCATCATGCCATTGACATAGCCCATTTGGATGTGAAAAAAATGAAGATTGTGTTCAAGTTAACCAAATCTTTTCAGAATATCATTAATACCTAAAACATTCTTGTTGACCAAAGAAAATAATACAAGGAAAATCCTAATGGAATAAAAAATCAACCTTTTTATCATTCTTTAGAGTTAGTTTTTTTAAGTATGAAAGTTGTTGTCAAAATGCAGTCAGATCTGTCAGAATTATTCCTGTCATCAAGTCACTATAATCTTTATCTTAAACATTATTACCATCATTTTTATCATTATCATTAATATTGTCATTATCATCATTAGTCATGAATACAACACATAACTAATACATAATGTTATTTTTCATCACTGTTGTTTTCTTTGTTTCGTATGTGATGGTAATTATTGATAATGTTGATAATTACAATTGATGGCACTGCTAGTACACTTACTACTGCAAGTACACTTACTATTGCTACTGCTACTTCTGATAGTAATATACAAAACAATTGAAACATTACTTATACTTAAAAATTACTTATATAAAAACAAATGAAAGTACAAAGTACAAAATGTCTTCAAAAAGCCTTGAACATGCCACGAAAATGTCTTGAAATTTCAAGGCTAAAAATCATCAAGGCCAAGGCCCTCTCAATGCCAAGGCTTTGACAAAGTAGGCCTTGAGGCGCCGTAAGGCCAAGGACGAGCATCAAGGCACTACAAGACTGGAATATGCATGCCAACGAAGCAGGTTTACACATTCTTAATGCGATAATTTATATTCGTAATGTTGTTCAAGCTTTGAATATGAAACCGAAAGAAATGCCCTCTTCACCTAAAGAGCTCTGAATATCTAGGTTGAGATTGCATGCGCGATTTCGTGTTAAGGTTACCAGGCAACGCAGAAGTTAATTAGGGAAACTATTCCTTATGTTTTGAAATCAGGAATTTTTTTATTGTCGCTTCGTCTGTGAATGCACAGACATTTATCGGTTAGTCAGTGAATTAACTTAAAATTAGACGGTCTTTGTCTTCTTAATTAACATTATCTTTTTTAAATATTTTTTTCTCCTTTGATTCTTTGAGAGTCACCATAAAGTACAACAGCCAACATAAACCATGGACCTTTTAGAGATGGACAACATGTGACCGTCTTTGTGCTCTGAATAACATTCTATTCATGTTTTTTTTAACTTTCATCCTACCGTGTTCCGCCGTCAATTAGGCCATGAGTCGAAAGAAGCAGTTCATGATTATTGCACAAACTGTATGCGCAGAAGATGATAAACCACTTAAATCCTGGAAAATCGATGTGCAGTTCTTGCTTACCTTTGTCAATCCTAGTTCCATGTGTTTTATTTGGTAAAATGTATGCTTATAGAGGCAATATTCTGTTCGATTGTCTTATTATTTATCAATAATCCATATTTTTCTCCCAATTTTCATCCTAATATTCCAGAGATACACGGCTCAAATCGTATACAGACCATTTATCTCTTAATGTTGTTGAGGTCATTATGTGCAGATCAAATAATAACACATTTTGTGACAAAAATAGTCTGCTTCTTTTGCTGATTCAAAATTAAAGCACTTTGATTGAAAAACATTCATTTAACACAAGGTATCAGCCAACAAAACAAAAACCAGGAAAGCTGTCCCTTTGTAAATAAACAGATACGCCTTGATATTTGCTTTATTGTGAAAACACCTGTATGTTCTCATCACTAGGCGGCGTTTAGATCAAAGAAAATGATGGCGTTGAATGTCCATCTCTAATAGGTCCATGCATAAACCAAGACAGCAAAAAAGCTGATCCTTAACGCATTGGTAGTCGCTATTGTCAAAACACCTGTATGTTCTCATTAAGATGCACATAACCAGGTGACAGTGACTATTATTGCAACACGGGGAGGCTCACGTTACTCGTTACTCTACAAGGTCTGTGACATATTTTGACTACTCAGACATTCAGCTACTTGCATCAATTCGTGTTGAATATCAGTCAAGTTTGCACGATATAGAAATGCAGTTAAATCGCAAGATCGACAGATAGAGGGAGAGAGAGGAGGGGGGGGGGATTAATGGGAAATGGATTTCAGTGGTCACTGGTAAATTGAAATCAGGGTAATGCCAGTTCGAAAAAAAAACTGTTTATGATGACGTCAGAGTATCTGCTAAGCTGGAATTATTCATACGGATGCAGAAGATGAGCTTATGGGAGGCAAGGGGTCTTACGCGTTCTAGGAGTAATTACTGGAAGTTCAGCGAGTTCTGTTTGAATGCACTGGGAATGATAGAGTATAATGATTTATGATTACATTTTAGGATGTTTGGGGGAGTCTATCCTCCGATTATTAAGACAGTAATTATTTATCAGAAAGAGCATACCCTTGACTGTGTTCCACTTACCTGTACGGTCTCCATAGATTATTCCTTACTCGGAAACAGGGCTGGATATCGAGATATATTCTTTGTTAAAGTCTGTCTGTTCCCATTATAAACCTTCGCGTACTTACAGCACATGGGCGCTGTCACTTTAATAAGAGGTTGAGAGTCAGAGGGCTTATAGAATTCAACTACTTCTACTTCTTCAGTTGAATAAAGGAGCAAAATGTTACTTTACCCAATCCGCTCCCTTTTATTATATATTCTAATTTATATTTCGATATTTTCTTCCTCTTTTTAAATTTATCTTTTCTGCCCCTTTTCACTTCCTCTCACTATTTGAATAGGCATTGACGGTCGGCCCCTTTTCCTCGTCTATGTGGCGTCGGCTCTTCCTATCGACCTTACCTCAACTTAAGTTCTCAATACCCCACACTTCAATTAATATGAACGGTCTCCATCTTAAAACTTTACTACTATTTTTCATTTTGTAACATTTCCACAAATAGGTAATGTCGTATGGCAGCAAATATATAAACAACAATAAATATTTGTTTTAATCCTACGCAACTTTCTATCTAATGATTATCAAAGTAAACCAATGCGTAGGACTTGCTCAGGGAAAAAGTCTATCGGAAGGGCCTACGGCTCACCGTTATTCCCGCTTCAGTGATTCAAATCTAATGACCCATGCAAATGAACTGCACTTGTGCTCTTAATTGAGGTCTATTTTCTTTCTTTCTGGAACGGAACATCACCGAGAGAAAAGTTGTCCTATTAAAGGTCACTCCTCATTATTTCTCTCCAAAGGAGAGCTTGAGGCAACACAAGCGCCAAGAACGAGCGCTGAAGTCCGGTATAGAATACATCCAACATTAAAGTTTAGTAAAGCCTTTATTCGTCCATTTCCAACAATGTCGACCGTCCATGAGTAAATCATGTGCGCAGATGGCCTTATCGATACAACACGAACGCCTTCATTGAAAAAAAGGATAAATGTTCTTCTTCGGGGCAATTCTAGGAGCTGACGTGCAAGTAAGATTCCAAAGTGGAAGTTTATGCCTTGAGACCTTCCACTTAGCACGTAAACATAGTTTTAATGAGCAATGCATGGAGGCGCCATATTCGCTAAAGTAAAGTGAGTCGGGGTGATGAAATCAATGCGTCTCCTCAATAAACCCTGGCCCATTCAACGATCTTTAAACTTCATTTATTGTCCCCAGATTGTGGGAACATGATTGTGTTATTTCAATAAGCACTGTGACGTCTTCTTTCCCTTACCACAATAACAATATCATGTCTCTTTATCAAATAGTGTCTGATTTTTCACAAAGCGTGATCAGGATGGTGAAGTAGATAGTTCCATTTATGTCTCAAGAAGAAGAAGAAGAAGAAAAAGAAGAAGAGGAGGGGGAGGAAGAATACTTCTTATTAGAATGATATCATCGTGCAATTTTTTTTAACAGTTTGATTGCGAAGAAAACCCACTCCTAATTCCATCTAGAATGTCAAGTATCAACTCTATATCATTCAGAACCAAGTTACTGAAAAATGAATAATATTTTCGATTTTGTTAACTGGGGAAAGCAGCATTATAAATCAAATGTCCGCAACTACGAAAGCTGAGATATATATTTTTTTCATAAATACTTGAAAGATCATAGAATATGAGTGAAAGGAATAGTGAGATTGGCTATTCATAATGTTCTGTAAATAACAAATGCAACAGGTAGCTCTTGCACGGTGTGTGTCAGTATCGATACATTATATTCCAACCATAGCAGAGAGAAAGAGAAGCACTCTTTTAAAGGTTACCACCCAGGCACAACAACCGACAGTATGACGTCAGAGACGAGACTTATGCGTTACCATGGCAAAGGTGGTGAGCGTAAAATGAAGCGAAAATCGAAGGATAGAAAATATATGAAAGAAAGCAGAAGATTTAGGATGCAGACACGGTGTAACGAAGCGAACGGATGAACTAATGTAAACTAATTCAGACAATTTTTATGGGAAATCGTGATTTTCTTCTGAAATGGACATTATTCAGAGAATTCGGGTTGTGATGAAATCAGAAATTGGGACTTTGTATGCTTTGTCGGAAATGAATGGAAATCTTGAAAAAAAAACTCTCACTTTTTTTATAAGTAAAAATAATTTCTTAGATAAAACAAAATCAGTCACTGAATTCAGATTATTATTGGAGATTAAAGCCGTTACTAAGACCTTGGCCTTCCATTGCCTTTTAACATCGCGTTGATTGCAATTAATACGATTAAGAAGAGATACGGGGAATGGAACTGTTATTAAACATTAAAAGGTTCTTGGGATTGAAAGAGCTGAAGAAAGAGTGAGAGAAAGAGAAATATATTTAAAGGTGAGGGGGCAAAGACACGGTGCGTGTGTGTGTGTGAGAGAGAGAGCGCGAGATAGAGTAGGAAAGAAAAAATAGACATTTATGACGGCTTAATCAAAATAATTTCTGTTTCATGTCAAAACAATGGAGCAATGAACATGCACCTCATACCTTTGTATATGCAGAAGTATGAGGTGTATTTATATTGCTTCACTATTTCGACATGAGGAAAATTATGAAACATAATTTTTATTATGTTTCTTAATTTTGCCCATGCAGGTTCTTACCAATAAGGCGGCCTTAGCATTAGCTTCTGCTCGTAAGAAAGGAGTTTGCAAACCCGTTTCCATATTAAACATCCATTTTAGTGTCAGTTTACTCCAGTCGAAGGGAAAGTGAAAACATTACCCTTTACATAGGTTCAGATTGATTCAAGGTACATTTCATTGAATTGTCCCTCCCTTTCTCCCCGTCCCCATTCTTACCTCCCTTTCTCCCCAAGTCTTTAGAAATATAAATAAATAATCTATGTACAAACTACATATTCATACACGGGATACAGAAAGTAACAGCTAAAGAATTGTGGCAAATAGCCCTTTTTTCACGTATAGCTTTTCAACAGCCTTTCTACTTCGTCAGGAGTTAAATTGTGAGTGAAAAAGACATAGAATCTGGGGACTCCCATGTCACTGATAGACACGCGTATTAAGATGTATTACATTATTCTAGTTTTTTGTAATAATAAGTCAAGGACGTTACTTTGATAGATTTTTGAGCCTTTTTTTCCAAACCGTATAATGGCCAAAAAATGGAATACTTTAGCTTATCAATGTAACGTTTCTTTTCTATAACTATTCATAATAGAACATTGCATCTCCAGATCTTTAGAATGAGAGTGAAAGCGATTAAAAATATAATTGTATTGTCGTAAAGTTGGTGCATTATGTCGCAGGTTAAAATCAATATATCAATATGTTGAAAAAATTAAACAAAAAAGACAAACAATTTAATTTTGTTTTGGGGATTTTAGGTTTCCCATCAGTTCTAAGCTTTGTCTCATTTGTAATTGTCGTAATATATTTATACACATTTATTTACTTATTCATATGTCGCTAGAAATAACCTAAAGATCAAATGGCATACATGTACTACTACACAGTCACTCTCCATCTCCGAAGCGCTGAATATTTTACATTACAAGGTCTTCTTCGCAGGAGTGATTGATGTGTTTTGAGATATAGAAAGCAAACGTTGCAATGTATTTTGATAAAAAGATATCTTTATTTTCAAGTCGTACGTCTATTTGAAAAGGATATATCTATGTAGACTTATAAAGGGTCGTCTGTCCATTTCTTTACATTTACCCCTTTATCGTTCTTGCCTAGTTCGTATCTTTTATTTCATCGTGAATACATAACGACATACATTCGTAGACACATACACGGTGATTTGAATGAGTTTCTTCATGCAGGCCAAATCTTATATATAGACATTCAATGTTCAAATATCTTAACGATGTTACGGGTATGATAGCATCCATCATATATGAATCATAAATAAGAAGGGGTTTTATAATAATCCTAGCAAAGTTAACTTGGCTCTCATGAACGACTAAATGGTGCCTAGTTGCAAAAGGGGTTAGGTCAATTTTTCATCAAATTTGATTTGTTTTTGTCTCAATGTATAGATTTTTAGTAGCTCTATAAGATGATATGAAAGAAAATTTAATTTCCCATTTAAAAATGAACAAAATTGTCAAAGAAAAATATTTTTTTTTCAACAGGGGTTAGGTCTATTTCAGTTTGGTTGCAAAACGGATTAGATCAGAAATATTTTTTTTGGAAAAGAATATTTAAAAAAATATGAAAACAGATAGATTTATTTTATACCCAATTTAGTTTTGCACAAGAATATTGCAATATAGGAGAATAAAAATTCTTTCTTGGAGTGCACCTAACCCCTTTTGCAACCAAATTCGCCCGAAGAGCTCATTTTTAAAAAGGGGGTTCTTCTTCCAGTCTGGTACAGTCCGCCACTGGCGTATTATCGTTCCTTAAGGGGTTAGGTCCATTATTCATAAATTTTATTGTTTTCTGTCTCAAAACCTTTAGATTTTTAGTCGCTCTGATAATACCGAAGAAATTTCGAAATACACATTAAAACGTGAATAAACGTAGCAAAGAAAAATCACTTTTTCATTCAAAAGAGACTGGATTCATTTCAGTTTGCTTGCGAAAGGGGTTAGGTCCACAATGATTTTTTTTTCTAAATATATATTCAAAAAATTGAAGACATGTAGATTTCTTTTATAACCAATTTTATGTTCACATGATAGGGTAGTACATCTTGACAATTTAGTTTCTCATAAGCATATTGCAATAAGTGAGAATAAAAAACATGAGTTTTCTCCGAATGGTCCAAAGTGGACCTAACTCCTTGCAACAAAACTCTTATAAAGAGCCAAATAAGACGCCTGATAATTACATGATGCCTTAAAAATGAGTAAATTGCCGATTCGTCTACTGCCAACTCGTCCTCTCACCACATGGTCTACTTTAATTTAGTCTAATTCCGTCTATCAACAGTTCAGCTAACAACCATTTGGTCCATTAACCACTTTGTCCAATCACCACTTCGTCTAATCACTATTTCGTCTATGACCATTTCGCCTCATAACAAGTTGTTCTAATATCCATTTCATTAATTTTGCACAATTTAACACTTAGTCCAATTTGATCAAATGTTATATGGACTAAATGGCCATTGGTCCAACATGTTATCAGACGGAATGACAATAGACTAAATGAAAGTAGACCATGTGGTGAGTGGACGAACTGATGGTAGACCAAATGAAAGTAGAAGAGTTGGTAATTGGACGAATTGGCATCAGACGAATTAGGAATAAACCTAAAAATATACCTCAAATACACCAATTCATACTGTGTCCAACTGTGTGGTTCGCACTAAAAAAAAATAGATTTTTTAAAACACATTCATTTGTAAACATCTGAATATTTCAACTCCTTTTAAGTGTTCATTTTTTTCATTATGTGTTTTATTGGTTTTACCATCGCAAACACAATCACTTCAGATTTATTCTATAAGATCCTCTTTACTGTGGTTTTTTATCATATATTTTGTGGTAAAATCAAACGTGACTCTACGACCATTATGAAACAGTCTTGGTGATTTCGAATGAAGAAATTATTTTTTTGTCCCTAGTTGATGGCTGGTTTGTTATATTTTCACTTTTAACTTCCTCTGCATTTGAAGGCGCCTGCTAACATGTATGATTGATATGCTAATTAGACCGTCCCAAGACGAGACTTGAAATGAAAGTTAAGATGGGGTCAAACCTGAATTGCATCTTGACTTTTGAATCCCTGAACACTTACGGTCAGTGAACTCGACAGAGCGTAGGGCAAGTCAACACTGAAGAAGAATTTCACAATTCAGTTGTAATTACATACGCCTGTTATTTTTGAAAAATTGCTTTTGCGAACAAAATGAATTACAAAGCAACCTAATTTTTAATCGAATCGGGACATGGAGGAGAGCGTTGTACAAATAGTGACAAAAGGTGATAAAAGCTGAAAATATCCCTTTCGGATCATTTACTCCGTAATTATCAGTGTGCAAGGGCGATGTATTTTACGATGAATCATGAATTCCTAACGTAATCTTTTAGAACAAACGGCACCTTACAATGTCTTACAGCTACAGATGTGTGTAAGAAGATTTCATCAAGGGAAGAGGCAGTGATGATGACGATGATTGCGACCATGAGGATGTGCTAAGGGGGTGTGCTAAGACCCCCTCCAAGAAAGAGAAGTACATCAAAGTGCTGATGAATTTCAATTCTATTATTCACAGTGACACTTAGGATAGGGGAGAGGTTTAAAATCAATATCGGGGAGACGTGAAAAATACGTTAACCCTAGAAGGGTCGGTATTTCTCAATAAGTCTGATTAGTTTATTACTCCAATCCAGTTAGCTAATATGGAAATTAATTGCATGGAGACCAAAGCGTTTATAAGATAAACATTCTTGATTTGATTCCGAATTTTAGAGATAGCACGGCCCATAAAATCATATTAAGTGAAATGACTTTAATTGGAAGGTCACATCATAAATTTCAAGAGAAATTCTTATAAAATTAAACTATATCTATCATTAGCTAAAAGTGACCCCGAAACAATATTTTGTGGACAATCGTGTTTTTTTTTATCTTATTGAAAGTTGGCTTACAACAGCTCGTCTGTTTCCCCCTATAAATTTTTTTTGGGATGATCACTGGTTACAACAGAAAATGTGATTTATCAAACTTGAATTATGCAGTATATTGACATTTGGTTGTTTTATCAAAGAAAGAATGATACACCTTACATAATATTTGTCATCTACATAATAATTAAATCTTTTATTTTTTTGTCAAACTGTCCAACTTGTATAAAGATTAAACATAGAGTTTGCAATGGAAACATTGGTCACATTTATGCGTAAAAGTAATCTGATAAGTTTATTTTCTGAACTTTGATTAGTAAACAAATAATGACTGTTAGCGAAAGTGATGGGATGTTTTTTGAGGCAATTTGGATAAACCGTGTAAAATCACATTACATAGGTAGTAATAGTTTATATCCCTCATCTTCTAAAAAGAGGTATGATTATTGATTATTCATTATCATAAATCAATCTTTATTATAATTTGTTTCCATTACACATTTGAAATGGTTTGTTTATTGAAGGAATTGACGGGGAATGCTGTAAATATGGATATTGTATAATAATTACATGGCTAATTTCTTTTGCTTTGCCAATCGCCATATACAAATTGTACTGAGCATTATTCATAAATCGGTACGTTTTGAAATAAATTCATGCTAATTAAAACGCTGACATAGATATATTGCAATGTGCTGTATAAGATAATAAAATTAGCAGGTTTAGTTTAAATATAAATTTTAAGGTAGAGAAAGAAATAAATAAATAAATAAAGAAAGAAAGAAAGAAAGAAAGGGAGGGAGGGGGAGAGAGATAAAGAAGAAAGTGTGGGAGAGAGGTGTACGCCCTTTTACACACACACACACACACCCACCCATTCAATCATCATAATGTCCAAACACCATCTTACAAACTTCCGACCACATAATCCCCCACACACAGTCCATGGTAAGCGTAAGGGGTAGGGATAAATGCAAAGCATCACAATTTCACATTCAAACTCTAAATGAGTAATGAGGAAACATCTTTTCCCATTTAGGGCGAAAGGAATGCAATGAAAGGAAATCTTTTGACTTGATTTATTCGAAGACTGCAGAATATAATGAGCTCGATATATGACGGATGATTTCTTCTGAAGGAGCTTATTGAATCGTTCTTTATTGTGAGGGAATCAATTCAGTTTGATAAAGCAATCGCTGTTTCAGACATAAAGACGCCATTCAAAGTTAAAGGCTTACAATGATGGTCCATTTTTTTTTGTGTGTAAAATCCAGAAAAAAATCAAGCTACCGTATCATTCCCGATGAAAAAAATAAATTTTGATAATGGCTGCCTACTCCTAGGATTCATGTTCCAGATAAATGAATTATGACCTCTATTAATGATCCACCATGATGCAAAGGCGATTTAATGATGATTTCTTTATTTAAATGAAACAGTCGTAGTAAACAAGTGATTTGGTTTTATCGCTCAAAAGCCGAGTTCAAGCAAAATAAAAAATTTAGGAACTGATTTGGAAGTTTTATGAGGTAGTTTGGACAGGGTGCTTTTATGCATAGGCGGATGAAGGGGGGGGGGGGTGGGAGGGCGGAGCGAAGGGGCCGTGACCCTAATATTGGTGATGAAAACAGAAAGAAGTTCTGTACAAGCTATTCTTGAGCATTAAGTCCAGCTTTCAGAATTGTATCATTTCCTCAAACACATTTGGTGGAAGCAGCAGTTTCAGACAAAGTAATTCATGCAATTAAACATTGATTAGACAGTCTACTACAGAAATGTTATGCAAAAGAATATTCAACAACAGTTTATTGTACTTTAATTACATTAAAAGAATTCACTAATCATTATACTTTAAGACACAAAATCAAATTTGTCTCCAGGACTTCGAAATCACAAAATTAATATGATAGAGAGATTAAACGAGAGAAAGAGAGAAAGGGAGTGAACAAAAATAATACTGCTGCAAGATTCGATGTCAATAACGATCCAGGCACGTTGGCATTTGTATCAATAATACCAATTGTAGTAACAAGATGATAAAGGACGTTTTGTGAACTCATCTTCGTCAGGAAATATTGCCGGTTATCATCTATACTGGACAACATGATACAGTAGACAGTGGAAGGCTCACTTCAACGACATCGGACGACCAAATTGTGTTTGACTTAACTTTGTATACCGAAAAAAAAGGAGAAAAGGAAGTTGATCAAGACGTGGCTAAACCTTAACGAATAACCTTGAAGAATCCCCTGACCAAATAATGATCAATAGCAATCAATGCTTTTTCCTAAAATACTAACAATACCCAAATGTTAGTATGAACATGATGAATGTTCATTATAGCATCAGATAAACATGGGCAATGCTTCGTTTGTCTACTAAATATACTAAGCAAACGAGTTTCCCGAGGACTATTTAGTAGTCATGGTTAGTATTTGCACACTCTACTTAAGTTACATTCTACTGGGATAACGACTTCGTTTCCATGGGAACATTGTAGTTCTTTTTCATTAAAGCCATTGAATAAAGCATTTGATGTAATGAAGTCGATCGAATGTCATCTAGCCTTTTTTCCATTTTTCATATGGCAATTCTGAGTTGAATATTTGTACAGCGGAATCAGTAGTGAATGTGAAGAATAATAATTGGATGCTATGGTATATCAGCGAACTACCCTTGGACAATGGATTAGTATATTCAAGTATTAGTATCATACATGATTCTGGGATATTTCTATCTTGAAGAAAACTCTTGTACTGCATAGAGATTTCAAGCGTTAAATAAATGAGAGTCATATAATTCAAAATAATTTAACATACAATTCTAGACGGGACAGTGGTGATGGCGAAAACAGGCCATAGAAGTTTGGGGTTTCCTTCCTTGTCTTGATGTACAGGCAGATATAGTATCTGCTATTTTTAAGTCCCCAGTTAGGGCCCAATGAATTGACTTGAATCAGCAAAGACGAGAGAAGATTTGATAAACTGGTATATGGTAATTTTATACATAAAAAAAGAAAAGGAAGAAGACAAAAAAGAGGAAGGTAGGGAAGGAGGGGAGGTATGTCATAGTCAGATGTGTATAGGGTGTGTTTGTGTGTCCATTGGTGTGAGTGTGGCAGATAATGAGAGCGTGTATTTCAAAAATAAGTGTATGTATGCATGTACGTGTATATGAGGGAGTGGATGTATTTGTGTGTCAGTATATTAATTTACATGCATTTTGCTATCCGGAAACTGTTATCCATCATTGTGAGGGTCACGTGATGTCACCTGTTGCGCGCCATGAGAACACTAAGTGGGTTTCTACTCGGCTGAACACGTACACATCTACTCTAGATAACAGCCCCTCGAGACTGCGTCCGAACAACATCTTACTCGGTGAAACTGTCTGCCCGATCTTTAGCTCCGCGTGTATTATGTCACCACAGAAGGGTTCGTTTACCATTCTGGAGAAAGTGAAAACTAAAGCGGTCCGCCTTGGGGGGTGCCACACTTAATTTGGACATGCGTTCGCAATCCTCGTCCTAAGAATTAAGTTAGGAGATCTTTTCTCTTCTCTCCCTTCTCTTTATTAAGATGTGGAAGGTGGTGAATCTGAAAGGAGGTTATCCTGTGTGGTTGTTAGTCTCTTATGTTCACCCAGAGGGCATATATTACATTTAGAGTAACGGCCATGGGTTTAATAACGTTGTTTGCGCGTTCTTTCCCTCATGTCAATTTAGCTTAGTTATTCAATAAGACAAGAGTTGCTTAATATCAGATTAGCTTAGCTAAAAGTGAGCTACCGAGGTCAAATTTCATTGAAAAAATTATACACTGACAAGATACTGACACATTTCCTTTAATAATTTGAAAATTGAAATTTCATTCGTAAATCCACGAATCTATTATTTATCTTTATCTGGAAGCCAAGCCATGCCAAGCCATGAACAGAATCACGGATAGTGCCTGGTGATCAAGTATGTATTGATGAATTTTTAAAATCCCTCGCACACATAAGCGCTTAATATTAACAAGAAATCGCATCTCATCTATTTTTATAATGACAAATATTAGACCGTTGTGATAAACACCCATTTAACCTGAAAACTATTTAACAATACTTTTAGGTGTACATATCACGGAATGGTTAACGTAATCTCATTCAATTTATAAAATGTTTTTATTTTGAGAATAATGTCCTAATACCCATACATACTAACAAAATGTAAGAGAAGCACCGATTTGATTTGAATACTTTAGCGAACTGCATAACTGGTAAAAGCTACTTTATTTACAGACTGTAAACCCTCGACGGTAGCTCTTATTCTCTTCCGCAATTAAATATTAACTTTGATAACGGTTACGTAACCTAATCTAATCGAGATGGAAAGTGAATAAGGCTTAATCAGAGGCCTGTTCTTCTGGCATGATCCTCGACAAAAAACACTTTGGACAACTGGTTACTGGGCAATTAAAGAAGGTAAAGAGCGATGTTTGTTACTGGCTATAATTAAATCACTCACACAGAAAGGAGGTGTATATGATGAAACAATGTTGGTGCATGTTCGGTTAAGTGATGCTTCAAGATATCTTAATTGCTTCTGATCTAATTGATTAAATGTTAGTTAAGTGAAATTCAAGAAGCTTCACTCCTTCTTACATGATACCCTTAATGATTGTGATAGCAAGTAAACTTTCGTATTTCAGGAGAAATTATAACCATCAACAAGCCTAAAGAAAGGTTGAGACAATTTCTTTAAGTTACAATGTGATGAAGTTAGTGTGTTTGAAGCAAAATTGCGTTGTTTCATGCTTCAAGATAAATATGAAAATGCAATCAGACAACTTCCATAAATAAGTGAGCGAAAAGGGTAACTCGATATTAGACAAAATATCTGAGCCAGAAAAGTAATGATGTGAAACCGAAATCATTTAAATGCTGTAAGTAATGTACGTATGTGAATATATATGAGAGTTACATTATGTGATTATTTTCAGACATCTGTAAGGCACTTTCTAAACACAGCCTGACCTAAAACCTGAGCGTAATTTATGGGTAAAGAGAATTCCTGCTAACCTGCTAATAGTGATGGACTCAATATCGAATATGCAGCAGTTAGGTAAAATATACGAGTAAATGGGTTTGAATATCTTAAATGGCATTCGAATTGGATTTGTCCAGTGAGTTGAATGTTTCTGCAGTATACAGTCGGTACACAATGTTGGTTTCCTCAAGATCCTCAAGTATTATGCATTTACTTCCGTTTCGAGTCGAGTGTGCCAGGCTGAAGATACGTGCTTAGTGTGCGAGACGGTATTTAAAAGATGAAGAGGGTAAAGAAAGAAAGAATGATAGGGGAAAGGACAGAGGGGGAAGAGGAGACAGAAAAGAAGACAGATACAAGACAGAGGGGCAAAAGCGAGAGAGCGCAAGATAGAAAAAAAGTGAAAGAGAGAGGGGAGAGTGAGATAGAGAGAAGAAGACGACGATGACGAAGAAGTAGAATAATAATAAGACGGAGGAAAAGAAGAAGAAGAAGAGGAAGAAAAAGAAGAATAAGAGGAAGGAGAAGGAGGAGGAAGAGGGAAGGGAGGGGTATAGTTGCATGTACCGTGTCGGTTGCCAACGTAAGTGTTTGGCATCTCTGTCCTAGCACTTTGGAATAACAGAATACTACCCACTGAGGCCAACTCGACTCAATAAAATACAAGAATATAGTGGAGTGGGGAATACGAAGGAGCTCTGTTTGTATTAAGAGTCCTGTCACGAAGTTATATACACTCCACAACCTAAGAATAAAACATGCAACTGCTCTGCTATGCGCACTGAGGCAAATATGAACCCGTTCAGGACGATGTTCAATTTAATTTCATGATTGTGACACGATGTTTACTGAAATCGTGAGTAGACTGGAATGAAGATGATTGCATTTTCGCACAATTATTGCATAAGCAATAGGCTGTTCTCGACCCTCGGCACTTATGAAAGAGGAATATCATTTTATCTTCCACATTTTCCTTCCCTATCCTGCACAAGTTAATTTTGAATCAAGCCGTTCTTGAAAAGGGATGCCTACCAGCGTTTGATACCATTCGCTGCATTAGAATTATAGAATACTTTATATTTTTGTTAACCAACATGTGCATAAAGCCGGGCTCACACTACGCGATTTGTTGCGATCCGAATTTAAAATTAATTGTGATAACATTTTGTTATGGATATTTCAACTAATGTAATATTACGGATAAGAGTTAAGAATAGTGGTAAGACTATACTGAAATCAAAATTCAGTACATTTAGACCCTCCCTGAATGAATTAAAAACACATTCAATTCAAAATCGTATGACGTCATCATCGGCTGCGACTTGAAGCCGATTTGGACTTTGCTTCGACCTTAGGGCTTGCCGCAAAGTAAAAATATGATTTTTATTTTCCATGCCAAACTTTAAATAAGATAATATTTCTTCTTGGAATTTTCATTTTTAATGCAAAATGCGTCTGAAAAAAATCGCGTCGCATAATGTGGGACGGGCTTAAGAAAAGTTATCTGCCTGTTTATCCATCATTATGTACTTACATCATGGGGGTGGGGGGGGTATCGATAATTTATGTGGATAGTTCCGGATGAAGGACATGGTAGGACTATCTAGAAGAATCCCAGATTCTTCATAATATATCATGACTTTGAATTGTACTCTCAGACTCGTCCTCTGCATAGATTATTATTGTCTATATGTATAGAATACAGCTCACAGCTTTTTCAAAATATTGCCACATACCGGCTTGTCTGGCCCCTCATATATTTTAGCTCATTATTGTCTGTCTAGCGCTGCCGTGGGGTTCGAACCTAGTACTTCGTGGATTCGGAGAGTAAACCACTAATCTACGCCAAGACATCTCCCAAATGAAAAGTATTATATGACAACAGATGCAAAATTTCCCCATCTGCCGCTATGACGCCTAAGGCTATATTGCATCATTATTTTCTGCTTATTCCATTTTCCTAATTACCAGAAAACGGAACACCTGTATTCAACGGTTTCTATGGTTACCAAATGATACCTTTTTTTCATCCTTGTTCTTCCTATCTATTCCCGAGATGGTGGTATGATTGGGAACAAAATGAAAGGGTAATTTAGTTGATCTTCTAAATCTAGAACATTACATTACGGAGATTCGATTACTGTGCACTATGATGCTAATGGTATATTTGTTTAATGATTAATCATTATTAATTCTTTTCTTCTTAAGTTATCGTATATATTGATATGTAGTTAACTTAAAAAATTGTAAAATATCGATGAGCTAGTTTTTTTTTTACATTTATATCTAAAATGAAAAACAAATCTTTTGAAAATAACAAAAAAGGGATAAGATGTTTTACATAGCAAACTTTATATTAAAAAGAAGCTGATATGCATAAAGATTCATTAAAAACGTGAATATCGACTTAAAGCCCTTAAGAATTATTGTCTTACAATTTATTATCAAGTAATCGGCTGATATTTTATTTATGAAAGGTTGCTTAAATAAAAATAGTTTGATCTTTTAATTGGAGCAGTAATCAAAATCTATTCCGAATGAAATTTGCTGACGCTTGTGCATATCCATTCATGAGGACGTCGTGGGGTAGGATTTGTACCAATAGAAATCGGTAACTGAAATACTATCCGTAAATTGAATGTCACCGAGTTAGATCTCTTCGGAATTGCACTTTCAATTTCACATGCTTCATATCAGGATCTCTCAGAATATGGTGATGGGCATGAGTGTAAGATTCGCGAAAGATGGGGGAAAGGTGTGGTTAGATGGATGTACTCAGGTCGACGACGAGCATGTGTGGGTGTGTGGGTGTGTTAGTGTGTGAAGACGTGAGTAGGGTCTATGAGTAACGGTCCCTGTGCATGTATGTTGGTGTGTATGTGTGTGCGGATGTGTGGGTGGCTAACTGATGGGTGAGGATGTCAGGATCAGGTGACATCCTTCTGCTCATGTTAAAGAGAAATGCCAGTAGTTGCAGTAAACACTGATTTCATGCGAAAGTCTGTAAAACCAGGCTTAATTGTCAGAATATCATCGAGGATTTAGATCTGGTACAGTTACATAAACTGAACTTTGTGAAATCTTGAAATCTACGCAGAAAAATGTTCACAGTGGAGATCACCAACACAGATAGGCACACGTGGGACAGTGTATTAATATTGCTGGAATAAAGACCCGACGGAAGTGACCAAATCCGTGCTTATTTTGCTTATTTCTCAGGAATTACACAATTTCTTCCAGAATCCTTTGGCACATATTTTTCATTCATACAAACAGACACTTGGGTGGTCATTATATTAGATTCTGTCAAAAGTCATTTTGAGATCGTTACAAACATATCACCAAATCACAAAACTGGAATTTATCTTGAATGTTCATGTCTCCCTGTGATCAATACGTACACGAATGTCAGAGGCATATAATTGGACCAGAGAGCGGCAAGGGGGGGGGGTTCGCAAAATATGATAAGAAAATATGATAAGAGCTTGGTGCACGCTTGGATGTGATTGGAGACGGTGAGGCTGTGGGCCATTCTTTCCTCACCTGCTCCCATCAAGGAACCTTATCCGCTGTTTCCGTGACGTTGAACTCAGGGTGTAGAGGGAACATCGAGGTACGAAGAGATGCTAAAGATACAAATAGAAGATGTTACCATGGTAACACAGATGCACGACGAAGGAAACCTGAGTACTTTGATTTTGAGATGGATTGAGAGTGGAGTGACCACTTTTAAAGTAAGAAAGCGAGGGGTCTTCTTGTCTTAAACGGGGGACGGAGAATATTTAATTCAGGCTTTACTCATAACTTCAGGATTTAGCGGCTTCTAAGTGTTCTCAACCCACTGTTTGATGGTAATTTGAAGAAAAAAAATCATACTAACCAATGTGTTGATACATTGGACCAGATCAGTCCCTGGTATCAAACAAATAGGGAGGTTATATCACCAGATGTATACTTTGTATTTTTGAGGTGCGCTACAGTGAGTTTTCCTGGTGATTTGAGAGAAAATCTTAAAAACCTTCAACTTATTGAGAGGAGACCATTCTGACCAAATATTCACCACTGCCCGTGTGACAGGGAGGTTCGGGTGATATAGCGAGGCCTCTCATCCGGCCACTAAAATACACACGCTTCAATTCAAATGGATTTGTCGTTTGATTTTTCGCGCGAGTGATGTTCAAGGCAAAATAACAGCATTAATTCACAGACATCAAACTCCCGCAACTTTAGCAGTATAGGTCCATGTACTTCATTTTAATCGTGCGCACTCTATTAACATGATTAAGAAATGCAAGCTTATGATTTGAAAACGGAGACTAAATGAACACTAAAGGTTTCTGCCTGCATGCAAAGGAAAACAAGTAGTATTAATTTTCATATTAACAAAGTAGTGAAAAAGTATGTTGTGATAATGCATCTCCGAATGATTCTTGGTGTATTGCGGAAATATTAGATACTTAATTCGAAACCAGAAATTGAAATGAGAACGGGATTATCCAATGTAAATCAAAGTCATGATGTTTCGTGGCGATGGGGTTACTGAATTTATTAACATGTCTGAAAACGCAGACTAGACATTCGTGTATTGATCAGTGATTTGCGCGAATAAGAATCGACTGGCTGTCATGGGCAAGCACGACATCTATGTTCAACAAGATATATACCTGATTTGTGGTCAGAATTTGGTCACCTTTGTGTCTGTGAAATTTCCCCCTCAGCGCTTCAAGAATACCGTAGACCGTTAATGTAATTCGCTGCCAATCATTGTTTGGTTCATGTTTTGCCGGCACCTAGCCTTTCGAGCACGGTGGAAGTGATGAGGGGAAAGAGAAGAAAAAGTTGAAAATGGAGAGGAAAACGTGAGATGCGGAAAGATAAGCAGTCACGCGATGAAAACACCAAAAATTGCATGGACATTAGAAAGCGAAGTCATCGCCATCGCAACACAAGATACTATATTTATATACATTGTTCATAGATAAAATGAAATAAATCAAAAGAATATGCTTTGTATGTAATACATATGGGAGATATCTTCTTCCTTTGTGAATACAGGAAGAAATTCTTTTTGAAAAAAAAGAATAAAAGTGAAGGGGGACAAATGATTTTCTGTGGTGGTTTTAAATAAAAATTGTAAATAGATTAAATGAAATAATAACAAAATAGAAAATGAGACGTTAGAAAATTTTCCTAAAAAAACAAAAACCTCCTGCAGTCAATTAAGTTTCGAAATCACCTGTAAAATTTACAGAAAATTGGTATACGGGGAATGGAATCTTGCAAATACTCTGTACTAAATTTTTCCAAAAAAGAAACACACTTATTCATTTGAATCTGAGAAAATTGCTTGTTATAACAACTTGGACATTTTTGTGTGTGTAAAATAGTGTATGCTCCAATATATATTACAAGGTAATTTAAGTTGCATCTCAAGTGATCACCTGCCGTGACGACTCGATGAACCTGTTACAGCTTTCAGCTCATCTATTTGAACTTCTTTCTTACTCTCCCTTCCTCTATAGTCCATCCTCATAAATCAGTCCATCGTGTGGCCTTTTTCTCAAGAGACGGATACACCTTCTGAAATCGATGGCCCCAACACTCCTGAATAAACAGCTAACTCAGACCCACTTTCCATTTTCCACACACTTTCATTTTGATAAATCATGACGAGCGAGAAGAGAAAGGGGACGTTTAAGTCTGGTATAAATTGTTGTCAATTGCCTTGATGGTGTAAAGATACATGCAATAAAAGGCGATGATTTGGTTCTGCTTTGTTGTTCTGATGCACAGAATGTTAACTCACTGCCTGAAGATAGTTTGGATCTATTCATCATTCATTTACTGATCACGTGATCTTGGAACGACTTTCAAAGGGTTTGCAATGACCATGATCTTTACATTTAGACAGAAACGAGTTTACCTGTGAATGATCGGCCTGATTAGGAAACCAGACATTCATTTTGCTCAATGTGCATTTCTTCAGTTAAACCGAATGATAAGTTATATATTTCTACCATATAGCTATGTGCATTCGAATAGTATGCTTAAAAATATGAATATTAGTAAAAATGTAATGATAAATAATTTGTTTACATGGAAGTAATCAATTGTTAATCTGTGAAAATGAAATCTGATTCAATGCAATTATGATGTGGCACAAATAAAATTAAAAAAGAATATTTGCACCTTATCTTTATTAGATATGAACAAACTTTACCCTAGGAGCTTATTTCTTGATATACGAAGTATGAAAATATGAAGCGTATGTGGAAATTTACAAGCGGAGAGAATGGATAAGATGTTCTCAAGTCAAATACGCTCAAAGATTCACACGCACACCCACATAGCCACATAGGCTACAATAATTGGGAGGGGGAGGGGGGGGGGTAAGATGGGGTGTCAACATTTTTACCTCAATCGAATCGAGAATGAACATGGTGAGCAGGCAAGATAATCTAAGGCCAAATATACCTCGCTTTTGTGTTAAGTATTGGGATAGGATTGGCAATGTGGAAACGTCAGTGTTTGTTGAGAATCCATTTGAGCAAGATCGCAAAACTTACAGAGTATCAGTTCAGCCATCCACGTGTCAATAATACTTCCAAAATAGTCAATAGCAATGAGGACACGCTGTTATCTCAACAAAGGACTATGATCCTTTGTAAATAGGAAGGAATGCAGATTTTCTCCTTTTTATCAGAGGAAATACATTTATAGAATTAAGTGGACTTGCTTATCTCGAACTGTAAACCCAAATAGAAGAACGATACACCAATAAATGCAGAAAAATTCAACATTTGAAAATCACTTACGAAAATATCATGTTCAATGAAACTTGGAAAATTCACATCGTTTGCCACACAACTGAAAACGTGAAACAGATGTAGGCAACTATAAAGGAATGATGCTTCAATATCACCTTACCTCTATGAATGTTTGATTGAGATGCTTGTTACTGTATCAATACTATATTCGAATGTACTGCAATGCTAGTAGCAATAACAAGAACCAAAGCAACAATGTTTGTCAGAATCCTGATGATGAGGACGATAATGGTGGTGATGGTGGTGATGACAATCATGATGGTGATAATGACGGTAGTGGGTGAGGTAGTGATGAATGCAATGACGAACACGGGGCTAACAATAATGTTCATTATATTAGATGATAGCGGTGACTGGATTATGACCACGGTGTGGATTCCTATATTCTAATCATTTATAATTTTACATCAAGCTTACTTAGCCATTCCTTCAAACGCGGATGGAATGATTGCAAGAACTTAAAAAAGTCTTCGTCGCTATTTGGGAATCGAACTTTTAAACAACTTATCAATCCACTACACAATTACGTTTGCTGGATAAAATAAATTCTAATCTTTCTCCATGATATGACTGTTCGTGCAAGTTGATGACGATCTTAGTGTAGACCAGTGATGCAAAATGTCCCATCTTTCTCTTGACCATAACGCGTAATAATTCGTCTCTGGCCTCTTCACCGAATACACTCCCCCCTTGGGCTCTCAGGTTTCGAGTTTCAGAGATGACAAAAGTGCAAAGAACTCTACAAATATTTGATTGGGTGTTACGCTATAAGCAATAAGACAACCAAGAAGTAGAACAACTCTTCGGGGTTGTGGTCCACTGATTATGCGGTGGCAATCATCTCTGAATGGTCGAAATCAATTCATTTTATTTGTTATCATCTCACCTGCTTTAGAAGGACAGTGGTCTGTGCATCTTGCATAAGCTATTTAATTCACTGTTGCACTCCAATGGGACAACACAACAGTATAAGAAATTGTATAAATATCTTGAAGTACTGCATATAAAATTGATAAAAATCCCTTCCAGAATGGGAAATATACATGGATTACTGATGGTTCTTTTAACTTATTATGCTCTCTAGTGGATATTGATACAATCATATCTAAATTATAAAATTGTCTCCTTTTAATCTATTTACCTGCATGATTTCAAAATCAATGAACTCCCCTATATCCTATACGTCTTTTTTTTCTTTTTGAACATGTTTGACCAACCACAAGATGAAATGATGAAATGACCACAAGGCACCAATCTTTATTGTCACCATTACCTTTTTTTCTTGAATTTTTATGTTTCTGTTTCTGTTTGAGGTAACCCCTGTAGGAGCTCGACAGGACAGCATTTTTGCTGGTAAACGCCAAGCTGGCGTAACCAATTACCAATTACCTTGGAAAAAATTTTACATCTAGGTTCATCAGTCATAGATATCACTCTTGGGCCTTTTTATCAAAATGGAGACAATGGCAGAGTTGGGATTCGAACTCACAACCTTGCGATTATGAGTCCAATGCTCTAACACTGGACCACACGACCCACATGTTACGAAATGCATCTTTACATGATGCGATAACATAACTATGGTGGTGTCACATAGCATTATGATGTATCAATGCCATACTCCTGACAATGCTAAATGAATCATATCATATGCCACTTGTGAGTCATGCTCAGTGGAGTCAACATTACAAAGTTAAAGCGAACAATACAGATTGCTCCAGTGTTCTTTATTCAAAGAATCTTGTTGAAAAATGTAATATTTAAAAAAACAATCTACATTCATTATATGAAAACAATCTCTTAAAAAAGGGCAAGGAGATAAAAGGTTACTGACACTTCATTACAAAAGTTAAATCAAGTATGCAGTGATACATTTGGGGTGGGGGCCAAAATGTTTCCGAGCAACATTTATTTATCATGCTTTCATCATCCCTCATGAGAATACTTTGTTCTTTATTGTTTGTTTTTGCCTCGTAAAAGTCATTTATGTCTGAATCATGTGTTTTATGTTTTTAGTCAAATAAATAATAATAAGAACAATGATAATAATAATAATGTTAAACAATGCCATATTAACCTAGATCATGCTTTGACATAAACGCACACGCACAAAAACACACACACACGCACCTACCCGCAGGTCCCGTTACAAATTATTTCAACCCCATACTCGAGAGAGAGAGAGAGAGACAGAAAAATCTGGTGTCAGTCGCAAGAGACATACCATCACATAAGACAAAACAAGGAATCACTTCCCACTATACAAGCGTGGGAAGAACACAAGATATTTATGCCAAGTCTAACGCATTATTGACAAGCTTTTCCGATCTGTGGCCAATGTCTTTTGGGGTAATAAATCCTAACTTGCTCATAAGATGTAACTTTCTTTATGTCCTTATGACTACCATGACAAGATCACTATGCATTATCGATGTTCGTGTTTTTTTCCGATCTTTAACGTGAACCCTGTAGGAACGTGACTGGAATCTAAATGAGTATATAACGACTTGTATAAGTGGGACAAAAGGAAATGAATATGCAAACTCCTAATTTACACAAGGGATTTTCCCATCTTTTCTTGTGATCAAGGAATGTTTTGGAAGCAAAATGTGTTATTACTACTTCTGCTGATATATACTACTACTACTACTACTACTACTACTACTACTACTACTACTGCTGCTGCTGCTACTGCTACTACTACTACTACTACTACTACTACTATACTACTACTACTACTACTACTATTACTGCAGCTGCTACTTCTGCTGCTACTACTACTACTGTACTACTACTACTACTGCTACTACAACTACTAGTGCTACTACTATTACTACTACTACTACTACTACTACTACTACTACTACTACAACTACTACTACTACTACTACTACTACTACTACTACTACTACTACAACTAGTAGTAGTAGTACTATACTGCTGCTGCTGCTGCTGCTGCTGCTGCTACTACTACTACTACTACTACTACTACTACTACTACTACTACAACTACTACTACAACTAGTAGTAGTAGTACTATACTGCTGCTGCTGTTACTACTACTACTACTTCTACTACTACTACTACTACTACTACTACTACTACTACTACTACTACTACTACTATACTACTATACTACTACTTATTAGTTACTACTACTACTACTACAACAACTACTACTACTACTACTACTACTTCTACTACTACTACTTCTACTACTACTACTAGTGGTACTACTACCATTTTTGGTTGGTCCTGCTACTACAGCTTTACTACTATTAGTAGCAATACTATTTCTAATGCAAACTTCATTTTTGTATAACACACAAATTGGGGAAACCTTGAAAAGTCCCAAACACCATGAAAACATCATTTTTTGACCTATCATGGAGGAGTTGTTTTCTGGCTCGAACGGGGCATACTTTTGAGGGTATGATAATGATACCTAAATGTCTACCCTGTTTGTTTTTTTCCTTCGAAGATGTTACTTTGGAAAATAATCTGATACACGCTTTCACGTGTTCGTGCACAGTCTTTATTTCTCGAAAAGAGGACTCCGAATATATACATTTTAAAGCCTTCATTACAGGGAAACAAACGGCTGATTAGTCCATTTGCTCAAACGGCATATGAATATTGTGTAGTCCGATTTATGGGTTCGAAGTAAGATGACATATTAGCCAAAGATATGTGAACACAAAACTCAAGCCAATTCTGATGAAACTATCACCCTTAGTAAGCTGAGCGCAACTGAAATATAGACCATGGAGAGGCTTTCCTGAGGGTATACTCTTGTTTTCTTGACAGAGAATGTAAGATGTCTCTTGAATAATAATCAAATTTAAAATATTTTAAACAATTATCAGTCGTGGACCGCAAACTTGCAACTACGTTTAAGCTACAGTCACATCTCGTCATGTGTGTCTTTGCACGCACGTGTATCTCAGCCTGCAATCGAATATGAGCAAACATCTGCGACCTATCATGGTCACATCTATAGCCCTACACCTGTCGGCGTCTTCTCTAGGGTCTACCACCGCCTTATTAGCATGGTCCATTTTATCACGTGAACGTGCAGCGCCGCATTTGCAAGACAGAACCGATGTTATGCCGTTTTGGCAAATTCCACGGCTTCGTGTTAAGACAAGAAATTCTCAATTTTCTTGCATGCTCGACGTAAGAAGTACGGACAGAAGGTACGCTGACCCTGCGTATCTCTTGCGTTCATAAGGTTACATAGCCATAGAGGACCCGTGCTTGCGGCGCAAGGACTTTCTACAAGATTCGCCGCAGATCACACGTACGGAAATGAACGACTGGTTGAACCGAGTCTTCAGACGCAAATTGTATACAAGCTTAAAAGTTCTTCATAACATATGTCAAATGAGATAGAATCATTAAACTGAAATTCGAAAGAATGAATAAATATGTACATAATCATGATAATTCCTCAGGTACTTAAAAGAGTTAAAGGAGAATGAAATCATTGGAAAAAGATAGCTTGTGTGAAAACAGAAAAATCAAAGAAACAGATCAACAAAAGTTTAAGAAAAATTTGACAAATAATGAGAAAGTTATGAGCATTTTAATATTGCGATCACTAATGCTATGGAGATAGCAAATTGGCAATGAAACAAAGATGTGTGATGTCACTTGTGAACAACTCTCCCCATTACAAGTATATATTTCACTTGAATTGCCTCTTTTATCACATCTATCCATAGATCGATTGATTGATTGATTGATTTTATTTGTCAGGTAACTGTGAACAAGTACATGAAAATATGAACAGTAGTGTATACCTTGACAGGATTGCCCATGAAAGCCGAGATGGCTTATTTCCAATGGGGTCCTTACATCAGTAATTGACAACAATGTACATCTATGAAAAACACCTATAGAAATCGGTGCCAGGTAAAAATGGCAGAGGTAAAAATGGCAGAGGTAAAAATGGCAGAGGTAATAATGGCAGAGGTAATAATGGCAAAGGTAAAAATGGCAAAGGTAAAAATGGCAAAGGTAAAAATGGCAGAGGTAAAAATGGCAGAGGTAAAAATGGCAAAGGTAAAAATGGCAAAGGTAAAAATGGCAAAGGTAAAAATGGCAGAGGTAATAATGGCAGAGGTAAAAATGGCAGAGGTAATAATGGCAGAGGTAAAAATGGCAGAGGTAAAAATGGCAGAGGTAATAATGGCAGAGGTAAAAGTAGCAGAGGTAATAATGGCAGAGGTAAAAATGGCAAAGGTAAAAATGGCAGAGGTAATAATGGCAGAGGTAAAAATGGCAGAGGTAAAAATGGCAGAGGTAACAATGGCAGAGGTAACAGTGGCAGAGGTAATAATGGCAGAGGTAAAAATGGCAGAGGTAAAGATGATAAAGATAGGCTACATCATAATAATTATCATCCATGACCGAACTCTTGTCGATGAAATGGGCTATAAAAACTGATTAAATATTATGTTGTTTTTCGTCATTTAAGATCTATACTCTGTCATTTATATATGACTAAACTCAAGCATTTTCTCGCCAAAATGATTTCAGTTAGTGACTGCATGATGAAAGAATATTAAGCTCGTAAGCAGAACAACGCCCTACATACAAACCCACGATTTTTTTAAATGTAAACACCAATGTGTGCAGTCACTAACCCTCTGAAACGAACAAGTTCGTGTCTACGTCGAACTACTTTCATAATTTAAACTGGATAAAAAAATAACTGAACATTCTGTAATAAAAGTATTTTTTTAAATTTCCATATCATGATGGATCATGATGAATATATATTGATGTCATTGGCGGATCCATGGGGCACAGCTGGCCCGTGCCCCCCCCCCCTTGAGAGGTACAATTAAAATCTTAGCAAATATGCTAACTCAAGTGTGCCCCCTTTTTAAAGCGAGACCCTTTTCTGCTTGCTAATTATTTTTGTGGACGAGTTAGTAGGCGGAAAACTTTTTTGCGTGTCATTTTTCAGGAAAATGTGCCCCCCCCTGGAAAATCCTGGATTTGCCCCTGATTAATGTGATACATTAAATGTAAATGATACAATTATTGTTCAGTCCTTACAGCAATACCTCAATGCAGCTAGTACAAACGGATGCCAGGTTCCCAAAGGGTTTGACGTCATATGTGGGAAGCTGTCCCATGACATTTTATGCACTAAATAATGGTTCATAATTGTTTTAAAAAAATATTTCAGGAGCGTCAGTGAAATGATTTGTCTCTTGATATATACTGAAGATAAAAAAAAAAATTGATTTTTTTTTCTGGAAAATTACATTTCATTAATATTTTCTATACACCAAATATGGGAAAGCTGCTCGGAAATGACGTCATCATTAAAATATAAAAGTATAGCTTTTTTAATCGTTGATTTCCTAAAACCCTCACCAATATCATTTTATTTTTTCTGCTATTCTACAATGACTTTTAACTGAGGTTGAACTTCCCCTGTAATGAATTAAGTACAATCGCGATTAAGAGTGTGCTTCAAATTTGAATACTAATACAGCGATTTGACATGAGAAGGCCGTCCATGAGAGTCCAGAAAAAAAAATATTCTAGCCAAAAGATTATCAATTTGGTGCAGACGATCTATCTATGATTTTAAGAATGTCACCCTTTCCATTATTTTTATTTTCTTAGAACCTTTCTTAGTTAATCTATGTAGGGCTTACATGCGGGGCTGTTTGATTTTTTTTGCATGGGGGTTTAAGATTTTTTTTACCTATACCATTATGACCTCTGCCATTTTTACCTCTGCCATTTTTACCTCTGCCATTATTACCTCTGCCATTTTTACCTCTGCCATTATTACCTCTGCCATTTTTACCTCTGCCATTTTTACCTTTGCCATTTATACCTCTGCCATTTTTACCTCTGCCATTATTACCTCTGCCATTTTTACCTCTGCCATTTTTACACCGAGCCTAGAAATCTACAAACTACATCAATTAAGTCTAGACCACTAAAATTACGCGAAGAATTGTAAAACTTAATATATAAAAAGACAAAAACAAATAAGTTTGCCATGAAAACCATTTACGCAAAATATAATTACAATAATTGTAAAACAGGTTGAGTAAACGATCATTACTTCTAGGTTACATATGAAAATTATACTGTAATCAGTTTTTAAATAGCGCTAAATGCATCGTAACTAATACAAGATTCATGAATCGTAAAACCTAAAATATGAAAAAGTACAAATAAGTTTGACATCAAACTTTCACGCAAACAGCAAAAGATGATGATAAAATGTAAAACAAGTTGATTATTAAAATAAATCATAACTAAATACTTATATAAGACTACATGATACACATGAAATTAGAAAGAATATTTAACATTACAGAGTGGGGACATTTTTTAAGTGTTGTTTCAATACTCTTTTAAATTGTGTAAAAGTCTTAACCGATTTAACATGATTAGGGAGGGAATTCCAAAAATGTATACCATTATAATAAAATGTGTTGCCAATTTGACCTTTTCTCATAGGTACAACAAAGTTAAACAGACTATTTCTTGTTTCATGCCCGTGAATATTAGATGACCGTGTAAAGTTTTTTGAGATGTAATGATATTCGTTTGAATAGAAAATTTTATGAACATGGTGAAGTATAAGTTGTTGCGACCTCAAGTCTATGCGAAGAAGGCCAGCTTTTTCGATTTCATTCTTCCCAACATGTGTTCTTGGGTGTAAGCAAGTAATAAATCTAACAATCTTATTTTGAATAATTCTAAACTTTTTTTTGATCAACCTTTCCAAGACTGCAGTACCATGCTGCATTAGCATAATCAAATAAACACTGTATTAATGAAAAGCTTAAAATGCGTCTGGATTTCGTATTCATGCAATTTTGATACCGGTATAGAAATTTCAAGCGAGCATTAGCTTTTTTGACAATAGAGTCAACCATAGATGCACATGAGAGATCACTATTTAATATCAGGCCTAAATACTTCACGGAATTCTGTCTCTTAATTAATTGATTGTTATAGTATATATTGAAATCATCTGTATGCTTAGACCTAGCCCGCGAACAAAACAAAATACTTTCGGTCTTACCAACATGTAAGCTAAGCTTATTATCTGTCATCCATTTAACACAATTTGATAATTCTAAGCTAAGTTTTTCACCGATCAGCTTAGGACTTGTATCAGAATAGAGTAAAACACTGTCGTCTGCATATAAAAGTAATTTACTTTCATTAACACAAATACACATATCATTGATATAGCACATAAAAAGAATGGGACCTAATATGCTCCCCTGAGGAACTCCACACTTTATAGGCATAGAATATGAGAGTACATTTTGCATGGATACCACTTGGCAGCGATTTGTCAAGTAAGACCTAAACCAATTTAAACATGCTAAATTCAAACCCATCACTTCTAATTTCTTTAAGTAAGTCTTTTGTAAGCCAAGAAGAACAATTCCAACATAACGGCCTTCGGAAATTTCATTCCTAACAAAATCCAACAAGTGAATTAAACATGTTTCAGTAGAATAACCATTCCTAAAACCAGACTGAAATTCATAAATGATTTTGTATTCTTTAAAGTATTTCTCAATTTGAGAATACACGCATTTCTCCAAAATTTTCGACACTATGCTTAACACACTAATAGGTCTATAATTCCCAACATGAGTTTTGTCTTTCTTTTTGTGTAATGGTGTGACTTTAGCGATTTTCATTTCATCAGGGAAGGTACAAGTTGAAATAGATAGGTTAATAATGTAAGTTAAGGAATAAAGACGTTTTTTGCACCATCCTTTAAAAATCTAGCAGGAACCAAGTCAAGTCCGGTACTTTTTGATATTTTCAACTTGGATAATTCATTTAATACAAACTTTTCTGTGACAGGAGAAAAATTAAAACAGCCTTTTTGTATACCTTTATTGTCGTAAAGTTTTTTTAAGTTAGGACTGTCGGCCCCAAACTCACTTCTGTCCGTAATGGGGAGCTCACAAGCTAATTTATCGGCCACTGTTGTGAAATAATTGTTAAATTCGTTGGCTATCTTTAGATTATCATGACATAGTTCCCCTTTAATATTAATTATTAACACTTTTCTGAATATTCTTTTGTTTGTTTTTACACCTAACTCTTTGAGATTTTTCCATAATTTCCTAGAATCATGTTTATTGTCTTCAATTTGATTTTGGAAAAATTCGTCTTTAGCTTTCCTCACTTTCCTTTGTACCACATTTCGCAATAGTTTAAATTTCCTTTCGAGTTCTAAATTACCAATATCTTTTTTCATTTCACGTGTTCTTTCTACATGAGGGCATGTAATACATATTTTTAAAGAATACATCATGGATAAAGAGTTTGTATCATCATAAGAAAAAGCAAAAAGAGACATTTTGAGGGTATTTTATAGTCCACCAAAGGGAAAGTTGTTCATCAGTGACATCACACATCCTTGTCGCATTGCCAATGGGAGGATCTCCATAGCATTAGTGATTGTAATATTTAAATGCCCATAACTTTCTCATTATTTGTCCGATTTTTCTCAAACTTTCTTTATTCTTATTCTTTGATTTTTCTGTTTATACACAAGCCTATTTGTTCCAAAGGTTTCACTCCCCTTTAAAGGTATAGACAAATTCAGAGTCTGACGGCGATCTTATGCCACTTGATATGTTCTCTTAGTAGCCAACGACATATCAAATATTATTTACGGACAAAATTTCGTATTAATGCCTGAATGGTGGTGCACTAAGCAGGACTTAATCAAGGAAAATGAAAAACAATCATAACATACAAGTTAGTCGTTATAAATTATCCATTTGCTTGGAACATTATGTATCGGAGTTAGGCTTATTGACGCCATTATAACCCGACTCGAGTTTCCATGGTCTTTCGATGTAAAATGTTAAATTTCGAGCGTTTCAGCACATCATTTCAAGGGCCTCCGTTGGATGGAGTAAAAAATAAGCAGGATTTTCCGCTCAGTGGCCATGTGACGGAGGGACCAATGTAAGGCCAAGTCAGGCAGAAACACGAGTCCTTAATCCAATCCTCGTGTGTCTCTTGTTGCGTTTATCTCCTGTTTTCTCTTCAGAAATGCGATGCTTTCGCGCTTTCTTGATCTCAAAGAAAGTTCTCTCGGGGCACGTTAGACTGTCTTATCAAAGATTACTACTGATAAACACGATTTACATATTTATGTTTTTTAGAGACATGTCTAATCAGGTGATAGAATTATCCTCTTCTCTCTGTGCGGACGTATATCTTTGGGCCTTTTGTTTTGTTTACCTGAAATTGCATTTAGCAGAGTTTTCACTCTCTTAGTAATTGATAATTTTGTTTTACTTCTAAGGCAAATATTATTACCTACTCTCTTAATCAAACACAGTCTTAAATAACCAAAATATCTATTCATCAAAATTTTAACAGCAAGCACAACATCCCTTGGTCAATTTTGCAAATTAATTTGATATATGTTTGATAAAGGATTAATTGAAAAGAAAAGTTCTCTTTAATAGTGTTTTGTCAAAATGTTAATTATTTCTTCTTGAATTTGTTGAATCTATATAGACTGCTAACAATAGTGGATGAATATGTGAGTAAATGTATGCCCTATTATGCACATGAAAGCCAAGCTCATTGAGAAGGTGAGTAACGGGCATATTGTGGCCGATTGCACATGATATTAAAGCCAATATTGTTTGCAAATTTATTTTATTGGAAATTTCCTTTTTCAGGTCTTTTAAAAAATGCACTTACTTTATCATCGATTTTGGTTGCATGACTGTTGGGTTAAGATATTGAAATAAGAAAAACATGATTATGCTTGAGGTCAGTATGTTAGCAAAACCTTATTATTTCATTCATAAAGCATTTTATTATAAGAAGAATAAAGATCAGAAGAATATTGTTTTTTTAAGCAACAGAATGCGATCCAATGCAAGAAGTAAAAATGCGATAAAATACCTTTATCTATTCAAATATTGAACATCACCTAGATAATTGAAAGAAGGTTCATATCATCTCCATGTTTTGCTCAATACTTAAATCCTATCTATACGTCAATTTCCTTAATAAATATACAATATAGATGTATATCAACACGTGTGCTTAAACTTTGTCAAGTGTTTAAAAAAATGTGCTTACTTTCTGCATGTATAAAAGATTATTTGAGAAATCCAAAATGTTGGACATCATAGGTCCAAGGGCCTATCTGGAAGATTCTCCAGATCAGCTCTTCTGGAAATTCAAGATTTTTCTTAGAATTATAGAAGAAGTGATGGCGGGAAAAATGGTTAAAACATCTTGTCCGTTTTCTGAAGCGTAAGACTGTAAGTGTTTGAGATGAATTCCCTGGGGTCTGTAATACGACGGAGAGAACCCCTGGTAGGAGTGCCCGGTGAGTGGTCATATTCACTATGTAAATACGGTAGTGAATAAGTGAAAATGAAAAATAGAATTATAGAAAGTTGTGTTCTATGAAGGCATCTAAATTCGTTCTTTGATCAAGTTCGCTTCTACAATATTGAAATTAGTAGTTACAATGACAAGAACACACATATAAAAATAAAATAGCATAGTCATAGAACTGCTAAATTCATAACGGGTTGCTTATGCAAGGAAATAAGTGTTTTTACCTTTATTATGCAGATATAGGGATATCAGTGATCATTCAATGTTAGCTAACGCTTATGTCGGACAAATTATAAGTTACAGAGATATATTTAAACCGAACAAAAATGAAAGGCTAATGTTAAGGATAATAATATACTTTGTAAGTAATGTGTATAGAATAAGGTATCAAAATAAGAATAGCTGGATAACTCGATATTGATCTTAAATCCTTAAAAAAGATTTTTTTAAAATATTTACTGCCAAATGCCATGTATTCACTATAGTCCTATATCATTTCCCTATCATGCTTACAATGAAAGACCGTTTGATGTATGGCCTATATGATTTGCTTCATAAGTAATTCACAGCCTTTATCACTCGCCTCTCTCTGAAGGTGCCAAATATGCCTCTCTTTTTCAGCATCGTAATTCTGAATTTCTTGTAAAAAATATCGCCCCAGGATAGGCTTAAAAGATGAAGAAACATCTATTATAAGGTGTATGTCCAGTCAGAGTAGAATGGCGTCCTAATCTTAGGTTCTCATGGGACGCTATCTCAACTATAATTTTTCATCATATCGCTGCTCGCAGAAACCACAAAGATCAACCTTTCATATATCATGTTCTCGTAAATCATGAATATTTTCCCCCTGTGACGTAGATGTTACTTCATGTTTCTTTTCATCCCCCGAATCGCATTCTTCTTCCCAATATTATTCTTCCTCGCGTATCATATCCCTCCCTTTCTCTTTCTTGGAATTATTCTACATATAATTTTCTCTTATCCGAAGTTTCCACAGGAACGACGGATGAGCTGTTCTGGTTTGCATGGGTGGTTGATTAAAACGTATAGCAGTCTGTTACTATATTATTACATTAAAAAGCATCAGTTGAGTATCAAGTTTCATGAGATCTTGTATTGGTCTAATATTATTGAACAGCATAAATTTCACCAAGACAAAGTCAATCTTATTATTAAACCTCAGAAATCACTTTTCAAAGATCCAATATTGTCAAATATCGACCGTGGCTTACCTAGCATCTGGTTTTTAGAAATAGGGAATAAGAAAATCTGGTCCTAATGTAGATTGATATTAAATATTCTGATTGGTGATTTTTTTACCTGATTGCTAAGAAAGCATGAATGCTTGTAAGCAAGCAACCAGAGGACCGACGGCTTAAGGTCCCCTCCGAAGGACCTGGTACTGAGGATTAATGCCTTACCAAAGGGCACTAGCGCACCAAGTGGGAATCGAACCCGGGTCACCGGAATACGAATCCCCCGCTCTACCGACTGAGCTATCGCGCCTCCTCAAGTTTCATGAGATTCTAAAGTGACGTAACATTTATCTTCTTCCCAATATTTTTCTTCTTCGCGTATCATATCCCTCCTTTTCTCTTTCTTGGAATTATTCTACATATAATTTTCTCTTATCCGAAGTTTTAACTGGATGCTTTAGATAATCATTTGGACTGGCACACTTTACTATTATTACCATTTAAAAAATTGTAAATGAGGGTATCTAACCTTGTTCCCCTTTTCTTTTGAGTGTCTTTTCACTCAACGTTTATACATTTTCTCTCCAATAGCATCGTGTATATTGAAAGTGAAGGTTCTGGTATTTGCAAGGTTCATTTATTAAATCTATTTATAGAGTGACTTTAAAAAGGGTTGAAGCTATTCATGGTTCATAATATCCATTAAGGATTTTCGCCGCACATTCTTGGGTTGCATATGTATAAATCATATACAATAGGGAAAATAAAATATAAAGGCGCCTTTTCATACCCATCTATAATCAGACACACACTGACACCCACACATATTAGCCATTCTCCATCAGTTAACATCATTATGACGAGCTCACACGCTGGATCTCTTTATTTATCTCGTTTTCTTGTAGGGAACTATGTCATTCAATGAAATTGTCATTATTCGTTTGGTTATTCCCTGCTTCAACTCCATTTCCCTAAAATCAAGTTCACTTGTAAAAAAAAATAAAAAACTAAATACAAAGGTATTTTAGACAAATTTGAAAGCCGATTAAAAAGAAACGAAAATTGTTTGATGTGTATACACTTGTCATTGAATTTGGGTCAATAAAAGTAATGTATACTTACTACTACTACTCTCAATGTATTAGGAAAGTGGTTGGTCTGTTTGTGTAGGCTACATTTCCACGTGCCTATCATGCAAATTAGCATAATCAACTTTAAATGCAGTTGATATCTATGTCAAGTGACTAGTAGTCATTATAGTGAGCACAACTATTTTATTTTTTTAAAGATATGCAAGCACATGATTATCTATTTTATTACCAATTTGAATTTCGTTAAAAAAAAAACGACCTGCAAGAAAAATGCTAAAATGCAGAAGATATTATGATGTAACAAAAAACGATGAATACACGGGCAAGCTGCACAAAAATAAGGGTAGATTGAAGAAGATTACTTCGTGATACTACTAATGATATGGAATTCTTATAAAGCATCATTCCGTAATCTAGAAAAATGTATTTAATGTTATTTTGGCAACATGTTGAACAGCATGTGTTCTTCTTTGATGCATATCAATATGAACATTTGAGCCGCCAGCAATGAGTGATCAATTTCATATCCTACATTGCATAGTGCTCCAGATTGGTAACTAGCGAGTAGAGAAAACCATTTGAAAGAAGTCCAGCATATTCGTACTTTCTCATTAAACACACAAGCGTTCCAATCTCCACAAAATACAAGGCAGATTTACGAAGGGTATCTACTTTGTAAATCGAGAGAACTTAAATGTTGTGGTGTGAACGTGGCCTTTCATCATTCAGCTCTGTGATATAGCCGTGTAAAGAGGGATCGAGAGAACTTGGAGTTAAATGTTGTGGTGTGAACACGGCCTTTCATCATTCAGCTCTGTGATTTAGCCGTGTACAGAGGGATCTTTGGTTCGGCTGGCGCGGCGTCACTACGTAAATAAATCTTGCCTAGCGAGTCATTAGAGTCTCAAGAGACACAAGCATAGAGTGAAGAAAGACGAGCGAGTGAGAGCGTGGATTCATATTCTATCTATACCCACATGTTGAATGTATCGACCACCGCCTCAAAGGGCCTGTTCACTCAACAATTCAAAGGAAAACGGCCATAACTACGTGTTTGTGACTTACTACGATCTAAAGAAGATATGAAAATAGTATGATGTGACTTGATTGGATTGATAAAATTCGCGCCATAAATTTAGACTTGATAATTCCCTCTCATTCTGGATATTACATTTGGATTCGTTTAAGAGTTTATGAATACTTAAATGACTTCAATCCAAGAATTTATGCCACATAATTATGAATTCCACCATTAATTCAACGAGTAAGAAATCATTTTCTGTCCATCAATGATTTGAACCAATTTTTACTTGTGGTAAATTCTTAAATTCTATGTTATATGTTTCCACTTTGCCGCTTAAATATGGCTTCTATATATAGCAGGAGCACCCACGCACTCTGCCACATCAGATTGAAATAAATGACAAAATCTGAAACGCCCAATATTTCTACGAACGCGTATTTTGTTCCGAGAAAATAAATCAAATTTTACTGAAGATAAATGTCTCCCGCTAACTCCAAAGTCACGTAAACCATCTTGCATTGTTGGCTGTCCCTTTGTTTCAGTTGATGCTATCAAATAATGTTGGCCTTGTAGATATCATGGACTGCCTCCGTCATCCTGATAATAACGGAGCTTTTTACTAGAGTAAAAAGCAGATCCCTGTATATACCTCAATTTGGACTTACTTACAAAGGATTGCAAATCAGATCAACAACTTCAAGGTTGTACAGAAAAGAAAATAATTCGTCAGAAATTCATCTTAATTTTCCACAGCGACAGTGAAAATTGTTAAAATATCAGTTCTCTCCACACAGATACATTTCTAGGACAGTTGAAGGCAGTGTGGTTCAAGGTCCTATTAACAAAGGAAGTAGATATATTCCTTTTTTTAAAATTGCTGGTGATATATTGGAGGATAATGATTGTAAGTCCCGATTGGCAGCCTCTTAACCTTGGTCGTATATATGATTTATTATCTTTATGTTTGATGAATATTATCTTTAGACGTCCACAATTTAAAACATGTCTAGATCATCAATGAAACTACATCAACTCTCTATTTGTATATTCGCTTATTTTGTTCAAAATGTGCATATTTTGCCTTTTTAAAACAAAATATTACTTTGTACGGTGTTGTGACTGACGGCAAGATAATTATGGATGTGTTTGTATTGTTCATTACTTCACCTAACTTACATGGATTATAATGTTGTATTATGTAAGAGTAAAAACTGAAGAGTAAAATGGGCATAATAATAGGCTATTCATCAACAGTTACCACCATAAGTAATTCTTAAATGACCAATTTCCCTAATATTCTGGTGATTTTGAAATACAATCAAGTATTTCATGGATCTAATAAGAATTTCCAACCAGAGGGTATCGATCGATCGATCGATCGATCGAGAGAGAAGAGTGGAGAATTAGAACAGAGAAAATAAAACAGATTATTGTAAATTGGGGGAAAAATATGAAGTCAGACATTTTGTTTACGAACTTATACCATGTCTATACTATTACATCTATTCATCGCCATGAAGGGACATACTGATGATGAAAGCATTACATAACATGCTCAAACTTTGCAATTAAAAACCTACAACTGATAAACGGCTGTGGTGTTTGACGTCATATACTTGTTGGTTATCAGAGTATATGGCTTGGACTATCCTCTTATACGCTACAGGGGCTTGTTAATAATCTCATTTTCATTGGGCCACATGTGGTCTGCATGCTATTCATTTTGTGTGCTCGGGTAATTAAGGCACTCGGTCTCAGACTTGACGTCACAGTACAGAGAGGGTAGACTATCGGATTGCAATGTGAACTGATTGAGCATGCGCATTGTACCAAGTTGAATAGGCGTTAAAATTGTCCAACTCTCCTGAACTATGCATCGCCTGTTATACACATTTGTGATGAATGCATAAATATGAGAGAAGTGGGATGTGAAAAGAAAAGTTTGACTCTTTCCATATCCCAATGATTCTGACAAGCATGAAATGCATTTGAGGATTGGGCGAAGGGCTTGATTGAGACGCATACGTCTTCACAATTACTTCCGCTATACCAAAAATGTAGTAGAGCTATTAGATAATATACATATATTATACAGCAATATTAAATCCCATATACATTATTGCATATTGAGCTCACAGATATACATATTACTTCTATCTATTCTATTGCTGATATTAACAAACTTCCACCACCCCCTTTCTTCACTATACATCACTTATTTTAGTCGTATTGCGAAATTAAATCATTACAAACAATTTAGCCGAGTATTCACTTAATATGTGGCATAGTTATTATACCCGCTGATAATACAAAAATACATAAAAAATATTTGGGAATGATGTAAAAAAAAAAAGGTGTACAACCAACATAGGTGGTAAGAAAACCATAAAAACAACAAAAGAAATCATGGGGAAAAAATAACAAGATAGATCTTTCCAGAAAAAAATATATCTTGATAAATATATAATTATGTGGAGTGGAGGGAAATGATAGGTGTATTATACTTACGGCTTTGGGAGTGTACACAATACTTTTAAGTTCAAGTGGGCTGGGTCGGGGGTATCAGAAAGCTCTCAATATATTTCAATGGGCATAAACGACTACTGAGAGTCTCCTGTTTTAGGAACTTTTGAAAATCAATGGAAGGAAAACGATTTATATTATTTGTAAAACATTAGATTTGGATAAGTGCAACCCATTTATGGAAGACTTAAATCAACAAAGATTGTTGAAAAACATTCTCCAGAGCTAAAAATAACCATACACGCCCTAAAATAAAAGCGCGGTAACGGGATCCGAAAAAGCACTTCAGTTTTTAGAAGAGGGGGGAAAAGGAAGCACTATTTTTGGCGGGAAGAGCTATTTTGGTAGGTAGGCTTTATCAAGCGAGCGAGTGTATGACGCACGCATGTATAATCATCCCAGGTCGGTTTCTACTGAGCTGTCGCCCGGTCCCTCGTTTTACAAGGCTTCGAAAAAGGTACCCACAAGGCATATCATGAATGGAAATTAGTTGTTCTTCCATCAATTTCATTACATTCGAAGTTTCAAAGAATAGCTGAGGTTGCAAAATTTTAACATAATATCATTGATTAACTTGTCTTGATTTTTTTTATCAAAATTTAAATCGGTCTAACCTCTGTTCAGGCTCTTAAAAGGCCCTGAAATTTTGTGGAACACATTGAATTAGGATTGAATTATATGTGAATCACAACTGAGTAAAATTAAGAAGTGTTTTATTTTCAGATTCACTCAGAGAAAGTGTTTACTGTAAAGAAATAATAAACATTGATATAAAAAATGAACATTTAGAGTTTGTTAATACTAAAAGTATATATAACAATGAACAGAGGTGAACAATGGCTAATAACTGGGATACTACTTATTGAAATAAACATATATATATATATATATATATATATATAAATGTGATCAATCTTGGCGATGTACGTGTACGGGTCTCCTTCATAATTATATTTGAGATCAGTAGTATGGAGAGGGCCGTAGCAAGGTCAATACCCGTGTTCGTCAAGCTTTCGGGCACATGCCCTTCATCAGGATCGTAGGGTCCGTAAGTATAGTATTGTTGACAGTAAAGTTAAGTGTGTGAAGTGTATATATATATATATATATATATATATATATATATATATATATATATATATATATTGTGTCATGGATTTCAAATTTTTCATCCACTTGGTTGAGTTTTTGTCATGTAAATCCAATTCATGAAAAATGAAGCTGAACGAACCACGAGATGGGCAAGGTTTCAAAACATTTTTCCGCAAGCAATACATTTTCAATTCAATACAATTTCAGTGATTGGTAGACTATTCATTTTAATTTTGTTCTTTTCGATTTTTACTTTCTTTCGAGACCTCACTCTGTAACCAAATCTCTAAAGATCTCAAATAGGTAATAATGATGATAATAATTGTGAATAAATATCATTATTTCATAAAATCATAAGGTCTTAATGTGGTCTCTCTGTACATCTAGGTAAGAGTCGAACTCCAATAAATCTATTAAAAAATACCAGTATAATTAATACATTTTCAAAAGTCAATTTCCAGCATGTTAATGGACGTGCAGTGACATCAAGGCTTAGTTTAATATCCTACTTTATGTTTTTTTTTTTACTTCTGAGTGTGCAATATTAGATTCAAACTCATGGAATAATTATATCCTCCAATACTGATTAATGGCAAGGACGACGACATTCTTGGAATGGTAGAGTCTAAATTATTTTACCTGTAATCTCTCTTGTACGAGTAAAGCCTTAATCTTGGAGACAGTGGGAACATCCAATAGGAGGGTGGGGATAGCTACCCACGTGATCAAAATGGAGACAAGAAATATCTATTAAAACCACCTTTACTTTAAATGTAAATACCTCTTTCATTTAGAAAAAACGGAGTCATCTTATTTAACTGATGAGGTGATATGTCAGCTTATCTACCTGAAATTGTACTCTGGTGTCACTCCTGCCCGAAGATCGATATTTTTTAAATATTTTTTTTGTAATTGTAATCGTGGAGGTGCCGTGGCCGAGTGGTCTAAGGCGCCTGGGCATACATGGAAAGTCCGGGGTTCGATCCCAGGCCGTGGCACCTATGCCCATGAGCATTAAAATGCTCTTTTATCCTGCTTTCAAATAAATGGAAATGCTATGTGCATTATTGTTAACTAGGTGTGCACTTGTTTTTTTTTTTTTTAAGTCTCCAAACTTCTTAAAGTAATTATTATCAAAAAGGATTGATATACGGTTCATTGTGTAATAACAGTGTGCAGGCTGAAAAGACTTACATTTATTCTAAAGTAATTTTAATCCTCTATTTTTTATCCTTCTATTTTGGATTTTATATATCCCTCGATAATTAATGTGAAAGAATTGCACATTAAAATATTTCTGCATACAAACTAAAAATAGGGAATTATTACTTCGAATTATGGCCATACCATATAACTGCCTCAGAGGAATGATGAAAAATGCATGAACAATGGTAAAATTTACTTTTTTGATCAATAATGACTTATACTACAATATTATTTTCTAGATGCACTAGAATGCTTAAGACATTTACTCAATTTCAAGACACTATTTTATAAAATAAGCGATAGATTACTGTAGTTAATGATTTTACTATATGATATGATTAAAAACATCTTTGTACAGATTGTATCATTATCAATAATACCATGATATCCTTATAATTGCACATTATCTATACTAGTATTTTGTTAAGTTTGATTACATGCGGGTGAATCTACACATTTACCAAAGTAACTATGATGTTACTTATAAGCACTATATCAAACATGTTTTTACATACTGTACAATCTGCAACTTCTTCGATGATACCGTGCGCGGATACGACCTAGAAAGTGAGATTTTCAGTTGCCCTAACCATCTAAAGATTCGCGTGTTTGCGATGAAAAAGAAAACAACTGGAGAAAAAAAAGCAGCCATGAGAGGGATGTAACAGATCTTACATATAACGTCCACCATGTCCATAGAATATTCTTATTCGTAATCATGCACATGGGACTCTGAACAGGCTAGATCTTTTCCAAGATCTTACGTGCTTCAAAATGAGGGCTGGGTTTCAACCAATACCGGTCGGTGTCTAACGACTCTATTTGTGAAAGCAGAAACGATGTAAACGAAACTGTAGACTGGAGCACTGATAAAATTTTGTTGACCGAGAGAAGGTAAGAAAAGAGGAAATATGAGGGAATGCAAGAACCAGTACAGTTCAACTGAAATAGAGGAAATTCCGAAAAGGTTGATATATTTTCGCACCTTGGGAGCTGTTGTATAAAACGTCGCTCTGTTAGCCAATGTCTGCTCAAAAACTGCAATTATATAAGCGATGGGAAAGATAAGGATGTTTTCATTATAAAGTGGCTAACTCGTCTGTAAACGGATCAAAGTGCATTTTTACTTAATATACAAAGACAACTCCAAAAGCGTATCAGTCCGATTACTGATAGGTGTCTAAACAAGTATGTAAATGTCAAAAGTATCACCTTATAAGAAAATCCATAATTCACTTTTGAGAAAAGATATATATTACTATCAAATTTCTTTAAAGATGTTAGATTTTAGATAAATGAGATGTAAAAGCGATAGTGAATGGATGAAGAAAATAGAGGGCAAATGGTTGCCCTTTAGATTAGCGGCAGATATGCCAGATGAGATGATGATACAAGCACATGATAGGGCTTAATTTAATTACTGTTTCTGTATAATTGTATCCGCATCTAGAAAGGGTATCTTCTTCACAAGTAAATTCATGAAATTTGAATAACCAAAGACAAAGATACAATTTCTGAAATCGTGCAAACATTCTTTCTATATACTTCTACATTCCAACCAACTTCATGTGATAACCGCATACAAACTCAAAAGAAATCAGGCTTATCTTTATTTCACTAGTTTATTTGCTTTTTGTACTGACGAAGTTTTTGAAGGGTGCTGGTCAATTTATGACTCTTTTATATACTCCCTACTTAAAAACAATTAATTATACAACAAAGTGTAATTAGCAAACAGTGATAATTTGACCTACACCTTTCAACGAGGTAACAACTGATGGTGACTATCAATGGTATCTTCCAATACCTTCAGATTTTTTATTTTGAAAAAAAATGTTAATTCAGTGCCCTAAAATTTCATGCCTATTCCAGATTTATCATCACATCGTATATCTATCACGATCACATCATTGATAACAAAACTCACTATTGTTACATGAATTTTCACTTTATATAACATGAAAAATGCTTTCAGCAACAACGATTTAACAATGTTTGATGATTTCAAAGTTTTTATATATATATAAATATTTTATTTTTATTTTTGTAGTACTTTCTTATATATTTCATATCTTTAAAAAAATTTATAAAAGAATTCACATGAAAGGTCTATTCAAAGAATAAAAAGTCAGGCATGTCAGATCGAAATGCCACGGATGCATGAATGACATTCTCATGCAGCGGAAATCAGTGCATGGGACTGTTGACAAGGTTTGAGGGGGTGATTAGATCCGCTAATGAAGTGTGCATAGGAATTTTATTTCCCCTTCAAAGAACAAGATTGAAAGGAGAAACCAAATATCAAGGCGACAGCGAAGTACAATTCATGTGTTTAAAGCACCACCACAACAACCAAGTGAAATTGAGTTTGTCATATTGAAAAAGTCTAGACGCTAGCAATGTACAAGATGAAAAATATTGTCAACTACGTTCAACCCAAAGGTGTAATAACTTTTCAAAGTATAAATTATTGGAAAGTTCATTAGAACAAGCATAATGTACGCTTGGCAGTATTTTGTATGCAAATTGACCATTCTGACCTATGTTAATGCGTTATTTAACGATAAATTAAACGATATTCCTGTTTCACAACTTATACAAATCATGAGGATCTCTACAGTATTACATAGTGTGTGATACATCACTATCCGTTGACTATGGGACTAAGATTCCAATATAGAGAAACGGAATAAATACACCACCACATACGTATAAATAACATAAATTTTCATGATAAATACAGTTTCATGACTTTGAAACACCATGACTATAAACATATAAGCAAAATAGTCAGCAGACTTCTCAGTATTCAACTAAAATGTTGGAGCGGGAACTTGAACATTGTGCGGTAACCCATGAACCACAATCATGTCGGGAATGTTGACCTTGGGACAAGATAGGGTTCTCCGTTCTCCTACTTGATTTCCCGACATGTCAACAAGATACACGTGCAAACATGCGGATGACCATCAGCATTCCAGGGTAACACACAGACTTTAGAGCTGATAAAACATGGTTGTAAAACCACTGAACAAGATATAGAGAACTATTGAGGAGGCAACCAAGTTATCGTAAAATCAATAAGAAGGTAAATAACAAGCCTTGAAGATTACATAAACTGCAAATTATTTATTTTGATTTCCCAGAAAGTGGAGATTAATGACAGAAGAAAGACGGTAAGATAAACAAAGATGATTGTATTCAGCATCATATTTAAGGAACATAGAATGCTAACCAAAACAAAGGTACGTCATAACATTTTTGTTAATGATTTTTACAGAATCCATTGTGCATGTACAATGTTTATGTTTTGTGATTGGAGAAAAAAAAATGAAATAAATCCTCAGGTCTAAGTAAAGATATATTAGAATAAAAAAGTAATCAGGAAACATGTCAAGAAAAAATATTGTTGATATAATATTTGAGTGTAGCCATCAATTATTCTTAAGATGAATAACTAACACTTTATGTTACACCACTCATTATAGTTCTCGACGCACCGGTCTCGCGTAAAGAGTACGGGGGTACTGGACCAAATGAGAATATGATAACCTCTGAGATAACTAGCACATTTCACGTAATACATGTAATAAAATAAACTTCATAATATTTTGGTGCAAATAATTTAAATGCAGCATAGATTAGGGATCCATTAAGGAATATTTAGTGATGTAAATCAAACCAACCGTGTTTAAATCGCACCCTTAAATTATTGAACATTGACGGAATCATCCAATATGTTGAATGATATTTGCATTACAGTCTTCTTCTTTTTTTCTCTTTTGTTGCTTTAATGGATTCAATTATGTATCATAATATGTTGCCAACATGCCATCCTATGAGAAGATGTTTGGATAAATACATCAAATATATATAAAAACATGTGACTGTGTTTACGTGACAAGTCTTCTGAGTGTGTGTTCGCGTCAGTGGGTGTGTGGTGTGTGTGTGGGTGCTATATATCTAACAAATATAGTGCATATAAACATGTTACACTGAGCGCATCTTGTCTTCTATCTCACAGACTCACAATGTATCCCAAGAGGTATTGATACAATGTCACATTAACAAGTAAAACAAAAAATAATGCTTACATCGTCCATCGTCAGTAAGTCTTATGAAAAGGTAATTCAGACACTATTAAACACGCCTCTGTGATCTCCGTTAACATCGTTTGAGCGGCATGCATTAGGGAGTGTTCGCTTCCATGACGCGCGACGTATTAAAAAACATAGAAAATCTATTGTCAAATGTACTTCATGATAATGAACAAACTTAGGACGAATCTACACTTACTGCAATTCCGGTTAAATAATTTTCGACAAAGACCCTCAACTTTTTATAGGCATTTGACGGGCATTTTTGGCACATTTTATCATATTCTTAAATTTATTCTGCTTCACGGTTGCAAAAAATCTCTACTCGCAACGATTAAAATAAACCGGAGTCAAATTCTGTGATTTTTTAAAGCGCTTAATAAGAAGTAATTATTATTATCATTATAGCACTTTCTGATATCCTGAGTTACATTTAAATGTACTTTTCAGATATTGCAAAATAAAAATGGGATGATATCAATAGCTCTGGGATAAATGTTGTTTTAGTTAATTACCATACTTAAGCCATGAATATCAAAATCTAAATTAGGCTCATTTCATCAATATGAAATCCTACTTGCTTTTAGGGAAGCAAAGGGAAAGTAAATAGATATTTTTCATTGAAAAAGGGTCATTTTGAGTTAGAGAAACTTTAATATTCACATTAGTCTAAACAGTAGATATTTCATTTTTCACAGAAACCGTTTTTTGCAGAAAAAATACACAGCATCGATTTTCCCTTTCTACTCATACTTGCTAATCTAAAATATTACAAAAATGAAATAATATAAGCTATTGTTTTACGAAACAATGACAGAAGCATCATGAATCAAAATGAAATTAGAGAATATATATATATATACAAATGCTTTGAAAACATTTACCAAGCGAGGGATACAAAGTCAATAGCTAAGACCCAACAATTATGAAATACATCATTCTGATTTACCTGATAAATTATTATACCCGTGCATATCGTCATATCGGTATGGTATCGTTAAAGACAGAAAAGTCAAAATCGCAATTCATCTCATCATTGTAGTACTTTCCGTTTTATAATTTCCATCACCTTCTCCTTCTAAACAACAATACATCATGTTGACAGAAATAGTTTGAACCTAGGTAGAAATCGAGGTAATGATCAAGGGAAAATAAAGTCCAACAAAGCTGAAGCTCAAGTGTGTGCTTGTCTTTGTATATAACATCAAATTGGTTACAATTTGATCAACAGTTATAACATGTCAAAGTATTGTGATATCAATTTAAAAAAAAGAGTCATTTCATTTATAAATCTTCTCGACCCAGTGAAGAAAAACAAAATATTGTACCAGTCGATAATGAAATGAATTCAAAATTCCTACGACAATTGAATTGCTGTAAATATCGAAAAGAATCATGAATATAGTCAACATTATCAGCTATCACATTTTCTGTTAAACAATTATATTGGCATTCGTTTGGGGAAAATATTAATATGATACCTCAATAGAGCTAACAACATCGAATGATGTACCGTACAAATATTCTTAATTTCATGAGATTTTCATTTTGATGTACGATATACTGAAAATTGATAAATTGCTTCGCCATTTTCGCCGAAATCCTGATTTGCTTTGAAAACAATCATTGAATTGAATTGAATGTAATATGACCAATGATTCAAGTAACCAAATCTCTCACTTTGCCTGTGGTTATTCCTAGCAACACACCATGTAATTTATAGACAGATTTTAAAAAATCCCTTCGCAGTACACTTGATCTTTTTTTAATACTCGTAATACCAAGAATTCAACTAAGATATCAAACCCTTCTTTGTTGTTAAACATCCATAAGTTTCGAAAGAAAAAAAAGTTCCTGTAGGTTTAAATGTATCTCAGTCGTATATAGCTAAAAAGAAAAGGCTTGAAAAATTAAGTTGTCTGAATATTAAAACCCTGGTTTAATGTTTCCTATGACAAACTAGAATAGAGAAATAACCACCTCCGCCTTGCTTAAACACTTCCCTTTGTGCCAACAACGACCTAATCATTAATGCATGCAAAGTGAATGGTAATTTGCGCCATACCACGCATTCGAGGAAGGCAAGTCACCGCAAATGTATGTTTCTTTTGCTTATAAAATGAGACAAGTTTCATGCCGACCGCTTACTCTGTCGCTAGACATTATGCATTCCCTTTCTCCTCCATCGTATTTCGGTTGAGACGGGGAAGAAAAACAATACTCTGTTTCTTTTGCCAATACATAAATGGAAAAGACACACAAGAAATGTATGGATCTTTCTATTTAACATAAAATGACCTTTCTACTGGCCAAAATTTACACAAAAAGTTTCTTTGACATACATTCGCTCTTCATTTCAATATCTGTATTAAATATAGCTACATTTTACTTGTTAGGTTAGTATATAGATTGGGTTACTGAGAGTGAGAGCAGACAATGATAAGAAAAATGGAAATAAATGTTTAGATTATAACCATGGGCATGTTAATGGAATAAAGCAAAGACAAACGAACACGTAACCTGCTTGGGAGGTTGCTATCTTAATATTATATTAAGCTAGCGTTTGATCAGGACGTGACGTTATAATTTCGATGAATTCATAACAAAAGTTTTGGTATAAAGATAATCTCCATTCTTTATTGAAATGAAAAAACAAACAACGTCCTTTTTAATGTTTCCTTCTTGTGACGTACAGAACATGATTGATAAAGAGCAACGCCCCATTGACTCATAATCTCAACATAGTAACTATGCATGATCTCAAAATGAACTGGTTGGCGACTCAGTGTATTCAAAGATGCACGTATAGAGGAGCAAAACTATGCTATGATTGAAATATAGGGGTAATCGACTCATATTGCCCATCCAACAACCAAAACCCCAGGATTATTTGTGGGAAATGCTTGCAGACTTTCACATTCGGAATTGATTGATTGGAAATGTCACATTAAAAACTGCCGTCAAAACAGATTTGTCAGGTCGGTAAACAAGGGTTAAATCGCAACTCATCCAACAGACCAATGCGTTTAAAACGCGTTTCTATTCACTTTGCTCTGCCCTATTCTTCGGATTGTCATTTTTGTTCAAAATATTCTGTTTCCAATAATTGTTTTCCTTTAAATTACCCATGACGACTTAGGCTTTACTTAGAAACTTTGAAATAGACAAGCACTGAAAGCTCTTATGATAATAATTTCTTCCTTTTTTACACCAACAGTTAATGGGACATCACAGCTGCTTCCAAATTATACCTTGCAAAAACTCTGGTGTTGATTTAAACCAGCCGGGAATCTATATATGTCCACACCAGTTTGGAATCAAATCCATGCTTTTTTAAATTATTATTGGTGTTGTATGAACACCTATCCGGTTTAAGACCGAAACTACACCTAGTTTAATACTTAGTGAGGATTCCGGGCTGGTGTTACATCAGCACCGAATTTTTTGCGGTGTATTCGCAATAGGCAGTAAAAAATCCGTATATATCTACTCAAAAATATCTACATACATGTTATTTTATATAGTCTGTATTTAATTATAAGGGAGGATGAGAGTGCGTGTTGACAAAGAAGTGTGGGGCTGGGTGTCGGTGTGTGTTTACCATATTGTAAAGATTTTTCTTCCCTTTGGACGAAAAAAATATATTCATACATGCAAATATTGGTAAACGTTTACTGCCATTCCATACGAATTTTGCACATAGAATGGCTGAACAGTGTGGAATGACAAGTATCACTTCAAAATGTAATTATTTTACCTTCTCCTGTGGTGTATCTAATATTCGACAATAGTGTGAAAATGAAACAGGAAGTTGTAGAGGACGGCGCCATCGTTACCTTCCTTTAAGGGTCATAACTAGGATTGGCCAAACATCTTGAATTTCTTCATTAGCCTGTAGGTCTGCCAGAGTTATACAACTGTTCACAATTAAGGTGGAGTTAGGTTTGCATAACCAAAGCTCTGATTGCCTTACTGATACCACAAGCGATGAGGAGGCCGACTTTCCTTGGAATTACTTGTGTAGTTCTGTGAACTGTTGCCGTCCAACGGAGCAATTAGAGAGACATATCAGAGTAGACAACTTCACACAATGATAAATTCATCATGTCAATGAAAGATGTATATAATGACTTCTTCATTTCTATTTAGCATATATTAACATTTCATAATCTAGTATGGTCTGGTCTCCTTTTCTGTCAAGGTGTGTCATAAATGTCAACATACCATATGATGATCATAGCTAAGCAATAAAAAAAAGCTGAGATATGACATTTAAGAAATTCAAATTTCAATTTTAGTTTCTTTATTTTGTCAAAAGTGCAAGAAAACACGACTTGGTCACACATAATAAAATACATTATACAACATAAACATATGGTATCATTACACATGCTGAATTACTAAAATACAAATTCTCGAATGAATTACATTGAATGATCTTATTCATAAAGCCTAATCATTCCAAATTTTACATTGGCGACGCAGTGTTAATATTTTTCTGAAGTAAAGTATTGGAAATTTCCTTGCAATTCACACACTCACATCAGTACAAGCTCTTTTTCCTATTTAAAATTTTTGGAGTCTAAAATTAAAATAGTTAGCGTGATTGGGGTCAACTGAACGAAGGCAGCCATGATACATGTAAAGAGTAATTTTCGAATTCTAAATACGGTACACTAGTCGAAAAGAATGTGCTCAGGCATACATGAACATTAAACGAATGAATTTAGTGATGTAAATTCAATGGAGTCTTATTGATGAGCGTTGGCGGGAAACTGACAAACCCTCAATGTGGTCACGTGATTCAACCGCATGGTAACCATCACCTAGACAGAGGTCTTTTTCACCTTATTGGGATTCATTTCAGGCAATCGATAAAGGTAAATATTCACCCTCACGTGTACTCCGGTTGAAGCTAGATCATGGTCAAACTTTCAGAAAAAATTCAACTCTGCGCCTTTAGAAGATTCAGCTTTGTGCCACAGTGGAGAACATTAAAAGGTGTCTGCACCTTTCTTCGTAGGTGTAACTCTGCACCTTTCAGACAAGAACGGAGCAAGATTATACCCATAAAATGTACCTTAAAAGTTTGTTGTTGCTAAGTTGAACCCCCCTTTTTTTTTTTTGGGGGGGGGTAATATCTCTTGATAATGAGCGTAGGGATATATCACCAAGAGGGAAGGAAGTCAGACGAGTGCCGATGGCATGCCTTGAAACACCGGGGAAAAAAATAAAAAAATCATTTTACATTGCATGAACTTCGCTTATGTTGAATGGCAGATTTGAGAACTAAATAACAGATGAACGAAAAAATGAAAACTGCTTTAACTGATACAATATTTATCTATGATTGAATTCCCGTTAAAGAACTGAATAACTCTGAAACATAAATAAGTCGAGATAGTATAGATCAATTTATGGAGTTATTAGATTCCGGTGTAATAATAAGCTGATAAATCTAAGACAGATTTTAAATTTTCCCCCTTAAACTGACTTTTGTGGAATTAAACTGATTTTCCTTTTACCTTCCATATGCAAGTGCCTATAATAAGGTCCACTTTTAACCCTATATAAGGAATTCAAAATAGCGTTTTTTAGCGCTTTCGGCGAAGCAGAATTATTGCGTCAATATTTCACGCATTACACTTGTCTGACCCGCGATACGCCATTCAAAAGATCCTTATGGCAACACAAACACCAAGCTGGATTGGGCATAGGGTTAAGACAGAGTTGCAATATAATATACTAATTGTGGGATACTAGACTGAGAATAGTTAACTTTCAAATCGGTTTCATGGTAGGGAGAATACAGTATAGTCGAATGCAAAAGAATTCTTTCAAATGTCTTCAAATTCATCACGAAAAGAGCTTAAATCTATCAGCCTTACTATGTTACGTATTACATTGTATACTTCCCCTTTTCGCCCGTGGTGCAATAATTAAGAAAAAAACATGATTACGTCACGTTATTTACGTCACAGTATTTATCTTTTTGCCCATATTACCTATTTTTCTTGCATTCACACGAAATGAAGGCATGAATGTTTTCTTCATTTCATTTTGGATGGAAATATGAATTACTCCCAAAATGCCAATCCACAGAGTGGCCTGATTGTATACACTCGATCTACTTGAACCATTCTAGCACCACCCATCTCAATATGAATTGCGATATGTATTGATGCCTAGAACAGGATTATGAGGTAATCCTATTTTCAAGGATTAATACTCCCTGTAAGGCAAGGCACTGGATACAGGCCTGTAGCAAGTTGTTTCTTTTTCAACGGACTGTCGACCACTTCTGAAGTAGTATAGGAGGTTGTTTGAAGGAGGAATAGAGAGAGACGGAGATGCGAGAAAGGAATGAAGGAAGGTCTATTTTTGAATGAAGGTAATAAAGCTAATATATTTTTGGCCCCGGTGGATGGCTTAGGCAATACTCGGAGATGATTTCCGAGAGAAACAGAGAGAGAGAGAGAGAGAAAGAGAGAGGCGGACGGAGGAGGGGAGGGGGGGGACCAGAGATAAATCGATCGCACGTCTCTGCGTTAACGCAACACCTGACTCGTCGTAAGGATCTCTTCTTGTCTTAACATCATCATCGATGAAAAGGCAAATGAGGTTCTCGTATTGGTCTTTGGGATATATCTTAAACCAAATCACCATCTTCTTTTGCCACTTGCATGAAAAGGTTTGTTAATTACGGCTCTGAGTAGTTTCTTTCAGGGTGTCCGACCTCGGAAGACGTGTAGAATTACTCGCATGCATATCGAGTATTCTGTTGGGAGAGTAGCCATTTTGTTCTTGCTGTTTTCAATCCGGATGTAGCACTTCAATGTGTTAGCATTAGAAAGATATTACACTGGCAAAATATCCACGACACAGGAAAGTTATTACTGATTTGATTTAAGAAATTTATCTACAATTTGCTATTTCCTACTTTACCCCCAAAATCATCATTAGAAAGCCAAAATGTAGAAATAATTATAGAAAACGAGAGATAATAAAGAGAGTGAGAAAAATACAGCTAGAGCAGAAGCATATCTTCATTTACAATGCTACTGCATATCACATATTAATTTGATGATTTTAGGGATATACCCAGTGAATTCATTATCCATATAAGAAGCATCAAAGCTATCCACACGAAGACAAATATCATAATAATCATGGTCATATTGATGATAATAATAATAATGGTAACTATAATGAAATAGAATGAAAAAAATTACAATGCCAATAACAAAATAAATATTGATCTATAGATGTATTATCCAGAAAATTTTAATAGTAGTCATGAGTATGATAATAATGAGTTTAATCATAATAATGATAATAATAACAGTAATAGTGATAATAGTTATAATTATATTGAAAATAATAACATTATTACGATCATAATTATCGACTGTTAAAAAAGAAGCCATGGTCAAAATTCTATTAGTTTTATCACATTTGTCTTAAGAGAAAGGTCATGTAGCATGATAGTGTCCGATGTGCAAAGCGGAAGATACTCTTGTGTTTTTTACTTTCATTTTTTACGAAATATATTTCTAGACGTGGGACTTGTCAAATTTCCATGGAAACGAATACGAAAGTGAAGGGTGTATTTTACCTAATGGATTCAAGCTAAATGTTCGAGCATTATCTTCCAATATCTTCATAAAAGGAAGCCATTGAAGAAAAAAAAAGCAAAGAAAAAAGAAAAATAACAAGAAAAGGCGAGGAGGGAGAATGAAAAATAATCAAATGACAATTAAATACTGACTTGATGAAAAAAAATCAAGTTATTAAAACAAATTAATAAGAATTTGCCAAACTGATGTCCTGATCATAGCTCTCCTTCATTTTTCAGGGAGATTTTGTCTGTTTTTTTAAAAAGATTTTAACCAAGGTTGGTCTGGTAACAAGTCTAGATATTTCTCTGTACCCAAAGGGAATCATGTCACTAGTTTTAATGCACGGTTTCCATATTGATTTCTGCCTTCTATTGCCCCGTGCTCTAGGGGCTATTTTCGTCCGGCCCCTAAAATTGAGGTGAAAACTTTAAAATGCATTTATGCCGAGCGCATCGTAAGAAAAATAGAAGCAGTTTGCTCCTTTTTGAATTGCTTCTATTCTTGATATGTCTGAGCCTCTGCAATAAATGTATAGATTGTCTCAACCTCTAGCTAGTAGCAACTCTTATTATTAAGGTATATGATGGAAGCATGATTAGATAGCAAAGATAAAAGTAGAGTGATGTTTTAAGAGAAACTTTGCAACCAAGTGCAGCATAGCAAGGATGCAGCTAGCAGCTTGTGAAAGATTGATTTGAAAAATTTATTCGAATAGTAAAATAAGGGGTCGGAATTAACGATGTCTCCGTAAGCGTGGTAAAGCAGGTAATAAAACTCAATCTCAATTCCAATATAATGCAGATGTACATATGTTTCTATTTAAGAACCCAATTAGTTAAAGATAAATTTCCTTTTCTTAATATACACTTCACTTTTATTCATTTCACTCTTGCAAAGGGGAGGGGGTGGTGAGATAAGTTGAGAAATACTACCCAATATGCTTGCATTATCAAACATAGCATTTCGGTCCGTGTACCAAGGAATTGTCATTGGTGAAATTGGTAAGCGCTTCGATATTCATTATTATCATCTTCGTAAATTCTTAACACGTTTTGAAGACTCGAATAAGACAGGAGTTTGGGACGTGCTCACCATATTCAATCACCATTCCATCCAGGAGAATGTGATTATTTACCGTGCATCGCATGTCATTGCAAATTTGGCAGCAGACACACGTAGGAAACAAAACTGGAAAACATCATGTTCGACATTTCAAAAATAGGCACATATACAAAAAAAATAGACCATCACATTTGAAGCACTTCTAGTTTTTAGAGACTTGTCTTTGGACTAATGGAGGCAAGGAATTTCGAGGTTTTCTTTGTTTACATTGGGGATCCTCTTGTATTCAAGAGATATTCTACACGTATAACAAACCCACGCTCTATTTTATTTTGGCTTGTAGAAAATCCAATGCTACATGAAAACAGCTAGAACCATAATAATTACGCAAGAAAGTGTTGCTCACACAATACCAATGACATTGTTCTTCCTACATAAAAAAGCCCATTACAAAATGAGCATTGTAAGTATAATAGTGCGCAGGTGTGCTCATGTTTATGTATTGTTTTATAGGTAACACGGGTCGTGTGGTCCAGTGGTTAGAGCATTGGACTCATAATCCCAAGGTTGTGAGTTCGAATCCCAACTCTGCCATTGTCTCCACTTTGATAAAAAGGCCCAAGAGTGATATCTGTCGTCTATTACGTCAGCCACTATGACTGATTAAACTAGACGTAAAATGTTTCCAAGGTAATTGGTTATATACCAGCTTGGCGTTTGCCAGCAAAAAAATGCTGTCCTGCCGAGTTCCTACGGGAGTTACCGCAAACAGAAACAAACAGAAACATAATGTAGGAAAGTGTTTGCACTCCTCCTCTTTTGACCAAAAAAAATAATAACTGGATAAAAAGACATTACGAATCAGCAAAGCATTATGAGATAGCAGCAATATATTCTATCTATTTGTGCATTTGATATCCTAATATGTGTTGAAATAAAGTTTCAAATATTTAGTGTACTCAACCCATTGAAACAACTCACATAGCCATCATGTAAAATAGCATTGAACTTTTTGGCCTATATGACAAAATGAGTGGGTATAAAGATATTTTCCAATTTTTCAAAAAAATGACAAATTTTCAATTCAATTCTATTCGGTTCAGTTTAAACCGAAATTAAACAAATATCAGTGAATAAATCAAAGACAATCACTAAGTCCTACATATTTAAAACGAAAAAAGCACTCTTTTCTGAGATATTGCACCTCTACATACATCATTTTATTTGGAACTGAAGGGAACAATGCAAATATGAATCCAGGAGTATGCAACAATATTTCTAAATGGTAGTAGGCCTATATTGCTCGAAGCATCATTCATTAACAAAGTGATATATATCAATTTAAGTTCATATTTGCAGCTGCGCCTTGTAGGTAATCTAATTGATGGCAACCATTTATTATATATTATCAATTGCATGTATACATACACATGGAAGTACATGCGATATAAATGTATGGTATCGCGAATGAGCACTGGTGCCGCGGTCGAGTGGTCTAAGGCACTTGGCTATTCATGGAAAGTCTGGGGTTCGATCCCCGGCTACGGCACCTATGCCCATGAGCAATCGACAATGCTCTTTTATCTTGCATTTAGATAAATGAAAATGCTATAAGCATTCTTGATAACTAGGTGTGCACTTAATATAATATGAGCGCAGTTTTGCAATCACTGTATCACGTACAGTAAAGTTAATGATTCATTAAGTTGATTTGCATTTGTTTTTCAAGAACGATGGATTAGACAAAGACTGGATAATAATTACCCAGAATATATATAAATGTATATATATATATATATATATATATATGGCGGCTTGTCATTGTTCAAAACTCACCTTCACCCGACAAAGGAAAATGTAATTGGTATAGTGTCGAAAATCTGTCTATCTGACGGTCAATCGGATCGGGCTCTGTCTAGCCACTAACCCGTCTCTGTGGTCTAGTGGTTAAGGCACCGGCGTTCAAAGCTGGGGGCCCGGGTTCGATTCCCGGCAGAGACATTTTTTCGGCATCACCAATTTTTCCAAAGGGTAGATAGCTCTGGGGAACCTTGATTTAAGCTACGCCTATATACCATTGTTCTCTTCATCCATTTCTTTACAATATTTAAATAAAAAAGAGTTGCCAAAAACAAAAAGCTTTATACATGTATATATATATATATATATATATATATATATATATATATATATATATATATATATACAGTGCGTCCCAGAAAAAACGAAACCGAGATTTAGCTATCATTTATCATAACTTAATCATAAATAAAATAGACAAATGACCTATCAATTTAAAGCTTAGAATCTCCTCTTTCATCTGATATTACTTACATTATTTCTCATTCACGCATGAGTGAGCAAATACAATTTGAAGAAAGGATATCAAAAATTCATTTGGCGGGGGTATCTGGGTTTCAAAAAGAAAACCACATTTTTGAAAAGTTAAATATCTGCTCTTTAATTTGATACCTAAATTACAGAAAATGGTCAAGAAATAACAAAGTTCTGGTCATTTGAAATAAGGCTTAAATTTCAATAATTTCATAAAATGAATAGGTTCTCCAGGCTGGCTTTCAAACTCACTCAACACTCCGTTTTGTTGACGATCAGCCATGCATTAAATCTTTTGTTCACCATGCGAAAGCTTCTGTGGGAAACCGGTGAAAACACGTTATCTCATGAAATTATGGAAATACAAGCCTTATTTCAAATGAACAGAACTTTTTTATTTCTTGACCATTTTCTGTAATTTAGGTACCAAATTAAAGAGCAGATATTTAACTTTTCAGAAATGTGGTTTTCTTTTTGAAACCCAGATACCCCCCGCCAAATGAGTTTTTGGTATCCTTTCTTCAAATTGTTTTTGCTCACTCATGCATGAATAAGAAATAACCTAAGTAATATCAGATGAAAGAGGAGATTCTAAGCTTTAAATTGGTAGGTCATTTGTCTATTCTATTTATGATAAAGTTATGATAAATGATTGCTAAATCTCGGTTTCGTTAATTCTGGGACGCACTGTATATATATATATATAACACACAGTGGACAGTATGTTGCCCAACATTTTAAGTGTGTACTTGCACTCATGTATAAGCAAGGTTTTGGCTGCAGTTAAGCATATTTCTCTAGATTTCTTCCTGACGACGTTTTTTTTGCGATAGATATTTTCTTTTGTAAAACCTCGAGCTGACACAATAGTAAGTCCAATTTCGACAAAAACTAATGCAAATTCCACTCTTCTTTTTTTCTGTAAAATCTAGGATAAAACAATCATAGTATAGTTTATTTAACATTGTGAGCCTCATCAAGAAGAGTAAAGTAAGGTACCTCATTGTTTGCAGGAATGTTTGTTTTTACTTGGTAACGATTTATGTTAAGCTCACGGAGACATCGCCGATATATTTTGATAGTATTGGAATATTAAAATGTTTTTCATTATTAACAGTTCATATATAGCGCATATCACATTACTCACAGCGCACATCCCCTTCAAGTAATTCATCTCACCTGGGTCGAGTGCAGCACCTTCTGGAAAAAAAATTCTTGCTGAAGGAAACTACGCTATGGCTGGGATTTGATCCATGTGTTTTCCAAGGCTATTTGTCGAAAGGCGAATCGACTAAATTTGAAATAATAAAGAATATGACAAGAAAACATACAACCGCCCGACAATCCTTTGTCATGCAGAGAGTTTTTTTTTTCTCAGAAACACTTTTAATGTGGCTACATCTCATTTCTCATGACTGATCTAACCTGTCTAATATAATGTCGCCAAGCGTCCTTGCCAAGTGTTCCCATAAATTTAGAAACTTTCAAGTTCTTGAGAATGTCATCTTCTCTGTTCCTTTTGCCATCTAACTGGTGAGGATGAGTTGTTTTAAAGCTAAAAGCTATCAACTGAGACACGTTTAATGTGTGCAGGATCATGTTACATGAACATTATTATTTCGTATATTCGGGAATATTATGTACAATCTGGGCAGGAATGACCAGGGATAATAGCAATGTAGGCGCTTAGATAAATGAATGATAATGACCGTATTTGAATTTTGCTTTTTATGCCTATGTTGCTATAGTTTTCTGGTTTTGCTAAAATTCTACATTCACAGTGCAATAATACTTATCAACGAATACCTGATCTGAAATCCCGTCCCCGACAAAATGATGGGGATGAGGTCTTTAGGATATGCTCTAAAGATCTCACTTGGACATTCCATTTATTCTGATATTGCAGGGGCCGTCTTACTAAGAGTTACGATTGATCCGAGCTTGCAACTATGGAAAGCCAGCAAAGTCAACATCTAAAATATATACATGTTTGTTCAAAATACTTTCTGGAAATGACGTATATTCATACTCACTGTTTTCTTGACAATTCAGAATGCGTCTTTTTGTTTTCAAATGACGTTGAGCAATTTTTTTAAAGAAAGAATTATGACATTGATGGATTTCCATGTACTTGAGATTGATCGGATCAATCGTAAAACTCTTTGTAAGACGGGGTCCAGACTGATCCTTCTTGATATCATATCATGAAAGTTCTAGGGTTGATCCATTGCATGCCCTTGAGCAAGGTAATTAATCTAATTTTTTGTTTTAATCATGCAATCATGCATTGAATAAATCAAACACACAAACATGTGCAAGAACACAGAAGAACGGTCTCTTGAGATCGGTTAGTGGTCAGTCTGCCGATCTACGATAAGATGCATTGAATCTTCTTTATGGTACAAAACACCGGTTTGAAGCTTAAAACTATCATGTGAGACTCTCTGTGCATAAACCAAAATCAAATTACAAAAGTTCGAATCTTGATATTGACGAAGGCGATCAGTTTAAGCAAAAAAGAGTTTTGTCAATCTTCAATTATTTATTACTTATTTAATAAGTATATTGAGTTAAATATTCAATATTACAGCGAAAACCCAGTGTAAATTTTACTTTAGAAAAATTATGAATACCAACATCTTGATATTGAATATAGCATACAATTTAATTGTCATGACTGTAACAGCGTTTGCTTCGGGAGGTATTTTAAAAGGTCAAAGAATATATCAGTAAGCTTAAAAAACTTAAATAAAGAGGAAAAAGGTGTAAAAGGACATATACAATATAATGTACAAGCCATGCCAAACTGTAATGTCTAATATTGTTGTTGTTTTTAAAATAGGATACAGCTTACCACTAGGAGATGGGTCGCATCATAACCCAGATAAGCAAATCAGTACGTTTATGAACCAACCGATTGGGGACAATCTAATTTCTCAGCAGTTTCTCTGGCGTTTACATGCTCGCTTGGATCGGGCTAAAATCAATTCGTACAAGAATGAAAAGGTCATCAGATTGCAATTTCATTTGATTCACAATGTTACTCAAGATAGACAGACTGGGTATAGTCTTCGCTTTTAGACAAATTCAATGGGGAAATCCAGCGAAAGACAGGAGTGATACTAAAAATGCTTGGACGACACAGACTTGAGTACTGTTACAAAATATTCTACAAGTGTAAAAAAAAAAGAAAAAAGAAAAAAAAGAAAATCTTGAATTTTGAACTACTTCTTGCCTGTCGGTATTTCATTTTTTTTTGAAATTTGACGAAATGAATTCACAGTTTGCTTGAATTATAGGACGGGTGCCTTTAAAAGACCATTGCCTGCTTTGACATTTTGTACTCCTTCTAAATCAAAGTGCACTGCCATAAAGTACATAAAGTGAGTAGAACCCGCCATATGAAACGCATCAATAAACTCATTCCTCCCGCTTAAATAAATTTTCTGAGCATTTCCTGGCAAAACAAATAAATTATGATTGTCGATAGGCATCAAAGCTTTAAAAATGGGAAGGAAAACGTTGCCCGAAGATATATACATTAGATATTATCTGTATTTATGCCCTAATCATTCGTGCTTCAATATTTTAAAGAACGACATGAAAGATTAAAAAACAAGCACTCCTAAATGTCATGTTAAGAACGAACGAATTCATTTCTTCAAAATAAACATAAATTTCACTTAGGGATAATGAAATAATTGAGAGAATTCATATTATTTACTGCAATAAACTGTCAGTTTAAACAAAACTATTTTTGGAACATGGCTCTGATTACAATGTATTAAAAATGAAACCACTACACTCCGATAATTCATTTGAAATATCTGTTTGCAGAACTAAAATGACAAAAATGCTAATGGACTCTATAGTTGTTGAATTTCATGACATAAAATAAAAAAAGAGGGCTATAAAATAATAATGATACATTTTTATATAGCGCCTTTTCTAATACAAGATACAAAGCGCATTATATTGAGAGAAGAAATAAAACATAGAAACACATATAAATGCAAATGAAAATTTAAACATTAAAAGACCAGTGCTGGCAAGCGGGAGTTAGCGGAAAAGATGTGTTTTTAGATTTTTCTTGAATACATTGAGTGAAACGGAATTCTTTACAAAATGACAAAAATATCGACCTTACATGCTGAATATATTATCAATCTCTACTGGATTCAACCATCTCTATTCATTGTAGTTTTGTACTATTCTTTCTGTGAATATCCGACACTGTATGCAAAATCTAATAATTCATTTGACGATGACGTCACATGAGACTGTCATCAAAAGCAATAAAGAGGCTATAAATTCCAACAGGAACACCAAAATTACACCGCTTGAGAATTAATGCCTGTTGAATCGTTTATCTTCATAAATGACTCGAACGGCGAGGAGGAGAAAAACATATAGGAGATTGGAAAGCAAATGATTATGCAGTTGTGTTTCCACTTATACCCCTACCCGACGACACGTTGAGATACTGAACCAACGACAAGGGCTGGCCAAGCAATTTACTTGTAATTATTTACTACTTAAGCTCCAATCTCATGAAGACAAGAGGGGTTAACCAACGACTTCTTATTGTCACTCTATGCAGCACGGTAACACACAAGAGGGTACGTTCATAAAGTGTATATTGCAATCATTATCTATGCAATTGTTATTTTTAGAAAGCTGACAATGGATCTAGTTATCCCAATGTCAAAGTAGCATCATCGTATACATTCTTATTCAATGTTATAACCGTATGTACATAATCATGAATGTTGTCTCTAAGAAATCGTACGTCTATATTGTGTTTAAAATGCAGGTGTTGTCTCTCAGATGGTGGTTTGAGCACGTATACAAGCAATAAAATTAAGCCATGTATCGTGATTATCTTATTATGCATAGAAACAGAAGAGCTAATATCAATTTTGTATATCAAAACCGTCCGTTGTATAACAGTGTTATAACTATATAAGGGAGTATCAACACCACATATGATTTGTCGTAGTTATGTTTTGACATTTATTTACGCAAATAGTGTTTACAATTATTTGAGACATATTTTCTATCCAAATCTTTTCGTTCTTTTTGACAAACATTTCTAGGACAAATTCTGAATAATTCATCTTGTTCGGTACTAAAATGAAAGGAATTTGATACATTTTTCCCAAAAGATGAGATTCATTTGAGCAAAGAATCATAAACACAGAATGTTTTCAAAATGAAAGGTTTATTGAGATCGAACCACACCATTATCATCATCAAATTTACGAAGATTATCGAAGAGGTAAAATGCAGATGATAGCGATAATAAGTAATGTAAGACAACAAAATGTATGAAAGATGGTTGAAACAAAGAATAAGAAATGGAGACCTGAGATGATAATTAGATGTATATATTACCCCGGGAGCAGAAGGATGGGAGGGAATAATCAACCCAGTGTCATGAGAAGAGAGAATGAATAATGAATTAGATGAAAGCAAAGTGAATGGTAAAGACTTAACGCTTAGCTATGACGTCGAGTCTTTGTGATTGATACGATGTGTCAACCATGTTAAGAGCAAAGATTAGATGACACCAAACGACAAAAGAGGTTTTTAATTAAATTACAATCCTTGTGTATGGAGAGATGCATCGCACCAGCAATTAACCGAGACGTGATTAAAGGCACTATGTCATACTTTTCATGTTTAACCTTCAGCCAAATAGCCAGAGGATCACAGACAGGACAAAGAGAAATGACCCGGATGAAAAGTTGATATAAGTAAATGAGTCATTGGTCAAACTAGGAATATTTTGTATGATTGTGATCAGAAAAAAATATCACTGTAAAATATTCTTTAAAGCCAGTGTGAAATACCCCCCCCCCAAAAAAAAAAGAGAGTCTTCCTGTTACATATGGTCTTGAGTGCATGAGATTAGCAACTATTTTGAATTACCACTGCATGTGTAAACTGGAAAAATAGAATTCTATCAAAACGAATTGTATTACCCGAATAGTCTGTATTGTGTATTACTACGCTGTCATTATATCACTATGAATAAATGTTTACTTACACAGAGCTCTTTCCAATAACAAACAGTTCAAATTGTGTGACGTTTTCGACTATATCGGGAAAGGTAGAAAATGTTTCTTTCGTCATCTTAAAGACATACGAATATCGACAAAAATTTTATCTTTACAAAGTCATGTAGCTTTACTGTTTACATGAAAAATTATATTCCCATTAAACGACAACAATTTCCTTTTAACTAACTCACACATTAACTACTTGATTTTCTCAATCATTAAGATATATATATATTTCAGTGTTTAATTTTTGTTTTATCTGACAATTTGGAATAATGTAGATATGCATACCAGAATAATAAACTTGATTTGAAATTCATTGGGTGCCGGTAGACATCGCAATCATTCGATTGTAATCAATTATCTATGAGTATCTCTTGACTTTCTCATAGAAATTTGCAAAATGTTTTCTGAAGCTTCTGAGTCCTAAACTATTATGTATCATCTATCACTCTATGTGAGAATTTCAATTTTAATTTTCACGAACTTTAATCATATTACCATATCAATGTAATAAGTGTATTGTTGATTGATAACGCAATGCCGTAAGTAAAATGTAGCCTCACTGGCATATTGTTCATTCAAAGCAAGCTAACAATTTACAAACACTTAGCTCTCTTCAACAGTATTTGCTATTTTTCATGTATAGAATCAAATTATTTTTTATGATTCATGTGAGAGATTCGTGGTGTTGTGGTTCGGATTCTTGTTATCAGAGGGTCGTGTGTTCGAATCCCATCGCGGCCCATTGCGTCACTTGGCAAGGCGTCAATCCACAGTTTGCCACTCTCCACCCAGGTGTTAAATGGGTGCCCGGTAGGATGTAAAAGCTTATATATGTAACAATTGAGTCTTAGAACTCTTGTTGGAATGCTCCCTAGGGAAGGGAGAGTGTTTGTATTTGTATTATTTATTGGTATATGCACATATACGACCGGCAGCAAGGCTGAATGGGTCAATTTACAATATCAATACAAAGTTTAAAAAATAAAATAACAAGTACAGGAAATATAATTTGTGGTATAAGGATTGAATTGCATCAATTATCATGGAAATCACTTTGCATGGAGATCTCTGTATTTCATCAATACAAAAAATAATTGCATTGTAAAACGCTTAGAAATAGAATGCAATAAGCATAATATGACTACCACGTCATTAATGAATCATTAATTGGTTTACTGTATAATTTTTATTTTGTACATTAATGTTAATGTAGCAAATGCATCATCGCCTATTCTTGCTCCAACACATTCAGTTTTATGTGTTGAAATCCCACACCCAAAAATCTTTATATGTATCAACACTTGAAAATAGTATGAAACAATTTATTTATATTAATTTTCCAATTCCCTAAGGACATCATGACATTTACAGATAGTAGCAAATAATTTATTTATGAATGTGAAGATAAATACAAGAAAATGAAAATTGGAAAACGACACAGTCATTGAACGTGACAATTTTAGGGTTTAAACTAAATTTATTTTGGTTGGAAATTATCTGTGCACTTTATAATAACTTTAACTACTTCAAACAATTATCATTCCGTGATGAACACGACAGGAAATGCATGATAGTGTGATACAACTGAAAGTAGATATCATTACACTAATGGCCAAGATAGGAGTTCTCGGATGTGTCTAATTGACCCCTGTTACCGAGCCGTTTCCCATTAAGGTCTAGTACGAGGCTTCATATCGGACCGTTTCGTGGATGGTATTTCGTCTGTAATTATGACAAATTATTTCGTGAGTATTCCAATCCTTGTTATGGGTATACATGTACCTTACATTTTCGTTTCGTGATGTTAAAGTCAAATGATAATTGATAATGGCGTTTTAATATATGGCAATGCATATCATGTTAATGGAAAGAATACGAGTGAAAACATGTGCTTTCACCAGCTCCTAAAGCTACATTCCTCTTTTCCATATAGTATCCCCCATTCTCTATATTTCTTCCTTCTCCTATCATCGTACTATATGATCCTGGTAGTAGTATGCACATCAAACCGGATAGAGACCTAAGGGAATGAAATATCAGCTCTCAGAAAGAAATATCTGTTTGGTCTCCACAGTATCTTATACATTATGCTGATTATATAGGATTTCGACCCAGACAGCAAATGATATTCTTAAAAATGCAATATTATATCGAACGAGTAAAGTTATTCCCAACCAAAAATAATATCAGAAAGATTGCCGAATATCCCACGGTCAACATGTTTATTATTGTTATTACATTTGTGCGATAGAATAGCGTAGCAGTATCCGATGTGAAGCAGAGATTCTCTTGTATTTTTACACTTTGTTCCTCTTGCAATTAAATCTCCAGACTAGAGATTTGTCACATTTCCATGGAAACTAATAGCAAAGTGAAGGATGCATTTTATCTAATGGATTCAACCTATGTCTGATCATCATCATCTTAAAAAGTCTTCTTCAAAAGGAAATAGATAAAAGCGAAAGAGGAAAACAAAAAACAAAGTAAAAACAAACAAGCAAGAGAAACATAAGCAGGCAAATGAAAGTTAAGAAGGAAAAGAATGAGAATAATAAGGAGTACAAAGGAAAAAGAAAAAGAAGAACAAGAAGAAGAAAAGGAATAAATATAGGAGGAAACGGCATGGTGATAAAGGGAAATAAGAAGGTGTATAAGAGAATAAGAAATTTATTATCGTTCATTCGACCGTTCCTACAAACGCTTAATTGTATATCAGTTCCATCAAATGAAAATTATGATTTTAGACGATAATTTCAAGTCAGCTTAATGAGGTTTCTTTGGTTGAACTTTGGTGATGTTTCTTTAAATTATCTTAACGCTTTATACATCCCGTCTACTATGAGCTGATCAGATATTGTTTAAATTCAATCGGCAATATTCGATTAATGATATTTATTGCTTAAAAGATATAAATTGCTGTGAAAATGTTAGAATTTCAAAATTAGATTTGATTAAACTCGCAAAGAACAACTATATTTTAATTTAGGCTGTATAAGTTTTATATAATTGTCAATTCTTGTCTGCGCGATGATGTGTTACGAACTATGGAAAAGTAGCTATACACACAACATCATGCGTGCGTACATAGGCTTGAATTTATAAGTGAAACTCGGGAAATTGTCACTGATGCTAAAATCCCGAGTGTTTCAATTCGACTTCATATACATGTATCTGTCAAAGGTTGCTAGATAAATTCGAAAAAAATTAACCGAAGGTTATAAACCATATAGTAATATTTGTATGATACATTTCCATAATCTCGTCTAAATAGCAAATATTAGAAAAATATTAGGCATTTACACTAAACTTCACTTGCAGCATACGTAATTAAACATTTTAATAGAATCAGATATCAGTTTTCTGTGTTATGCTACCATACTTTAAGGAAAGCTCTAATTATTTCATGTAAGATAATGCGCATAATTAGGCTTGCAAACATGTCATCGTAGTGAAAACGTTATTATTTTTGCCTCATTCAATTTGATTTTTTTTTTCTCTCTTATTGCTTCTTGTACTCACTTCATTGTAGTTGGAAATATCTAAAGCTAAGCAAAAAAAAAACACCATGGAGCATATAACACTGGTTTCAGCAGAGCAGCTGTCAGCTGATATATTCTTCACATGATGATTTAATGCTTAGTAATTTCATGATGCATTCAAAACCATATATAAATGGGATATTATGATATCAATTTTGATAGCAGCTGCCGTTTATTCTCTTAATGGCTTATTGATGTTGAATTTTCAATAACCCTGCCCTATTCTGATTGAAGAGTGTGATGTTTATGATGCTTTATTGTAAAATCACGCACATTGTATTTTCTTACTGTTTCCGAGACGTGCGGCATCCTTTCGAGTATTTTATTTCATGAAGCCATACAAATTCTATTTTTCAACGTCAGCCCATGCATGCATTTCAAAAATGGCCGAACGAGTCCTCTCAATATTCATATATGACTTGTAATCGTCTTTATATCTTATTTCCTATCATTGTTATGGTCCTTAAACATGTTATTAAGTGGCTAAGTGAATTGCAAATATTATTTTTAACGCACTCATTGTATATGACCATTCACATAATACATCGATGTTTTCGTATATCTGTCGGGTGCTAGAGGCGTTGATATTAAAGCATCTGGAATGTTTGTTGCTGGTACTATGTACAGTAAAGCCAAAAAGTACAAATTATGCAATTTTGTTTTCAAATTGATATGCAGCACTATACAGTTATTTTTACACATAAAACCCCATTGGTTTAAATAAAAACTTACGTGTTCCGTCAAATCTAGTTGCAATGGTGTCTAGAAAGGTATTCTGTGGAGCCAAAAGCCCCTTTCGGGTTGGCATGATGTTTGATTTCCTCCTCTTCTTTCTCAATGAAGATGTGTTGGGATCTCTGAGATCCCCCTGATATGTCGCAATGAAGAAAATCAGCGAACAACATTGGATGTAGAGAAGTAAATCCTTGCAAATATTCTGAATCCCTTTGATTGGTACAGTGTAGGTTGTGTACGATAATTCTCTCCCTCAATAACACACACGCACGGAGGAAAAAAATCCTCGTCTTTACAAATTATTTGTCGACCTTTAGCGTGGCTGTGATTTATTAAGGAAAGCTCTCACAGACTTGTGTATGTTCATTGTAGACGCATTACGCTTTCTGTAACGAAGTTATGATTCAATATTTACCGAGCAGTGCATTTAATTTGCCAGGTAAACTTAAAGTGGACACTCCACTAATGGCTCGTAGTTTCTGACCGAAGAAAATTAACAGTTGCCGAATGCATGTCCACGGAGAGGAATTACACAGCGATGAAAATCTTTCCAATCATCTTTTTTCCGTTTTCCTCGAAGAGTCTCTTAGTTTGCTTATTGGTAAGATCCATAAAGTGCGACAAATATAATTACTACTCTATAGAAGACGCACAAACCGACACGCAAGAGAAAGAGAGATGGAGATAAAGAAAATATGAATGAGAAGAAGAATTTAGGAGACATAAACCAGCAATAATTGTAAGAACGAAGATAGTTTGTCCCTGGTCAGTGAGAGTACAGGTGGTTTCCAATGCGCGACGTGTCTACCCTTTCCCGCCAAAATCTACTACAGATATGAACGTGGTGATCGTCTGCAGACGTCCGCTCTGCACCTACTAACCCACGATGGAAGGAAACTGGGATGCAACGTAGCAGGTTTCTTTCGAATTGCTATGGCTGTAGCCTGAAGAAAATCCAGAATCCTTGTCGGCTGTTTATACCGGCTACTCTCTGAGCTAGAACCCATGCAAGATTGGGCTCAGTGAGAGCAGAGGAATGATTGCGTTTTAATATGCACACAGACCGTCCACGCTCTGTATATTATCACTGCGGGAGACTTATTGTAAGATCCTCCATTCTTCACAATAGCCACATCGTTATACCCTTCGCGCGTGTAAATTAATGTACTCAAACTATATAACTGCAAGTCATATTTCAATTCTTACTAATTATATATCTAATAAAAGTAAAAATATCTGCGATTTTATCTCCATAAAATTCCATGAAAATGGCAAAAACTCCACGACTTTGTCTTGAAAGTTATATAAGTAGGCATTTTGTCTTGATTTCTAGAAGTTAAATCCTGATTCAATAATATGCAACTACAGACACTTGAATGGCAATATGTTCATGATGTTATTGCTGCCTAAAACGCTGGCTGAATATCACGTCGAGAGAAATACCCGTGCCCGTTTTTACGACCCGTCGGCTAGCTGATTATATCTAGCGAATAGGAGACTTATTATTATTCACTATCTCGATGAAGCAAACGATCAACTCGCAAAAGTGAGGGAGACAGACAAGTCAAACATTAATTCACAGTCATTGCTTTGAATTTTTTTTCAATGTGAGCACTTTTCGTTCAAAAAGGAAAAACGGCGCGAACGATTCCCGCAAAGGCATCCTATGGTAATCATGGAAATGGACATTACAAAATAAAGGAAAACTTTCAATTATAATTATAATTCTATGCGCACACGATTTTTTTTTTACTTCAATTTTTTCTTAATATCACTGGTAGGCGTAAAGCGAACTGAATCACTATGACCATATTATAAAATATAGTATTTTTCATAACATAATAATGTAGGCCTACTACTCATAAATTTCTTCTTTTCTTTAAACAGTAATTAGCAGCGACACAGGGAGCCAAAATTGGCGGGAAAATGGCACATGGGTCAAAATGTCTATACAGAGCGATTATTTTGACACAATATTCAGAAAATTATATATTTTGCCATTTTCTTTTTTCGTGTCTGTTTATTTATCTTTCTTCATTGTACTTTTATTGGTCGTGGATTTTGTGGGGGGTGTTGCCACATGCCCAAGCCCATACATGCCTTATACGTCTTCGGGTTGGGTAGCATCCTATCGGCCTGATAATGATCTACCCCTTTTGGAACTCTTCTTGATGGAGCTTTGAATTAATGATGGCAATGGGTGAATAATCAACGTATACATGCAGATGAAAAGGGAAATGGAGAGGAGAAAAGAAAGAGAAAAAAGAGGGTCAGGGAGGGAGAATGATTGAAGAAAAAACATTATTTCATGGCCCAAAATAAATAACCAATATTAAAAGATCAAAAACTTTAATGTGTATGCCTAACTCATGGGAAATAGTGTTCTTTTATGTAATTTCCTTATGTTATAATTTATTGGAATACAAACTTGTGAGTGAGCGAGTTGAAACAGCTAGACGTTCTATGGAAAAAAAGGTGTATAGAAAAGGGATAGTAAGAAAGTAAGAGAGGCAATTACTGATATGGCATGATGACGTCATCACAACACTTAAGTACCTCTGAGTATCATTAGGTTCAAATTTGACGAAGAGACGGCCGTGGAATGGGCCCAATAAATGGAACGTTCTCAAACCGGTAATTCGCATATAACGTACCATTAATACAACCCACCTAAAGCATTACACCCATCATCCTTTCTCTATTTCAGTCCTTCCCTTCCATTCAATCTATGACTCTCTATCATGATATATTATCTATCATGATTCGTTATGTTATCTCTCTCTCTCTTTCTTTATCTATCTATCTATCTATCTCTCTCTCTCTCTCTTTCTTTATCTATCTATCTATCTATCTATCTCCCTCTCTCTCTCTCTCTCTCTCTCTCTCTCTATCTATCTATCTATCTATCTATATATATATATATATAAAATCATCTATCTATCTGTCTATCTATCTATCTATCTGTCTGTCTATCTATCTATCTATCTATCTATCTATCTATATATATATATATATATATATCATCATCATCTATCTATCTATCTTTCTATCTATCTATAATTATTTTTCTTTCTTTATTTATTTCTCCGTTCTATCTATCTACCTCCCTATCTATCTATTTATCTATCTATCTATCTACCGATCAATCTATCTATCTATCTATCTACTTACCTACCTATCTATCTATCTATCTATCTGTCTATCTATCTATCTATCTCTCTTAACTCGCCCTCTCTATCTCCCCATCTTGCTCGCACACATTTTCTTGGTTATATTTATCAAAACATTTGTAAACGCGGCTAACTCAAAATTGACTCATCCTCACAAATCTTACGCATTGAGACATATAATATCTCCGCGTCACTTCATAAATGTGGCCTCTTCTTTTTTAAGTACACAGGTATTGAAATATTAATACTAACAACTGTTTGCGCTGAATTTTGGTTGTCATCATAAAAACGTATAACATGAGATATCATCATGTATCAATTCCATTGGTAAACATCTGTTACTAGATATAATATGTCTATTGCTCCCACGCGCAATATTTAGCTCATGCTGGTCCTATTTTTCGGAACTACAAAAACATTAAAATGAACGATATTCATTCTTTCCAAACTAAAATTGTTATTCTCCATGATATACCTACATCTTTTCAAAACATGTTCACCTACAATAGCGACAATCATTCATACCCTACACGTCACTCCTTAGACTCTCATTTTAGGGGGAGGGAACTGTGTGTGGTCTCTCATTGACTGTGTGTTATAAATACATAGTCTTAAAATATACGTTTTAAGATGTTTACTAATACTACAGAGAACAAATTGACCTATAATTGTATTTGTATAGAGAAATAAAAATTCTGAGAGGAAAAGTAATTGTTTTGCTACTTGGTAGCATAATTATTGGGGTATAAATGTATTGAGAAGTTAATCGACATGTTATCATTCAAGTGGGTCTATATTACCTTACTACACTAGCATTATGGGTCAGGAAACTGGCGTGTGTGTGTATTTGAGTTTTGTCAGACGTGTATCACTCAGGTATGATTATTTACGGGACCGACCTTTAACGTCATCATCCGAAAGACGTGATCAGGGCTCGAACCTCTGCATCAATTTGTAACTTCCCCACAGCTTGGATTACAGGCGCACGCCATAACGCCCAGTTGTGAGTTGTGGCCAGGTATGAGTTGTTGAGGATTCAAGACGGCGCTATTGGTTCGTATCTGCTTTAATAAATCCCAAAATAATCTTACCACACAAAACAATTAGACACCATGGCCCAAATATATGGAACGATGTACGCTACCACAATAAACCCACTGCATCTGTCGTTTCTTTTAAAGCTTCTTTGAAAAAATATCTTTTATCCAGATATTCATAAATCCCTCACCTGCACTCGCAGACGCACACATTTAATTTCTCATTTCTTAATGACAATTTTTTCTTCTTCCTCTGATGATTCGTGACATCAAACTTTTCTTATAGAATCAGTTGATTTTAATAGGGTTCAATGTAGCCCTTCCCTTTTTGGCTGCTATGATGCAAGCACTAGTTTGTTTATATTTAATTTGCCTCTGCATTTTCATTAAGTTGTGCTTTTAAATTATATTTATGTCTTACACTTGTCGTGATTATTGTCACTTGATTATTTGTAATGTTTTCTATATTAATATTATTTTGTTTCATGCATTGTAAGTTTAGATTGTTTATTGAATCCAATAAATGCAGAAAATCCTACCTACCTCCCCCCCCCCCAAAAAAAGTCCTTTTTGAAAAAAAAAATGCGCGATTTTTGTTATACTGTTCAAGGAGAAAATTAAGAAAGGAAATGCAATTATAATTTTCTTGAGCTTATTTTCCAGCACACAGTTTCCGAACAGGACAACTAAACATTTTAATTAATACAAGTCCCTAACTTAAGCTCTCATGAAGGATTTTTTTTTATTTAAGAGCCCCTAAAATAAAATGAAGAGCTACAAAAATGACAACTGACTTACTTTGATGTGTGGGCTCTATAAAATGTTTCATCCCCTATTCTAAATTAATATCCAATTTATTTTGTTTAATCTGTTATTCTCTTTTCTCAGCCTGCCTTGCTTATATTATCCTAATTTGGGATCATTTTATATGGTTTCATCTAGTATTGATAATAAGTCCCATTGTAATCAAGATTGTTATACCATATTGTTTTTACATCTATTTATAAGTCTGATAATTGTATATATATATATATATATATATATATACATATATATATATTGTATTGTATTTGTACTTTCTTTATATATTTATAGTCCTGAGGAAGATCATGCATTGATCGAAAGCTTGATTAAATGGAGAAGCAAGGAGCAACGACCACTTCGTAGTCATTTTTTCCTCTATATTGACCCTCATGCACCACTATGAATGACCGCCAGTGTTACGAGGCTTTTGGAAAATTTCTTCCGCTATATATATATATATATATATATATATATATATATATATATATATATATATATATATATATATATATATATATGTATATATACCTCTCGAAATGTATGGTTTATTTTGTTATGCGCGGTAAAATATATCATTACAGCTGCGCAATAAAATGTTCTTTTGTTATTATCATTATTATCATCATCATCTTCATCATCATCAACATTATTTTTATTATTATTATTATAACACCCGTTTAGAAAAGAAAAACAAATAAATATGTATACTAAGAAAGGAAATGCAATTATTATTATCTTGATCTTATTTTCCAACACACATTCTCCGACCAGGATAACTAACCATTTTCATCAATGCATGTCCCTAACAATAATAATAATAATGAATAATAGTCATATTTATATAGCGCTTATTACACTTTGTTCCTAATCGCTTTTCATTGCAATTATTATTACCCCGGTCATCGGATCCTGACATATGCCCGCACACAATGTATGCACTTTTTCCATTCCCTGGGCAGCATTCCAACAAGAGTTCCAGGACTCAATTGCTAGGCAGACTTTAGCTCTCAGAAGTTTCCTTGAAAGGGGAAGTTCCTCTTGACAACAATTTATTGTAAAAATAGTAGAAAAATTATAAAAGATATTCATGAAAGATTGAGGAAAATCCACCGAGGATTTAAAAAGTCATTGGAATTTTTAATCGTTTTATTTGTCACGTCGTATACGAGCAGCTTCCAACGTTTCGTGAATTGAGAATATCAATAAAAGTCTTGGAAAAAAAAAACGAAAATGGATTTTTATTGTACCTTTAGTATATCAACCCACAAATTACTACACACTCCTAAGAGGGGAAAAATAACATATGGGACATAATTATGCTCATATATGACGTCACAAATCAATACCTTAAAATTCAGATAACTTCTTAATTTTTAATGGCCTATGCTCAAACTTTTAAAAATATATTTTTTTCCCTGATATCTTTACAACAAACTTTTCGTCAGGGTTAACTTCCCCTATTAGAGCCCCTGAAACAGAACAAAATTCCGCCAAAAGGAAAGTTGTTCAATTTTTGTTTTGATACGCTGGGCTTATATACATCTTTTTGTTATGCTCTTCCATCCAAATGCCTTGCCTCTATGTTGATGCTTTCAGATTATCTTATATGGTTTCATTATTGAAAATGTCTTCACTGTTCTTTTACACACAAAAATAACATTTTTTTTATTCCCTCTTTCATGACACACAAAACATTATTAATCCATGTAAAAATAGAAACAAACAATATCACAAGACCTGATTCCCTGACCCATCATGTTTATAAATAATCTATAAAGAGTAAATATATATAAAAATGGAACATTTGGTACAGTGCTTGCCAAAGACAGTTACAAGCAATGTATAAATTAATTGGCTGAGAACCACTGTCACCATAGTTACTGTCGGATAAAACAGGACTTATCGAATAAAACGTAAGAAAAATCCTTTCACGAAACGCTCATCAGTACCTAGTTTGGAATCCTTTTCTCTTGTAAACAGGAGATTAGAATTCAAAAATACATTCCAAATCTAGGAAAAATATTTAAAATGTTTGTTCTCGACAAATTTATTACCGTACGTACGCCTGTCCACCCATAAAAATCACTTTTATGTGCGTTACTAAAGCTTTTAACGGTGTTTGATACGTTTATTTCATTCAGAAATGGGGTTACTGAATTATAATTCCCTATTTTGGATTAAGATCCACATCGGTTTCGACATTTCAACCTTTAATTCTCTTGGTTTTGCTAATGTATACTAGTATATTTATAAATGAAATCCTAACCCGAGTTTAAGTAGAGGGGTTATATCTGCGAGAATGAGATGTTACGGGAGTATTTTCTCATTTTATCGAACATTGATAAGTAATAACATGCAGTTACTTTCACGTTTTCGTGACTTATAAGTTATTTTTAACATTTTCATAAATTTGAACAGTTTTTTTAGCACACGAGGCAGACTGTATGAAGCAAAGGATGTTGATTACGTAATGAGATGCATGCGAGTACGAGTAATACGGCTACACAAACCACGGTTTATATGAAGATCGGCCACATTATGATTGATGTATGTCTGCTTGAATGGATACTAAGAAGATTCGCCCTCAAAACTCATTAGATGTCAGATGGACGGTTGTTTTATGCCTATGATTCATCTTTAATTATTCCCTTTGGACCCGAATGACGTCTTCTCTTGGTGTGCCAAAACGACTCTTCTTTACAGCGATTCCATCTAATTTTGCAATCTAATGACCCAAAGAGATCGTCGCATTATAATCATGGTGTCCGTAAAGATGATATTTATATCTCCACGCATTTACATATTCCAGTTGATAATTTATGATGAATGTTTTAGGCTTTTTAGAATATAATGAATGATGTGACCAAACTCACAAACCCTTGCCAATTAAAACAGATAATGGAACAGTGTAAAAATCGAATCATACCTAATGAATATGCAATCACGACAATGTGCTTTAATAACGTAATGTTGCGAGACAATATACGTAACGGCTTAATACATTATAAAGTTAGCGTACAGATATATCGCACAATATTTTAGGGTCACCGTTGATGGATTCGATGTGACTTGAATCGTTGGAATTAATCAACAGGGTCTAAGGGGTTTGCCGTATACTTAAGCCAATTATGTGTAAATCGTACGATATTTGAACAAAATATCCTATTGCTTTATGCACATGACTCTACCTCCCCTTCAAAGATTTTTTGTGGGGCCGGGCTGTCGGGTATGTTATTCTCATAGGCAGTATCCCTTGAAAATCAGATTGGTATAATATGCTAAAATGTAGAAATTTGATCAAAATCACCTTCATTTTCGAGCGGATTTTTAAATTTGTTTTCGCTTGTCATGTAAGAGTGAAAACCCTTTGCTAATATATATTTTTTCAACTCATTCCCAGGCTCCTGTTTGTGCAGTGGCGTATTGAAATCATGCATTTTGATTGCGCCATCTCAGAGGAAAGTGGTTTGCACCTCATGCCTAACGAGACTCGTACTATCACTCTACGATCAACAGAGCCTCAATACCCCTGCGATGATCTATAATGACATCATCTACGATAGGTAGGCCTATTACGGGTTGTGCACTTATACAATTGTTTAAAACTCTATCAAACTTCAAGAAAGAAAAAACCCTTTAGGGGGTATGTAGTGAATCCGTAAAACGTTGTATGATAATCGCAAAGTCTCCCGATCGAGTGGTGTTGTATGGTATGGGAGCTATGTGAGTTACGGTCATCGTAAGGTTATCGTACGGAACAATAACGACTTAAACATAATTATTATGGGCTAAGACTCTCATTATTCGTAAGTTTAGACCCCCGGCAACTACTTACCCGCCGTTTGTTGATTTCTCAGGGTGAACATGCTGCTTGCAGAATCAAAGAATTTCTCCCCAAATATGACACATATAAAGAAACAAAATTTATGCAACATCAAGGTCGTACACATATTCCTATTTAATGGTGCAATCCATCCTCCAATTATTAATTTCTACTAAAAACCTAACCCCCAGACATAATATTTCTGCAATTAAATAAGGTGGCAAACAAATCGTCTCAATGTATAGCTATATGTCCCAAAATTCTTCCCTTTCTGATGAGGTTCAACTATTTTTCAAGTTCCTGGTCGTTCTGAAAGCGATTTTTAAAGGCATACTGGTTAATGAAATTAAACAGATGTTTATTATACACTGTATATTACACTTTTACTGATGAATAATATGTCTTTTATTTTTTTCAGTAATCTCTCTACATATATAATTAGTTATCATTCATTCAGCTTCATCCTTTGTGGAAAGATGGAATGAGGAGAGTATAGTTACATGTATATTGTTATATGTCATGTTAGTTCGTGTGTTTGAAAGAAACTGCTCATTGATGAGTATACATTTGAAATGATTCTGCTGGAATTAAAAAAATATGATAAAGGAAACTGCGAATGAAAACGAACTTATTATATTTGCAATGATAAAATTTAATATTACTGAAATGTAAATGGTAATCACTGAAAATTGAGATTTGAAGAATCTATACTCTTGAAATTGGCCAAAATAACCAAATAATATGATTGTGTCAGACTGGGAAAAAGTGTCAAAATGTACTAAATTATCGGTCAGAATCTGCCAGACGTTAAGTGTGGTTGATTTGGACAATTTTGTTTTTATTTTGGCTGGGGAGTATTTAAATTTGCAACTTTTGCAACGTTGTTGTGTTACGATATAGATTATGGTTTATTGTGGGTTTATACAGAAATATTAATCAAGAAACACGTTCAATCATGCTCTCTTCAAAAATATTTTGATGGCCTGTAATAATTTTCTTACTTGATTACCCCTCATTCATGATTCATACTCAAAAGCCCTGGATAAATCTCGTTAACTTAAATGGCTTCTTTTGAATTAATCTCTGGATCTCTGGTATAGGCCTTTATAGCTCTCAGCTGTCTGTTTCTGTATCTCGTTGTCATCTATCGTTCACCAGTCCCCTCATCATCCATCTTCGTTTTCTTTTTTTTCTATGTGTGTGTGTTTTGCTACGATATCATCTTTATCGCATGAAAACGGATTTTTTTTTATCAGATTCCTTAAAATAAAATTTAGTTAAGATAAAATACTTTATTATTCCAGATGTCCTTGGAATTGATTTTTGACTGTTGGTGAATCACTTCAAAGAATACTCGGTTTCTCTTCATATTCGGCCCCACCCATCTTCTCCGTCACTCCCAGCTCAACCCATTTCATCACTCGCTTGACTTCCCACACCAAATCATGACGTCACAACTCTCTGGTGGCTAATTACTGTCATGACAAGAAGATAACTGATCACTCCCAACGCGGTTGCTGCGTGAATCATGAGACACGATGATCATTGGAGCTCGGAAAAGAGGGAAATAAAAAAATATATATAGGGGAGGAGGAAGGAAAAAGAGAGAGAGCGAGACAGAGAGGGAGAGGGAGAGAGACAGGGGGGGGGCGATATAGAGGAGGGGACGGTGGATAGGCATTTAAAAAGTCTATAGGTAATGGATTTAAAACAAAATGATGGCAAAGGTAGCATTGTCCGAATCGCATGATCAAAAGGATATTTGATCCAAAGGCAATATCACAATTTTTTTTGTCCGTACATTCGATACTTCCAACAATTGTATACTGCCTGGCTATTATAGGTCGCTGCAAAACTCTTCCATTATTACAATCAAGAATAAGTCATTTATCTTACTTTAATATCTTTACACTATCATAAACCAAAAGGTCTATAGTATTACACTCCTAACTCTAACCCTATGCAATTTGATATAGACCGGAGCTAATGTCGCATTAAAGACATCAGACACACGAATCAAGGCATATACCTAAGGTATTATAATCTTTCTAATGCCTTTCTAATCGCGGGAATGAAAACTAGAATTCGATTAGCTAAATTCAGTAAATTGTAAATTTGCCATAAACTTTCGTTTTTACACGTATTTCAACAGTCAAGTGTAAGCTACATGAGAAAAGGAAAGTTATGGATCACAGGCAGAAGCAAATTAAAGATCAGCATATACTTGTCGACTAGGTCACTTCGCTTTTAACAGCGTCAAGGTAACTGACATGCGTAAATATTTGGGACATCACAAGTAATTGCACTCCCCTCTACCGACTTCCTAACACTACAATTAACCTAATGAAAAACCACTTTGGGTAATGATGGTTGCACGAAATACATGCAAGTTGACCCCTATGATACCGTCTACCCCCTTTTAGAAAATTTGGTCCCCGCTTGCATGACTTCGTTCGTTCATATACCCGAGACGCACTTTTCGTCACCTCTCATATTTAAAGGAATTTCCTTACTTTCCTCTTCTCCCGTGTACTAGTTATTTCTAAATTTTATTTCTCTCTTTCTGTCCCACACCATGGAAATACATGTATTACAAACTGCCCACACTAAAAATATTGCTTCCTGTCTCGGCTCTGAATTAAGTCCTCTTCATTCTTTTCTTTTTCTATCATTTTATGTTTCTGTAACCCTTATAGTTCAAGCCTTAACCTCTCGCTATCTCCTCAGGTAGTATTTGAATAATGCATATATTGTAATTCGAATATAATATCTTTCATTTTCAACTTCAATTTCATTCCGACATTATCATAATAATAGTAAAAAAAACTAAGGAAAACAGCGCTAGAAGTGCTGAGCTCCATCTATATAACATTTCACAACCAGGGCTATCGGTGAAATCGAGCCACTTTAGTCTTTAGCAGAAGCTGTTGTCTGGGGTTTGCGTCCAAGCTGTTCCCTGCTATCATTTTGATGGCTGTTTGGATTATTCGTTTTTCCCTTCCCGTTTCAGCCGGGTCCCGCATTTTTGCCTTTCTTGCACCACGTTAAAGCATAGATATGCTACTGGACAGTCTTGTAATAATCACTCTTTTGCTCCTTGCCCCATTGCCTTCATATTCTTCACATTCATAGCATACCGTCTTATTATCAAGTATCATCGTTCATGATATTCCCCTATTTATTAATATGAACATGTTACTTTTTCCAACGATTAGCTTACTCATAAATGAATAATGTTAATTTATATTTAATATATTATTTATTATATTCAATATTTTTATGTTAATTTATATTTAGATTACTTTCAAATATGTATTTTTTTTTCTTCCAATATTGAATTTTGTTCATGCTATTGTTTATTTAAATTGAATCAATCTATCTTGTACTTATTTGTATCATTTTGAAGAATGAAAATAAATTTGAATTGAATTGAATAATCCCCGATCGGATTTGTAAAATGTGTATGATTAATGAACAAAACAAGGCGAGTTCTGTAAGATGGGCCTACACTCTTATTTTTATCCATAAACGGCTTGCTTCCTCTCCTTGTTTCCTTTAAAAGATATAATATAGGTCATTCATATTTTTCTGGTAGTAAATGCAAGATACCATAGGTCATTTGAACACGTGTAGGGCTTCTTACACGATTAGTTGACTGTGTTTCATTTCCTTCTTATCTGCATTCAGACATTAAGAATAAAATAAATTGGGTATTCCGTTGCCTTAGAAACTAAGTCGCCCAGAAGGACATCTTCGTGACGTTTTTGGCCATTATCACAAAACTTTTTAAGAATACATGAAATAGGTGCGAAAAACGATCATAAACATTATTTGTATCGTAATCGACATCTCTTGAATTTGCTTCACCAATCACGACCACCATCAACACTACTAGCAAACATCCCAAAACCCAAAATTCCCTACCACTGCATTCCCACCGAGTGCTACCCCCCCCCCCCCAACTACCTTAACAAGACAAGCAGTAGCAGCATTACTTCATCCAGTAGCAGCATTACTTCATCCCTAACAACCATTACCACTGCCATCACTGCTAATCATCGCCACCTGTAACCAACAAGTGCTGCCCCCATCACTACCGTAACAACACCAGCAGTAGCAATATCACTGCATTCTACATCTAGCTACCATTATCACAAACATCACTGTCATAATACAACCAGTAGCAGTCCCACCACTGCATCCTAAGTGACTACCACTACTACCATCAATGCTCTCTCACACTACAAGTATCAACCCTGCTGCAACAACCCTTCCACTTCATCCCCATCATTGAGAAACAGACATTATTAAACAGGACATCCTCTCTTTGACCCCATTTCCATCGCATCATTGATAAGTTTGGATCGGGAATGATGAGATACAAAATGCAAGAGAAAGAATGAGAAATACAGAATACATAGTTATATGAAAAAGGAAGTGATTCCATACAAAAATGTAAGGGATTTCACACAAACAACCCCTATTTTATTGGGAAGAGGATGGGCGTCGGTTTTCTGGCCTTCACCTCTCGGGTTTTTCAGAATTACTGTAGCTCAATCAAAACCTCTCAAATGACACTGCAAAAACTCCGGTGTTGATTTAACACCAGCCTGGAATCTATATATGTCCACACCAGTAGTGTTAAACAACACCAGTTTCGTTTTGGTCTAACACCAGAAAGGTGTTTATACAACACCAATTAGTATTACAAAAAACATTGGTTTGATTACAAACTGGTGTTGCTTCAATACTTCTCTGGTGTGGACATATAGATTACGGGCTGGTGTTAAATCAACACCGGAGTTTTTGCAGTGTAGAACTAATATATTCATTTCAATGACGATACACAAAATTAAAAAAAAGTTGGCTTTTGTATTTCATTGTTTTTTTTTTATATTTACATTTCATGAGAATATCCCCAAAATTGATATCAGCAAAAAACAATTCCCAAGAAAAGGGCAAATTCATGTGTGGATGAAACTATCTAGAAATGCAGCATGTTATTGGTATCTTGAAGGATAAGGATAAATAAAATCAATCAAATCATAAATATCCAATTATTTTAACCTGAATGAAAAATTCACTAAAAATTAACAAGGCATATAAAGAAGACAGACACAACTCATTTCTACACAGACTGACATTGAAAATGAAAGAAATGCATTTTGCCAAGTATCGAATTCATTACTACACATTGGTTGCCACAGAGATCCTTAGCTTACTCTACACAATGGGGGTTGTTTGACTTGACCGATCATTATTATCTTCACAAAATATTAATCACGACATAGATCATACCCATCTTACTATTCACTTTTGCCATGATTCAATGTACATTACATGGAATCCTAGATTTTTGATTAATTGGAAGCAATAGGAGCTTTCACTATGGAAGATTTAAAGGTAAATGCTAGTTTTGGTAATGATATAAAATGAGTTCGTACAGAATCCAATGAAATGACCACCAAAGTGTCTGTTTGTATAAATAAAACGTATGTGCCAAAGGATTCTGGAAGAAATTGTGCAATTGCTGAGAAATCAGCAAATAAGCACAGGATTTGGGTAGAGCGTCGGGCCGACATTCGAAGCAATAATAATACACTGTCCCACGTGCGCTTCTCTGTGTTGGGGATCTTCAGTCTGAACATTTTTTCAGCGTAGATTTCAAGATTTCACAAAGTTCAGGTTATGTAACTGTACCAGATCTAGATCTTCGATGATATACTGACAATAAAGCCTTGTTTTACAGACTTTCTCATGAACTCAGTGTTAACTGCAACTACTGGAATTTCTCTTTAAAATCAATGCTAAGATTTCTGTAACAGGGTCAAGATTTTATCCAAGTCTTCTGAGATTTAACATTGGTTTAATCATGAGGTAACTTCAAATGGTTTCCATGGCAAAGAATTTTTTTTTCAATGTGGAAGCTTCATAGAATGCCATGTATCCTTTTTGTGGGTATATGTTAGTTTATGACAAGGAAATTGGAAGGTCCTTTTCAGGAAAAAGATTTACAGCTGCTTCCTTTGGTCATGGGACAGCAGAATATCTCCTAAAAAAATTTACCCTAAATTCTTGATCATGTGACTGAGGAATTTTATCTCTTGCATTTGGACTGTTTAGGCTTTCAAAAGTATAATTATAATTTTTTTAAAGAAAACATTATGGACAGAATTTGGAAGACAAATAAAATGAGAAATGAATAATCATAAAAAAAAAATCTAATAAAGAAATAAACTGACAGCAAACACTTTACAAATTATTTATGAAAAACGGGACTTGATACTAGAAAAAGTACACACTTCCTTCATGTTCTAACAATAGAGTATTGATCAGCACAAAATCCAGAGAGGGAAATATGGAACATCCAATCACTGGTAATTCCAAGAAATCTTAATCTCTACAGGGTCGTGATTTATCACTATTAGTCCACTAAAAGACTTTGTATATCCTAGTCACAAGGGAAAACAGTTCTTGCATGGCCTCTCTATGACAGATGTATAATACTGGAAGTAAAGAAAGGAATAACAGTGGCACAAGAACGTTCTGAGTAGTAGACAAGACAAGGCCAGTCATTGTGTGCTAATACATGCTCTTAATTGTTCCTGGATCTATTACTATTATATTTGTACCTGTTCTCTTTCGTTCTTTCTTTCTTCTTTCACTGCGCCTTGGGCACTCTGCCGAGTGGATTTGGCGCATTACAAATCACATATATTATTATTATTATTAGTTTACCTCCCAAATCATTTGTCACATCAAAATGTTCAAATTAGACAAGGTCAGATGGTCAAGACAGTGTCTGTACAGTCAGTTATCTCTCCAATCATTTGTCTAGTTTCTTTTTATATGCAACTGTCATCCCATCTCTGCATCATCATGTTTGTATGGGGAATATGACATCAATTGGTATTTACCATGGACCTATGTATTTACCAAGTAACGGATGTACATAAAAAAGAAATCAATTTTATAACTCACATATAATGTGCAATGAGGCTACCCTCTGGCAGCCTTCAAGAATGTTGTATTCAACAAATATTAAAATCCTTGTACATTCCTCTCCGACCAGAACTGACAGCTCCCATTTTTGGTGGAAATATCTCAGAAGTGCAGGGATGGCCAACATGTTTGTGAATATTTAAATACACTTCCCCTGAATCTGAGTCAGCAGGATCATCTTGAAATGAATCGATGTCAACAGACAATTTTCAGTATGACCATTCCAATTTGAAGGATGGCATTTCAATCATAAAGTAAGAAAAAAATAGAAGTAAAAAAAGAAAAAAGGAAAGAGCACTTTGAAATTAAGCATGCCTAACAATACAGTGAGCTCAAATTCAACTTTGGAAGGGAATTGCATGCTACTACCCCTTTTAAAACATAATATTGTAAGGTTCTTAATATTAATAGCTATATAGAAATATTTATTTAAATACACCATAAAACTTCTTGTTTGAGAAAAGGTCTATTATTAGATTCTGAATAATAGCTATATTACATTAGTCAAGTGATTGTCTATGATTAAAGAATTAATTGACCTTTCTTGTTGGTGCAAACGTAAAATGCAGTGTATTCAGAACCTAAATCAGACAGGACATCCGATATGTTAAAATGCTTACATTTGACAGTATTTAAATTCTTAATCTTCCTTTATTTCAGTCATCTGAAATATATTTGCCTGAACATTCTCCACAGGAAATCGAAAATCTAATACAATGGCTCATTCAGACTTGATAAAGCTCAGATAAATCTTTGTGTACAAATTCAATAGGATAGGAAGTATAACATAATTTTGCACAGGCAAGCAACTTTTATTTTTAAACGAGACAAAAACCTTGAAGATGAATAAAGTTTTTTCCATTTATGTCCAAATTAAAAGAGGTATGTGTACAATAACCTGTTCAGATTTGTGCGCAAATCTGAACTATAATCTGAAATATAATGACAATGTAATGAGTTTATCCGCTCAATTTGGACCACTTTTGAAGATTTCAAGCATACAGTACAATGTACATTTATTAGCAAAATGGGTATAACTTGTGTCACTGAATGAGATCACTGCAAAATGTAGCTGGCATCATATCAAATAAGACTTCATACAGCTTTTAATCACATACCAATTTACCAGATAATAAATAATCAATATTACAGTAAAGAATCGCTATTAGCACATGGTAAAAAAGATGAAAATGGTGATTTATAAATTACTGAGAAAAATTTCAATACTGATGAATGTAATAAAAAGAGGAAAGGGGGAAAGAGATTAGACATTTGGGGACAGGTTGTTTACTGCTGCCGCGCCACACCTCTGGAACCAGATCCCTCGTTGCATCCGTAAACTGTCATCTCCAGGAACTTTCCAGCGGTCCTTAAAGAATTTCTTATTGATAGTTAAGTACTTGTGATTCATGTATGTAGTTTTCTTTCATAATTTTCTGTATTTGCTTCCATGTAAAGCGATGTGATACAGTAAATGTGAAGAGTGCCAATTCCAATATTGTACTGTATTGTCACAGGAAATATGAAATCAATACAGCCTACACAGATAAGTTGGTTAAACTTGGGGTCTGGCATTGTAGGGGTGAAAAAATAATTTTCATCACAAACATGCAATTTCAAGAGGCAAAACAAGGCTGTTCTATTTTCAAATTTTCTGCCTTTAAAATGTCAAGTTCAATGTCTGATTCTGGCAAAGATTATCTGTTCAAGACTGTTAACAGTGGTTATCTATAAATGTCACTATAAACCACTGATAAAAGATTAGTAATCACTATTCTCTGGACAGCTGGGATATATTCAAAACAGCACATAGTTCCTGCTTTCAAGTCTTCTATATGTTCACTTGTGTATTTGGGATAATTTTCTCCTTCTTCAAGTTAATCTTTAATAGCTTCGTTGAAATTCTTAAAACCGCTTTCCTCCTGGAAGAATAAAAATGTAGAAGTCAAATAAAAATTTCCCCAATTATTTCATATTATACACGTAGTAAAAAATGTACTCACAATTGATATTTACATTTTAAAATGTACAAAAATGAGAAAATTTAAAAGCACCAATATAAAATTTCATAAGGTTTTAAGAAAGTGTATAGGGAGTTTTTGCTCCGGTATGTACAGAGGGTTCAGGAACACAGTAATTGTATTGAAAACAGTCAAATGACAAAGAAAAGCTCGGAGGTCTTGTCCAAACATGGTGAACTGTAACAGCCAAAGTTCCGGAGCTGACGATATCATTGTAAATATGTTTAGTCCAGAGTCCAGGATGAAACAGCTGATTTGATTATCCAATTAACGACTATTACTTCTTGATTTTCCTTTGTCACTACGAGCATTTGACAATACATTTTCTATGTTCTTGAACACTCTATATGCCACATAGTGAAAACTTCCTGTTTCTTATAGTGGTACAACTTGAAATGACCATTGCTGAAAAATATACAAAATAGTCAATTGCACATGGCAAAAGTAGCCTTGAGTATCAATCATCCTCATTAGATGTATATATGGCAACATTCCTTCTTTTAAATTTTTTTGAACCGCTCCCCCCTTTAATGGTTATAACATCTGGTCTTGAATCATCGCTCAAGACACCACTGCGGTCAGTATCGTCCGAGATGCTAGCCTCATCTGAGGCATCACGGGATGAAGATGTGTACACCTCCAAATTCCTTCGTTTTATTTGACCATGTCTTGGCGTGCTAGAGTCAAATGAAGAAACCTCACCATCCATGCTTGAAATTCGATCCTTTGCTTCATCATCAAGTTCATCAAAGAGAATTTTATTCGTCAGCTCGTCTTTAGCTGGCAGAACATTACTGTCGAGACCGGATGAAGGGGATGGAATGCTTGGAGTTTTAGTAATGATTGGGAGAGATAGTGAAGTTCTCTTGATGGGAGAAGGAGTGAAGTCTACATTTGATGGGGAATCAATTGCAACTTTCCCTCCGACCACAATGTTCCCATCACCATTATCTTGTTCTTTCTCCACACCACCATCATCATCATCACTCAGACAGATTTCCTCTGGGTTCAGACTAGACTCTGGATCAATGGACATCCTGGAGGAATTATTGCTTCTCCTCGAATCATTCACAGACAGGTCCAAGAAACTTGCCCCTGCTTCGGAGTCAATGAAACTCTCAAAGAGAATTCTGGATGACTCTGATGTGTCATCATCTGCATCGTTGCCGTCGTCGGAGTGTGCTTCATCCTGAGGTGGTAAAATCGGCCCAGCTAGTTCACCTGGCTCAGACCCACCCATGAGAACAATGCATGGGTCTGTAATCTGTAGTCTAGAGCAAAGTGCAGTGGTCTGAGGGTTGATCATCAGATTAGGTTGCTTGGGGTTCCTTTCTATATTGTTGGGGTCATACACCCTGACTGTTTGATCAAAGGAGTCTGGTATTTTGAGATCATCTCCAAATGCAGTTCTCACCGCTGCTAGCTGTTCCATGTCCACACTGTAATCCCACCTATTGTAAACAAAGAAATTATATAAATGTTCCCAATTAAAAAATACTTCAACACTGACTAATAAATGAAGCCTGAATTAATTTTCATAAATGTAAAATTTCTGATGTCATATAATCTCTTTGGTTATGTAATATGAAAAGCATAAATTTTAATTAATGGTTTGTGATGACTTATTTTTTATTTCTTTCCAGATCATGCGTAAAATAATTTGTCTATACACTGAAGGTACAATGACCCCATTTTCAATTATATGAGAAAATGACAATTTTCTTATAATTTGATATGTTGGAAAGCTCCTTAATTAAGTAAAAAAATTCTAATAACTATTTTATTCTTTTATGGATTTACCTCAAACCTTCACCAATATTTTCTAACTATATTTGCTGCTATTTTTGCAATAAATTTTTTTGTTAAGGTGAACTTTCCCTTTAAACACACTTGTCACAAGACAGTGTTATGTAACTTTATCATATGAAAGACAGCCTTGCAATACATATGACCATATTTTCAGGATATTTTACAATCAGATCATGTGACTGACAATGCAGATCATGTGACTAAGGACACAACTCTGTTACACTTGTCAAAACTACCCTTTGTTGTGTGAACTAGGTCCATTATCTTACTTTGAGAAGTAGCCAGGGTTTGGCATATGAACAATATCCCTTGAAGTCGTCAGTAGATGATTGGTCGCTTGGAGGACAGCAAGCCATTCGGTATCGTGGCTCAGCTCAAAAGGCCTCTCACTCTTTTCAGGGAATTCAAGAATCTACAAGAATACATTGAAAAAGAAATAATTAAAACAATAATCCAAGAGTACAGAATGATGATTATTACAACATTATTATTTGCTTGTGGAGAGAGCCATGTCACTGCTCATGTAAAAAGGCCCCTCAGATTTCTGGGAATTCAAGAATCTACAAGAAAACATCGAAAAAGCAATAATTTAGACAACCCAAGAGTACAGAATGGTGATTATTAAAACATTTTTAGTTGCTTGTAAAGAGAGAGTCATGTCACTGTTCATGTTAAAATAGCCTCTCAGATTTCTGGGAATTCAAGAATCTACAAGAACACATTGAAAAAGCAATAATTAAAACAAATAACCCAATTTGGGACTTGAATATTTCCCTCTGTATTGTAAATATATGGAGTTTTATCTCTCATTCAAATAATCTGTGCAACTTGATTGGCTCATAGGGCATCATGTGATTGAATGCTATATGCAAATGAGCATGTTTTCCATGAAGTGTTACATGACCGTAAATAGGCCTTCTGTTTACATGAAGCTATTTATGGCTTATGACGTCACATACGGAGCACGTTGAAAAAGTGATATAATCATATACTCGCTTCTATTTCTTTAAAGATTTATTTCATTGAGATAAACTTTCTATTGAGTGAGAGTGAAATTGAGTGCAGATTTAAATTTTTACAAAAGAATGCAAGATGCCCCGGGGCAAGATGTCAGACATAAAGTTTTTGAAACCAAAAGAATGTACTGGTATGTTACTGTGGTTTTAAATGATAACAAAATATATATTTGATAGATAAAAAAACCCCAATAATCCAAGAGTACAGAATGATGATTATTACAAAATTATTAGTTACTTGTAGAGAGAGCCATGTCACTGCTCATGTTAAAATGGCCTCTCAGATTTCCCTGGGAGTTCAATGATTCAAAATGAAACATTATAAAATGCACACTTGAAATTATATACCAACCCCCCAAAAAATAGAACACCACTATTGGCCGATTCAGGCCTCTCACATTTTTCTAAGAATTTAGAGAAATGTATTAATACTTCCAATGTTTTTAAATTTTTGTCAGACAGGTCGCATCAAAATGTCAATTTGTAGCAATATAAGGTAACTGGACAATGTAAAGGAAATCTAAAATTAATGAGGGCATAACCAATCACAAAGGAAATTCTTAGAATTGACATTCACAATCTCATACTAAGAATTTTTGCTGCTGCAGTAACCATCTCATTGTATCAATGGTAATCATTATTAACACTGGATATACCAATTGCAATGTGAAATGAATGATCTTTTTCAACAAGGGGTATTGTCTAACAAGTAACATGGATCATGAATAATGGTGAAATGTTCACTGAAAATATCAGGATACAGGGTTAGGTGTTAGGGGTAGAGAAAGGAAACATTTTACAATATGGTAAATGTTAAAAGAAGAGTTTTGGCCACAAATAATTCATTATCAGATGGGCCAAATGGAAAATACTTAAATGGATAAAATTGTACATTACCTGAAGGAAATCCCTGCCCGGTAGGCATTTATCTGTAGAAAGAAACTTAGTAGTCTTCTTGACAGAGCCATCATCACCCTGAAATACAAACATAAGGACAGTACAATTTACATGAATGTCTATACCTGATTTGATTAATACTATCAAGATTTTACCGATATTGGAGAGATTGAATATCAAAACACTGGCATGGTTGTGTCCACTGCAAACATTGTATCTGTGTGCACACATGCTAAGGTAAACACCACAATAAATACACTGGAAAGGTAAACTCTCGCTATCTCTGAACTTGCTCCAGATTCTTTGCCATCTTGAAAAAAAATTGAAATTTTTACTGAGAATGGAGTTCATTTGAAAGCTAGATCTGGATTTTTCTGTGCCAATTACAGTTGAATGCATAAAATCTCATTCATTTAGTCTGTGCCTTTGAAAAATAACTAACAAATTAATAGGTCCGCAAATGCTACATTGCAAGTTCTACAACTTCTTATCTAGACTTTATCAGACTTATAAATTTACAATAAAACCTTTTTTAATCAGGAGTTTTTCATCAATGCAATTCTCAATGATGAAAACTCCCTGACTTCCACACAATGTATCTGGACTACAATGTATGAGAAAAGAAAAGGGGCTAATAAACTACCTTGTGTTCCACCAAAGCAGAGAACTTTACATGAAGATGGGCTGAGAACCAATAGTCTGGTTTGAGATCATAGAGCAACTCTTCTGCTGGTGGACTACCTGTATCAAGAAAAAAAAATGAAGATTAAAATGTCTTGATTCTCCAAATATTTATATTTCAGAAATGATATAAATGGTATACAGATGTAGTTGGATATATTATGGAGAACAATTCAAATGTACATTGTGTTTGAAGCACTTACATCAAAACCAAAACATCAATGCATGACAAATCAATGCATAACGAGACACCTTTACTACGTCCCAAATGACAGAAACACTAATAAATATCAAAAGCTTAGTGAAAGTGGGAAAGGTGAGAAAATGAATTACTTACCTAATGTGTTACTGTTTACTTCTTCAACCAAAAACTTCTTCTTGCGGAACAGGTCATCTTTGTCACCATGGTGATATATGCCTCTAGGCCAGTCATGTGACATCATAATGTTTATGGGCTGTTGAATCTGTATGGTAGAATATTAATGAAGTGAAAATTTGATGAATTCAGATAAGTTGTATTTTGAGATTTTAGCACTACAAACATATCTAAAAAACTAAGGCACGTGCAACAGAATATAAATTTGACATATTTGCCTTACATCTTATTCATCCACAAAATAGATGTCTCCCTTTTTCAGAACAAACTTATTTAAATTATTTGAGTGTCCTTGAAAGAAACCTTAATAATAATCATTTTAACACTTCATCGTGGTCTTTGAATTCATATACAAGACAGTTCAAACCTAAAACTATTTTTCTCTTGAAGGTACAATCTCTAGTTTTGGATATTTGAATAACATTCATACCCCTGACAGATTAGAGGTAATAACTATAAATGAGGGCCATTTGTTTTCATTCTGGGGTAACTGGGCGTTGTGGCGTGCGCCTGTAATCCAAGCTGTGGGGAAGTTACAAATTGATGCAGAGGTTCGAGCCCTGGTCACGTCTTTCGGATGGTGACGTTAAAGGTCGGTCCCAGACGTAAATAATCATATCTGATTGATACACGTCTGACAAAACTCAAATACACACACATTCTGGGGTTAATATTAGGTTGGTAAAGAGTGTAAACCGCCAAAAAAAGAGTAATGACATGTTCGTATCTACATGTAAAACTACACATTCTGTATTTTTTTCATTTTTAAATGTTGTATGCTTGGATAACAATTTAAAAGAACTTTTACTAAAAGTCAAAAGCATCAAGGAAATTACTGCGATTAGATTTGCATTGTGTTTAAAAAACATAATTCACACACATGATGATGTTGTGAAGGCCTGTAAGGGGGACTGCTGCCCCAGCGGCCTACAGTGGTGTTGGAAGTAAAACTGAAAAGATGCTACAAATCACAAGAGAAATATTCAAAACAATTATTGATATAAATTGAACATTTATCAAGATCACTTTAAAGGGTCTATTCATGTCAGAGCAATCAGTCTTGCACAATTTCTCCCTGCTATCACTTTAATTCTATACAATATTAGAAACCACTATACATATTATCATCCTCTCTTTCATAATTTAGATGTAATAACATAGGGATTTTGATAAAAATTCAGAGAAACTAACCTGCTTTAATCTGAAAACTTCCAGGTTTCTGACATGGTATGCACTCCTCATTTCATCCTGTGAGTAAGGAGGTCTCTCAAAGTGGCCCTTCCTGTAGTCATGTTTCTTATAGATACCGGATAGTCCGCCAATCCGAATACCACCATAGTTCACGATACCGGCATACCCTACAGATATACAGAGTATGAATGTTGATACCACTTTTGAATTAATGAACACAATGAATATTTTGACAATTTGTATTTCTGTCTCATGCTGTTCAAGCTTTTCACTTGTAGTACTGATGCAGCCATTTCTCCTGTTCCTACTACTACTACTAAAACTACTGCCACTGTTACTACACTACTACCACTAATTCTACTTCTATTCCCCAGGCTGAGTTAGCATACATGTATGTAATTTGTTTACTGAGTTGAACTAGCTGATTGAACTCTTCTTATGTTGGTATTTTCCTTAAACTGGTAATCAGAATAAGATATTTAACTTTTAGAAAAATTGATTATCTTACACAGTTTGAGTAATGTCTCTGTATAGAAATAGACATCCAACAATCAAGACCCCAACAGTTAGTGTTAGACCGATTTCCCCATGAATCAATTAAATAAGGTATAGGTTGCTCTATATTCAGATAATGGCGGAAAGATACATTTTCTCTGAGCTCATACTGGTCATTTTAAAATCCTTCAACCATAACCGTCTGGATGATGGAATGACTGATACTAAGATCAAGTGGGAGTGGTACAATGTAATTTCAAGCAGAGAGCAGTCAATATATTATATCCAAACCTGCCATGATCCTCAGAAAATGAAAAACTGTATTTTCTCACCGAAAACTGTATTCTAAATCTATGTGCTCACCAGGGTTTTAGCAAAATGGTTAAATACGATGATTAAGATGGCTAAGATTGGTGAAAAAAACAAAGGTGGTTCAAGGACCAAGAGTCCCGCCTGATTTTGTGATCAATAAAATATGCAATATGATCTTTTAACCCCCAGATGATTTTATCATGAACACACATTACCCAAGGATCATATGTACTAAGTATGAATACAATTGATGCAAATTAAAGTAATGAGAGCAAGTTGAACAGAAACTTGACCATTTGGTCTCTAGATGACCCTTTGACCTCATCATCTTCAACAAGTTAAATTCCCCAAGAATCATTTGAACCAAGTGCATTCAAGATTGATGCAGAAAAAAAGAAATTATAGCAGCTGAACAAAAACTTCAAAAAAGGATGACCGCATATCATTTGACCTTTTGAACCTGAGAAGACCTTTGACCTCATTATTTTCATGGACTCAAATGAATCTGCCGAACTTTGTTCAGGCGGGACAAAAACAGATCTAGTTTTGTTATTAAAAAAGTGAAGTAAACACAACATTATAGTGAAAAACGTCATTCTGAAAATTTCTAAGTATATCTACAAGGCACAGAAGGTATTCTCATAAGCAATGTGAACCAAACTTTGAAAAAAATAAGGTCTAGATCTAAGTTGGGACAAGGCCTAACTGTGTAACTTCATGAGTATCTACAGCAGATTATCTATGAAATTCTCTGCGCACATGGCTCACCTCTTGTATCATGTGGGGAGGCATACAACAGCATTTTAAAATTCAAGCAAAGCAGTCCTCTTGGCGAATGTCACATGTGACAAAAGATTATGAAATTGATAGGTTTGAATAATTTAAGCTTCGCTAGCTGCTGTGTCCGAAGCTAAGTCAGTTTAATCACAATGCACCAGCCGCTGTAGCCCTGGGGACGTCGACATGAAGTATTCGGGCTGCCGAAACTAGAGTGCACCCCTTCCGCGCAAAGTCTTGAAGACTTGACAATAAAATCCCACTTCTCAGAGTAATCCAACTCAAGGCAGCGTTTTCTGGATCGTTTCTTTCCTCCTGTACTTGCTGGATCGGACGCCAATATTAACAGATTTATGCATCAAAATTCCTTTGAACCACTGGAATTCTATGCTGTAGTGACTCACAAGTTCAGGGTACAGCAGACTATACAGAGCACTAGCTAGCTGTATTCCCTGCCGAAACTCCACTGGAGCTGGTCAAGACCATGCTGGCACTGTACCACAATGTGAGGTGCGCGCACACTGCAGAGGAGCGAGAGGCGATATAAAGTCCATGTACTCAAAATGATATTGCATATAATGCATACCAAAACATGCACGTGGAAGCTACAAGAGCGCTTTAATCCGAGCGCTACACAAACTTTTGACCGCCATGTATGACAGAAACACTAAAATCATATAAAAATTGCAGGAAAAATTGTATAACCGTATTCTTATTTGCAAATTGTCTGGTTGGCAGACTATAATTACCTAAATAGTAGATTCCTGGACACACCCATCCTCCATAAGGCAATTCAGCAAGATAATTAGAGGCCTCATGGTTTCCTCCGATGAAAATTGTCAGGATCGGAACCTTCTTCTCACCAGAGTAGTACCTGAGAGACACGGGAATGTAATTGGGAATTAAGAATACATTAATGAGACATACGAATACTTGAATGGGACAAAGATCAAAGACCTGTGCTAAGGAACTGAAGAAATTGAAGCTGGCGGGGAGGACAAGATTTCACTTCCTTTCATAAATCAGAACAAAAGTAAACAAAACAGCAAATTAACAATGAAACTCAGAAGCAGTGCATTATATACCAGAGTCTTTGTAAAATATCTGACATTCCATTTTCCCAGAATTGTTGGAAATCGGTTGATTTTTTTTGAAAACTGCTGGAATTTTGTGACACTTTTGATGATAGACTAGTTTATTGGGTATTTTGCGTGACTATAGAGTGGCATACAATTCAGTTCACACCAAGCCATACTTACTGGTAAAAAGTATTCATCTGGCGATATTTCTTTGGGACAGCCATGCATTCCATATCAGCTTCATTACGCACTGACTGAAAGTCACCGCAGCACAACAGCAGATCGACCTTGAAACCTAAAAAATAATTACATTCATTTGTTGGTCATAAAATGTTGTGGTGGAAAGAATGAAATTAAATAGAACAGAATGGCAAAGTTTGAAAGAAATCGGACAAGCAATAAGAAAGTTATGGCTGCTTAAAAATTTTGATCCCTAAGACTATGAAGATTCCAAATTGGCATCTGAATAAGTAAATTATGACAAGGGGCACTGACAACTTTCCCATAGGCCATGTAGTTAATTATCAGGGATTTGCGATTTTCTTCTAAATACCCATTCCCCTTGGGCAGTATTCTAAATATAACCCCGGTAGTATATTGTTTTATGTCCTCATGGAAAGAAAAATATAATTTGAAGCAATTTTTTTAATGACATTTTATGTATTGGAGTACATGGGAAAGTAGTCCTTGCCTTACCTCAGTGTGACATCACATATGTGGCCAATTTGAAGTGTCCTTGGGTATAGTGATTACCAATATTTACAATTTTTACAAATTCATAACTTTCTTATTGTTTGTTTGTTTGTTTCACCTATCAACTTGTCAGATTTTCCTTTTCCTCTTTTTATTTGGGATGGATTCCCCTTTAAAAATTACAAAGGTAAAAAGTTTTTTCTGAAAACAATAAATAAACAGGGACTAAGATATAAATTAGAACCAACAACATTTTTTAACTACAAAACAAGTCAGTATAAGTTCATGTATATATTTGTGAATGAAGAAATTAAGACATAGGAAATATATCTTTCTAAGAATCTAGCACCATCCCAAAACACATTCATAAAAAAAATACCAAAAAAAAAAATGGAACAGAGCTACATCAGATAATTTCGAGAAAGGCTTTAGCATGATTTTTATTCTGTCAATGACTAAATGATTCATTGCTGCTTACTATATAAGAGCATACATGAGTATTTATGAACAGATTTAAATTATATATGATCTTTGAAGGTTTGTCTCAATTCATTGATTCCAGTCTCCATCTAATCCCCTATATTATCACAGTTCATCTAAGTCTTACCTTCTTTCTGTTCTGCAAATGCTATAGTTTCATATATTTTATCAAGCTCCCCATGGCCACACCCCTCTATGGCAATCCTCATACTGTCCTACTGTATCAAGTCTTCTTCCAATCAAGAATAATAATCAAGACCTGTCTGAAGAAAAGAGAGAAAGTGAGAAATATAAATTTAGTGAGTTAACAGGGGTGAAAATCAATTTGATGCATAATGAAATATTAGGCCCATCTTTCAAAATATATGGCTAGATTGGGTTACTCCTCACTATTTCCAGTAGTGAGTCATAGCCATTCAAATTATCTAACTCTGAAATCGTGTCCAGTGTAAAGGTTTTAAACTACATGTAAGTACTGATTTTCTTAACAAAAGCTATCGATATGCTCTGCTTGGCCAACATATGCATTGAGTATTCTTTGGATAGTCGAATGCAGGCTCTGCAAGAAAGAAGCAGAAGATGTTGTCCACTTTATATCATCATGTGTTCACCTAGACACTCACAGACAAGATTTCTGCAATAAGCTTAAAAGCAAATGCCTGCCAGATAAAATCTACTCTCTCTATGATACAACCAAAGGAGATGCATTCACAACAGCGGTGTTACTTCCATGATCTCTTTACATCACCTCCCAACAAAATGATGTGCTTATTTTGCTTACATTGACTTTCCTTTATAAACTTCATATTAGCCGTATTACATCTTTCTCCTCTCTGTAATTATTAACTACTGTTGGACATTCTTTGTGCAGCACCTTGCTGTTGATCTCCGATATAAGCGGAGGAAGAAGATGCATCATGATGCAATTCTGCATAATTCAGAATGTAAAGAACTTGATGGTAAAATTAGGTGTAGTTGCCATCATATCGCCAGGCAGGGGTGATATTCTAAAAATCATCTTAACTTTTATTGTACTGTAACTTGTAACTCAGAAAGAACAGCTCAGCTCCCTAAAATTATCTGAGATCAGTATTCTGAAAATGGTCTTATCTCTGTAACTGTAACTTGTAAGGAGGTTCCTTATTTTATTGCCGACACCCTAGACCAGTTGGAGCAGGATATAGCATTGAGGTGATATTCATATTTATCTGCAAATTCACATATTTTGTTATCTAGCACTGTGCTCATGATTTTGTCACCCTCTGGAATAAAAAGATAATTATTCATAATCATGTCTTTAATAGTATTTGTTTGTTAAATAATAATTTTTATCTATAAATTGTTCTTCAAAACGGCATTTTGTAACAGCTAATTGAAGGTACTGGTACGTCATAACAAAGCAGTTCAACCATGTCAACATGTTCAAGGGTCGAGGGTCAGACCTATTCTGTTAATTGTATTTGCTTTGTTGACAAACGAATCGAGGGATCTACACAAGATTTTTCGCCTTTTCATCAATTTTATTTTTAACCAATTTTGTATTGTAAATATAAATAAAATATTTAAAAAATACTGGTAGGCCTATAGTATAGCCTACCGGTAGGTGATTTTGGCATTATCGTGAAATAGGGAACCACCGTTCACTTCACACAGCAGCGCTTTATTCAGTCACACGTAGCCTGGGGCGTTTTGGGGAGTGAAAGTTATATACTGTACGTATGGAGTCACTCCCCACTAACGCCTGGGATTCCTCCCTATACTTCCCCACATACGGGTACAAAACCAGAAACTTTCGCCCCCGAGAATTCTACTTTCCCTCTAAAAGATCTAGCCCTAAAACATGTACATGGGGTCCAACTTCATTTCCAACATTTCAGCGATATTGATTTCATTTTTAAAGAAGAATTCATTAAAAAAACGAGAGATTTGTTTTGAAAAGATGGAAAGAGCTTACTTCCGTGTTTACGTCGCCATCTTGATTTCTTTGTCTTCCGCTTGGCGACAGCACGCAAATCGATGAATTCTTCTTTAAAAATGAAATCAATATCGCTGAAATGTTGGAAATGAAGTTGGACCCCATGTACATGTTTTAGGGCTAGATCTTTTAGAGGGAAAGTAGAATTCTCGGGGGCGAAAGTTTCTGGTTTTGTACCCGTATGTGGGGAAGTATAGGGAGGAATCCCAGGCGTTAGTGGGGAGTGACTCCATACGTACAGTATATAACTTTCACTCCCCAAAACGCCCCAGGCTAGTCACACGCACGGTTCCCTATTTCCACCTCCATTCACTTTGTACACAAGTGCGCGTACACAAATCTAGTATGAGTGGTTCCCAAAACCACGATTTGGCCGTGATTTTTATAATAAAAGATGGATTTCAAGGCTCCATGGTGAAGAAGTATATGTCAAAATATTTAAAAATATCATCATGGAGTCCTCAAGGCTCAAGTGCACTGTGCATGTGAAACTGCAACGCCTTGCCCTTGGTCTTGGCTAAGTCGACCCGGGTCGGGAGTCGAGCGAGTGGATCACGATCTTGAGCTCCGCCGCAACGGCGGGGAGGCTCCCGCTGGAATGACTCGTTCGACATATTCGAGTGCAATTTTGCTTTTTTGTCTGAAAAAATAAATCTCACCTTAATTAACTCTGGCATCAACCGGGTCTTAGATTGAACCGAAGGAAAGCAGTGTAATTGGACAGCTTGAAACAAATACTGTGAGACTTTCGATGACTTTTCTGGTGCCAAACAAAAATTGATGTCTTGTCAGAGTTGCAAAGCGAACAATTTCATATTTGACGGTAACACCGACATTTTGATTGAAAGAGCGTGAGTGGGAAGAGGTCTAGCTTACTCCCCTAGTCACGGCGGTTGACTGTAGTAAAAATATGAAATTGTCACAGCATCACGAGAGTAGTCTACTCAATCTCAGAAGGGGAGAAATCTTGCAAAGCTTAGAATACTTTCAAAGTTAAAAATAATATAGAAATTAATAAAGTTTTGATGAGTAATGCCTTTGACAGCTCGTGGAGAATTCATTGAAACTGGTCATTTGTAATACGAAAACAGCACGAGTAGAATATCTCTAAAACGACTCTCTACGAGAGTACACGTGAATCGTATGCAACGCTTTTGTAAGGGTGCTCTAATTGAGTGGCGTCGATCACGAGATGAGGCAAGAACAGAACTGAGTGGCACAACATTGAATATGGAGAAAAAAATCCTTTTTCGTGATAGATTTTGACCTAATCATGATAATATGGCATACAGGCTATTCCACATTTTCCTTTTCTCCTTTTTGTAAGGGGGAGGGGTTGTCATATAGGCTCCCAATTAAGTAACCCTCCTCCAGTGATAACTGATGTTCAAAACAAGAAATGATTATGATGATATCAATATATTGTCATCAATCAACGATATTTTGATTTCAACCAACTAATTATGATTACTATCAATTTTGATAATAGGCCTACATTATCATCATCTCACTGTTCTAAAATATGAATGGGACATTGATGTACATGAAGGTGGTAAATGAGATAACTTGGAATAATCTTTAAACGACTACAGCTAGTGATTTCTTTGTGGATTGTTTTTAGCCACTGCTCCTTTTCATTTTATTTCAACTTGTTTGAACCATCATCAAATTTACATTGGCTACACATAAACACAACATAATAGTTGCCCCTGTACCTCGATCTCTCTTCTCTTTGGATCATTGTTTATTCAAACATCTCATGAAATTAACTTGCAACACTAGCCCAAATTAGTAAGAAAGGCAACTCACTGTTCACCAGAAAGCCCTACTCTAACTTCCTATTATAATACGTATCTACATTTTAACATACTTAACATTTTCTATTTGATTTTAATTGTTCTTCTTTTAATAGGCCGGGCTTCTGGAGATGGTCTGAAAAAAAAGAATGATTCACTTCATAACTCTAATCAGAATTTTATTCAAGTAAATTTAGTACTTCGTTTACAACATTCTAGAAAACTTATAATCTGGTTGATCATGTAATAATTCCAGATTTCAGTATTTAGCTCATGTCTAGCACCCCCCCTCCATGTGAGTACTGTGAACAAAGCGATCAGAAAAGCCTTTCTAAAACATGCTCCCTAAAGCTGATAATGAAAATCAAATGAATCTGCTCACAAATGTGTTATTTTAACTAGTCAGTATCACCCACCCTGGTTTGAAAAATGATCCCAAGTCCTGGGAAATATCCTCTAATCTATGATAATTATTAAAAATTCAAATAAATGAACCTTCATTTGTCACCACCCTTACCCCCCCCCCCTTTCTCTCTCTCATTCCATATTCATCCACACTATCTCTGTCATCTCCAACTATCCATCTCTTTCTTCTTTTGAAAGGTCCATTTCATGAAATTCAGAGCTACCAAGTCTCATGCGTTATGCGCGAGACTCGAGCATTTTGGACTCTTGTTCATCCCCTCAGATCTCTGTCTCACGCAACTATCACAGCCTATCCCCATATACATTGTACACACTGTCTGTGATCTCACTCAGATTCACAGAAAATCTCACGCATAGCTGGTCTTTGAACGTGGTATCTCTGGAAATTTTCTACAACTTCTAACTTCTTAAAAAGAATTATGCCAAACAAATAAAATACACACATTGAGAGGTACAAGAACTATGTTGCATAACCAAGAGTATTTAATGATGAATTGTTAGAATACTAACATACTGCTTCCAGCACAAGTCTTTGTGGTTTCTTCTAAATCATCTTTAACATTAGCAACAAAATGCCTTTTTCATCATAAACCTCGTGATGAAAACTTACACTGATAATCCAACGTGCTATAATACTATAACAGATAATAAGACATAGTTTTCTGTGATTTGTGGATTGTTTGGCAAATTTTGATAATTTCTTTCTGATGAATATACAAGTTGTAGATTTTCTACTTAAATATTCCATCAAGAATCATAATATTATATCATAGTCCGATCTAGCAGGTACAACCGTGATAAAGTAGAGTAAATGACCATGACACAAAATAATATTTTCACCCATGGAGTGTGAATGTTTGATATGATGGGTTGAAAAGAACTTTTGGTACATCATTTAAAAAACAAAATAGGTACCTGTCTCGGAATAGTCTAGTAAGACTTATTCATTATTAGGGTCAGTCCAATATTTGTTTTTTTTTAAATAAATACATACAAATGAGGAAATCTAGCCGTGAAGCAAGTGAATAAAAAATACCTTTAAAAATACATTTAGGCAGGATAAACATAAATTATACACCAGATTATGAACACGGGTGCAAAATTTGTGCCTATACGTGCCTTTATCATCATCATCATCACATTATATACGCAAATACATAGATGTAAAATAAATTGAAGATTTCATTTGCAGTAAAAACCTTTGCTTCAAACACTGCTCAAAGTGTTATTTCTTCTTTCCTCCAAACCTCTTTTGAACAACAGCAAGTGAAAACTTTTAGAAACATATTGTCATACTTTATATGTCTACAGGACCTCTTTTGTTTAGGTGTAAATAAACCACATACGAATTGCATTGTAGTGAAAGCAGAAAGAACAAAATGTTTTCAAGAGTCAAAGCTTTTCTACATTTAAATTAGCCATCTTGCAATAAAAAAATGTTGTCATTTCCACAATCCTACAACGGTACAATGTAACAGCCGAGGTTCACCTGATACATAGGTGCTTCAATTGTCTATTTTGTTATGTCTTTTTTATAAAAAATACAAATGGCGATGAAACACAATGGTTAAAAAAAAAACTAATGGCAATTTGCCAAAAGAATCTGTGTGGAAGAGAGATCAAAACAATACGAGATGGATTTCTTTATTTCATCTACTCTTGTCTAATTATCTAATTTCCCCAAAAAACATGGCTTTTTTCCTACTTCCACTATTACAACTTTCGTGTGCAGATTATTTATTTTCTTCAGACATATGTCGACTTCTTTTTGAATAATCAATGCATGGTGAAACAAAGGTTTTCATTCAAATAAAAAGCAATGGGAGGGCCCTCTCCATTTAATGAACCTACCACAGCTTTTCTTCAATTTTTAGTTTCATTAATCTAATACTCATTACACTTTTAATTCTTGTAAGTGATGCACAGCATGGTAGTGTGAATATATACACATTCATTTAGAAATACATGTTTTACAGCTTAATGGTGAATCTATTCAGAATCATCATCATCATCAGTGTTGATACTAATCAGCAAAAATACAATACGAAAGATGAAGTTTGGGCCTTCCAAATATTCCAAAATATAAACAATGAAAACAAGACAAATTCTGATCGTTATAGGAAATTCCAATCTGTTAACTATCATTAAAGCTACAAGCAAGCCGTTTCTATCCATAAGCATAAAACATGAACTTTTAAGCAACTTTGTTTTGATTAACAATATTCACAATACCACACCTAATAAATTCTTTTCAATGTTATTCTTAGCCATCTTGTGACAAATTTTGCATGCAAACATTAAGAATATACATACATTCATTCTATGTAATAAAATCAAAAGAATAAAATCTTCCTTTCACCAGAAATACCTTTTTTTAATTTAAGAATAATCACTTAAAAAGAAGAATCAAAACTTATAGATAAATCCAGGATGCCTCGTAATATTTTAGTACATAATAAAAACTAGGGTAAACTATCATGAAACTAAATTCTTGTGTTTGCATGCAAAAGTGTATAAGAATTCAATTAAAAATAAAAACAAAAGTGCAATGAGAATGACATAAAATCATCAATTTATATCGATATATCTTATAATAATTTCCTTTTCTTTCAAGAAGCTTTCAATGAACGAACTTGTTAACATCCCTTGTGTTTGTCAGCAGCTTACATGTTTCTGCCAAAGAAGCCTGTTGTATGAAAACATGAAACAAAAAGGTAAGAAACATGGTTCAGATATCATAATACATCAATTCTTGTTTGGTAAGGAACAAATCATAGAGCCCTTTGGTACTCCTTTTTAAATCAAGAACTGCTAAAAAAAATTCCAAATGTTCTCTCTTATGATTTTCTAGGTATTGTACATCAGAATCAGAAATTTGATAAATTGTCAGGAAATTTCCTGAATCGCAATGATAGAGCTTATACAACATCTTCTTTATCACCTCTGATTTACCATTTCATATCCTGAAATCAATGGAATAATTTTTAAAGTGCTGTAAGATGACAAAATTAACAAATAAAATATATTGGTTATCAATTAATTAAATAATCTGTAACATCCCCAACAAAGCTTAATGTGCAAATCTACAAAGAGATGATGCAGTGTCATGTTAATATCAATATGGGAAGTTATATTATACTATATGACATTTATAAATTAAATACCGTAGGCAACTTATATATTTGGCACATCCTTTCAGGAGTATCTAAAAAATTCAAATGATTTATATGTACGAGATAAACAGACTTCCTCTTTAAGAGTGAAGTTGGATTTATAGCAAAGTACAAATGCATAAATGATATACATAACACATGTATTATTTGTAAAGTATCCAATTGTACATACCCACCAATCATATACCACATCAATATTAAATTGGCTACATTCATTAAAAAAATACCACTAGGAACTCCATGCAAAGTTTTATTGTATTTGTTAGTTCATAAATGATCACACATATTGACCAATGCAATCAATTTCAAATTCTGCCTTACATTTTACTCAAAGAAATAACATGGGTACCTGTGATGTCTATCGTCCAACACCTTTCTTGCTTGTATCCCCATCAGTGATGCCTGCTAGAGCTCTCAATGCAGTGATTGCTGCTACATCATGAGCTGCTTCTACAGTGGCACCTGAACCACGGTAAGCAGACTGAGGATCAGTTGAGATGTACACCACAGACTGGAACTCTGCTTTGTTTCCCTGTTGATGTTAGAAAATAACATAGAAGCACTTAAATATCTAGCCAGACTACTAATTTGCCAAAGTGATGATATGAAATAACGTCCTGTTAAATATTCAATTTCTAGATAGTAGCAGATTACAAATGGACAGAAAAATAGACATATCATTAATCAAATTTGGAGACTTGTACCAGGGTACTGAAAAAGTAAATCAAGCTACTACGTTTTGATTTCAGAGGCTATCCAGATATATACAAATATCGTGTAACTTGCCATAGAAAAACTAAATGCAGGAATTCAAGAAAAGTGCATGTTTAATGAATGCATTCTGTTCGTGGATCTGGGCTCCGTAACACAAAGGTTTGCGATGAATTGCAAATATGAATTAACCGCACTGATTGGTTCCTGTTCAGTATTTTAAACAGAGTGCGAATGCAACAATGATCTTGATTGGTCATTGGTATTTAGCAATTGATTGCAAACCTTTGTTTTACGGAGCCTTGGGGTTCATTTGGTGAAGTGTCAGCACTGACAAGTTGTCATTATCTGCTGATTATCAAGGGAATATGTCCAGACACCTTTACTTATGAGAAAATCACAACTCACAAAAATGTTTGTTCAAAATGTCTCCTAGAGATAACGTGAATTACATTTATTCATTGTTTTCTCGACAATTTGGTGTGTTCGCCATTGTTTACAAAGGACATTTTGAAAATATTGTGTCGAAAAAATTATGACACTGATGGATTTCCATAGAGTTACGATAGATTGGATCAATCTTCACTCTTTGTAAGACGGGGCCCTGGTATGGTGGTTCTTCGGATTACAGAGTATCTAGGAATTGCAAGTTCTAAAGAAAGTTGCTCAGAGTATACAATACATGAGTTCACCTCGGACCTACCTTTGGGAAATCATTAAACTTGGTGCTGACACCACTGACTTTGGCAAGGTACTCTAGCTGCTGAGTTGGTCTGGAGAGATTGGGGATAGAATGTGGTCCAGCTGTTCCCTTTAGAAGTGCTTCAGCGGTTGGGGAGTGTCCAAGGCTAAGAAGGTCCTGAGCGATGTCACGTAGAGAATTCTTCTTTGGGGAAACCTTCATATTTGAGCCTGTGACAGGAGCACCAGGGGCACGGTTTAGGCCTGATGAAAGGAAATAATAAAAGGGTTATGAGATGTCCTGCCTTTTGATGGTCCCAAAGTATTGTTCAACATGATGGAAGATACCCCAATAAATTTGGATCAAACATCTTTTCACTTTCATTTTATCTTTCCTTCTCATTACCATGGGCTCCATTGCACTGTGTATCTCGTTCTGAATAGAGAATGCTTTTCATGAATTATCACCATCAGGGTTATTATATAGGCCTCAATGTGACATTCCCAACATGATACAAAATCACTATTGTAAGAGGTCTTTACCACTTCATTATGTATTGAATAAAATAAAACTCTTAAAAAGTGTAGACTGTAATGCATTAATTGAGGTTCAAAGATTCTGTTATGAACATTTTGAAAACCATGCTACATGGCAAATTTATTGAGTGCTTCATAAACATTCCAACTATTGTGTTTTTGATAGGAATACTAGTATGTTTTTGTTTATAAACATATCTAGATCTGGTACATTGAAATTAACTCATCTTTGTGAAATCATGGCTAAAAACCAATAATTCTAATGATCACTAACATAGAAAAGCATACGTGGGACAGTCTATTAACATTGCTTGAAAAAATACCCAACATTTGATGGAATTCTGTGCTTATTTTGCTCATTTCTCAGCAATTACGCATTTTCTTCAAGAGCTATCTGACATATATTTTTTTATTCATACATACAAATGCTTTGCTGGTGATTTTATTGGATTCTGTTCGAACTCTTTTTTTTTTTACTGTTACCACAACTGGTATTTATCTTTAATATTTTAGATCATGTGACAGGGGCATAACTGCTATACATTTTACCTGAGCAAATAATTGAATATAAGCCTTTCCATTGATACTTAAATAAGAGAGAAGGAAACTGGGGCCACAGAGTCTTTGAGAGAAGCTCTCTTTTCACAAAGGCTCTATGACTCATACTTCACAACAATACACAACTTCCTGGGTATTGTCTCATGTTGAAGATATATTGATTTTCGCTCTCCCTCTCATTCAATTTAACATCCTGGGTTCCATAACACAAAGGTTGGCAATTGATCGTATGCTTGATTTTCACAATTGATTGTACATTGTAGTCAATGGAATCAATCGTAGAAAAATGTTCTACGACCATTGCTAAGTTTTGTGTGACCGGCCCCTGGGTATGATTTCCTATCCTGTTGGTGTGCATTGATCGACATGCAAAGATCAAACAATATTCCCACTCTTTAATAGTATTTTTGCAAGTAAATGCATATCAAAGAAGGGAACTTTCTGACAGAGAACTCATAAAGTAGGCCAATGACTAAGATAATGTGCTATCAGTGACATGTAAAGTGAATGCATCTTCATGCAGGTTATGAAAGGTAGAACTGTCTATCTGCTTAACGAAACAGATCTATGGACGTGCACTGGTGCCAGTGAACACACAAGTTTATCAGAAGGCAGCTTTTGTAAAATCGAGCACTGTGATAGAAGCAGATCCTACCTTGCCCGGGCATTTTATGAGCTCCTGCTGGAGCAGGGCCTGATGGGAAGATCTGTGGTTGGGTTCCCATGCCTGGCATCATGGGAAGTAACCCTGGGGCAAGTCCCTTCCCAGAATTCCCTTGGACTTGGGAGCCATCTTTCTTTTCATCCTTCTTAGTACCTGGGATGAAATAAATTAAGATAACACAGAAGAGGAGAAGATCATTATTTTTGGAAAAGGAATATTGCACAGAGATTTACACACATATTTCAGATATATATCGAAGGTTCAATTACTGAATGTTTCTGAAATCAATTTAAGACAACATATCTCATAGCTTCACCTAGAAATGCTCTTTAACTCTGATATCATTTCATTAGTAATTGCATGGATTTTTCAATTCAATTCAATATCATTTCAATAGTATTTGCACAGATTTCTCCCAAATCTTAAGATGAAGACTTACCTTTCTTCTGTTTCTCATCCTTGAAGGTAACTTTCCTGTCCCCCTCCTGATCTACAGGCTGAACAAGAAAATAAAACAGTACTTTATTCATTGGCAAGAAAATAATATTAGAATGGTCAAGGATTGATAGTACTAAGGTAAATTTCTGTACCACATATTGTTACAAATAAGTTTGCTTCAAATAGGTCTTTAGTGTTCATAATCTTCTGGTAAATACTATACAGGACCATATGACTGGAACACAGAAGATTGGAACGTCACAAGATTGAAAAGGTGGCTAATCAAAGTCAAAACCTTGTGTTTTCCTACTGTGTCACTTTGTCAGTTTGGAGTTGGTTTTGTTGGTTTGCTAAAACCAACAGCACTACATTTTCTGAACAGTGACGTAGGGTTTGTGCCTGCGAACTACACCATATTTACCTTGGCTCCAGTCTTGAGGGCTGATTTGGATGGTTGTCCTGGACTCAAACCATTGGTTTCATCAGGTGTAGGGGCATAGCCAAGGAGTTTCAACATGTTCTCTGCAGCTTGCTTCTTGGCATCCTTCTTGGTCTTCCCTTTACCAGTAGCTTTCTTAGATGCAGCAGCAACCTGATCAACGTTAATACCCATCAAAACATTAATATAACAAACATTGTCTCCTAAAACATAACAGAACAACCAGAGGGAATACCCAGAGATTATATGTCATCCAGAGTAAACATATGGTGTTATATTGTAAAACAAAACCATACATGCCATAAGGTATCATGCAAATTTTCTTTAAAGGGGAAGTTCACCCTGGAGAAGTTTGTTGTAAAAATAGCGGAAAAAAATTCCCCAAAATATTGGTGAAGGTTTGAGGAAAATCCATTCAAGATTAAGTTATTAGAATTTTAAGTTTTGGATTTGCGATGTCATAAACGAGTAGCTGCCTTTTATGTTACATAATATAATGGTTTAATGGTTCCTGATGACTTATTTTTGTTTTCTCTTCATGATAGGGTGTGAAATGATTTGTCTCTTGATATAAAAAAGGTACAGTAAAAACCATTTTCAATTTTTTTTTTAAATGACATTTCATTGATTTTTTTTACTATTCGCTATGTAGGAATGCTGCTTACATATGACGTTAAAATATAATTGAAATTGTAATAACTTTTGAATTCTTGGATGGATTTTTCTCAAACCTTCAGTACTGTTTTTTTTTCTGCTATCTTTACAATTAACATTTTGTCAGGGTGACCTTTTCCTTTAAATCCACAAAAGTGCAATGCAGGACAAAATCCAGAAAAAGGGCTTCATAGCTGCAACAATGAAATATGCAAACCTGCTCCTGTGCTCATCCTACAAAGAATATTAATTTCTTTTATGGGAAAGTTATAATGCTCTGATTAAAAAAAACCCATCACAGGTAGTGCATTTCTTATCATATATGCAATTATCTTATATAGTTGCTTTTTTATGAGAATAAACTAGGTAAGATGTACCTGTATGGTGAACTCTCGTCTTCGTATCATGTGAGGTCCAGCTCGTTCCATCAGAGGACGATCATCAATCACAGTGAATTCAGGTTCACGCTCATTCTTGGCCTACAGAAAAGCATACAATAAATACCAGATCAACAGTTTAGTCGCATCTTTTGAGAGGTTGCTACAGAGATTCATAATTTGTATATAAACATATTTTCTAGCCTCAAAAGTTAGACACTTAACTGTTCTTCTTGAACTACAAAGGGGAAAACAACTAAAAAAATAACCAACGGTTATGTGTCATCCATAGTGAGTACAAGGTGTGGTACTGTAAAAATGAGATCTTAGATGTCATTTAGGTGACATGCAAATTTTCTTATGGAACAGGAGCTCTCTAGTTATGATTAGGACAATAGCTGAAATGAAAAGAAATGTAACAAGGATTGCCCTCGGAATACCAGGTCTTAACTGTATGGTCATGGCATAATTTTCTTTTAACTTGATGAAGAGATATAGCAAGGCTCCACATTAACTTTTTTTGGTGGTGGCCCGTTCGGGCCACCAGAACCTTCAAATAATTTTTTTTGGTGGCCCGTTAGTAAAGTTTGGTGGCCCGAAAAATATAAAGAAAAACATTAATTAAAAATGAATAAAACAAACTTCTGAAATATTCTGCAGCCACTACCACTATTCTTTGTACATCTTGTATGTAAATCGTGCTTGCTGTTATTTTACTTTGCTTATTTTGTGGTAATACAGTATATAAATTGTTCTATCATTGTAAATATGAAATGATTGAAAGAGAATAAAAGGATTGTATTTTTCCCAGGTTGTGTGGACTTTTAATCTCCGTTTAGACACACACTCATAATGGCAAAGTAAATAAATAGTGCATATAGCAAACTCAAATAGATTTAGAAAACAATTATTTTTCCTTTCTTCCTTTTTGATCCTAAAACCTAGATTATGCAGGCCCCAATTCCAGTTTATTTTCTCTTTTCCAGCATATTATAGCAGGAGAAATCACAGAAAAATATGCTGTAAATTAGAACAATGTATTAAAGGGGGAAATAAACAAAAATAATTTTTAGAATAATATATTGAAAAAAAATTATAAAATGAATAAGTGAAATAAAAAATGAAGAAAGAAAAAACAAACAGGAAAAAAAATAGAGAAAAAAACAAAAGAAAATGAAAGAAAAATGAATAAGACAAAATTATTAAAAAATGGGGAAAATTATTATTATTCAGTAGAAACATATTCTTTAATCAGGCATATTTAATGGGAAGGGGTATAAATGGTTTAATCACTATAAAAAATGAAAGAAAAAAAAAAGAAAACGGCAAGTTATATCTGAAAAAATGAGAAAATTCCTTCCCTATATTTTACAAAATAATGAAAAATTCACATTTCATATCAATGAAATGCCTTCCCAAAGTATTTACTTCCTTAAGAGTGGTTTAAGAAGTCATTTATAAACAAGAAAGAAAGAAGCTGTCAATTTATTTTTGGCTAGAAGAGACACAGCTTCGAAATAAACCAAATATCAACATACATACAAATGCACACGTGGGACTGTGATGTACTCACCTATGTGTTTTATGTGTATTAATGCATTTGGAAATCGGTCTTTTTGAGTCAAAAGAGAGGTCATAATTCCTCCTTTTAATGCTTGCAAGTAATCAGGTTTCAGTAATATGGACTGTAGAAGGGCATTTCATTGGTGTAAAATGTGACTTTGACGTAGATTTTCAAAGTTCTGGGAAAGATTTCTTAGCAGTTACATTTCGTATCGCAGCTCCCTGAGTCTGAATAGTCTGCGCACGCACAGCTAGCTGCAGTGGCTTCATGCATGCAAAGCTCAGCCAGACAGCCGGTGCGGCCGGCTGAATAATAGTTACTGTATGCTATAGCGGTAGGCCTACATACTGTCATGACTATGCAATCTTTGTGTGTGTGTATTTGTGTGTAGATTAACAAAAAAGGCGCATGACGAATTGGCTTGCATTTTGAACTGTAGAAAGTTGATAAATGCATGCAAAATCGGGAGAAAAATTGCGCTACTTTGAAAATTATTGGTTGCCCGATTCGGGCCACCAAAACTTAACATTTTTTCAATAATGGTTGCCCGAGATGAATTTCTGGTGGCCCTGGGCCACCGCTAATGTCGAGCCTTGGATATAGTAAACAAGTGGAATGCCTCTGGCCGTCTCACCTGCATCACGCGGTTCAATATAGCAGCAGTGCTGACTTTGAATACTACTCTAACTCGCACAAGATGTTCAGTGATACATGGTTACTCTTATGTCCACTTTTTATGAACTAGACCAATAAACTTACAGAGATATGATGGTTATTCACCAAAAAACCCCAACATGGCCAAAGTTCATTGACCTTACATGACCTTTGACCATGATCATGTGACGTGAAACTCAAACAGGATATTCAGTGATACTTGATTACTCTTATGTACAAGTTTCATGAATCAGATCCATAAACTTTCAAAGTTATGATGGTAATTCAACAGATACACCCAATTCGGCCAAAGTTCATTGACCTTTGACCTTGGTCATGTGACCTGAAATGTGCACAGGATGTTCAGTGATACTTGATTACTCTAATGTCCAAGTTTAATGAACTAGCCCAATAAACTTCCAAAGTTATGATGGTAATTCAACAGATACCCCCGATTCGGCCAAAGTTCATTGACCCTAATGACCTTTGACCTTAATCATGAGACCTGAAACTTGCACAAAATTTTCAGTGATGCTTGATTACTATTATGTCCAAGTTTCATGAATCAGATCCATAAATTTTCAAAGTTATGATGGGAATTCAACAGATATCTCCAATTCGGCCAAAGTTCATTGACCCTAAATGACCTTTGACCTTGGTCATGTGACGTGAAACTCATGCAGGATGTTCAGTGATACTTGATTAACCTTATGTCCAAGTTTCATGAACTAGGTCCATATATTTTCTAAGTTATGATGACATTTCAAAAACTTAACCACAGGTTAAGATTTCGATGTTGATTCCTCCAACATGGTCTAAGTTCATTGACCCTAAATGACCTCTGACCTTGGTCATGTGACATGAAACTCTAATAGGATGTTCAGTAATACTTGATTAACCTTATGGCCAAGTTTCATGAACTAGGTCCATATACTTTCTAAGTTATGATGTCATTTCAAAAACTTAACCTCAGGTTAAGATTTGATGTTGACGCCGCCGCTGCCGTCGCCGCCGCCGCCGTCGGAAAAGCGGCGCCTATAGTCTCACTTTGCTTCGCAGGTGAGACAAAAACATAAACAAAATTTGTTGGCTTATTGTAACAAGTGGAATGCCTCTGGCCGTCTCACCTGCATCACGCGGTTCAATATAGCAGCAGTGCTGACTTTGAATACTACTCTAACTCGCACAAGATGTTCAGTGATACATGGTTACTCTTATGTCCACTTTTTATGAACTAGACCAATAAACTTACAGAGATTCACAAAAAAACCCCAACATGGCCAAAGTTCATTGACCTTACATGACCTTTTACCTTGATCATGTGACCTGAAACTCAAACAGGATATTCAGTGATACTTGATTACTCTTATGTACAAGTTTCATGAATCAGATCCATAAACTTTCAAAGTTATGATGGTAATTCAACAGATACACCCAATTCGGCCAAAGTTCATTGACCTTTGACCTTGGTCATGTGACCTGAAACGTGCACAGGATGTTCAGTGATACTTGATTACTCTAATGTCCAAGTTTAATGAACTAGACCAATAAACTATCAAAGTTATGATGGTAATTCAACAGATACCCCTGATTCGGCCAAAGTTCATTGACCCTAAATGACCTTTGACCTTAATCATGAGACCTGAAACTTGCACAAAATTTTCAGTGATGCTTGATGACTATTATGTCCAAGTTTCATGAATCAGATCCATAAACTTTCAAAGTTATGATGGGAATTCAACAGATATCCCCAGTTCGGCCAAAGTTCATTGACCCTAAATGACCTTTGACCTTGGTCATGTGACGTGAAACTCATGCAGGATGTTCAGTGATACTTGATTAACCTTATGTCCAAGTTTCATGAACTAGGTCCATATATTTTCTAAGTTATGATGACATTTCAAAAACTTAACCACAGGTTAAGATTTCGATGTTGATTCCTCCAACATGGTCTAAGTTCATTGACCCTAAATGACCTTTGACCTTGGTCATGTGACATGAAACTCTAATAGGATGTTCAGTAATACTTGATTAACCTTATGGCCAAGTTTCATGAACTAGGTCCATATACTTTCTAAGTTATGATGTCATTTCAAAAACTTAACCTCAGGTTAAGATTTGATGTTGACGCCGCCGCCGCCGCCGCCGTCGCCGCCGCCGCCGTCGGAAAAGCGGCGCCTATAGTCTCACTTTGCTTCGCAGGTGAGACAAAAAGGGATAAAGGTATTACCTGGAGGATCTGCACAAGCCTGCTGACAGGGTGAAGGCCTGGAGCGCCAAAATTGGGGTCCTCTGGAGATGTCTTGAGGAGCGACTTAGATTTCTTTTTCTTATTCTTGTCCTGCATCCAAAGTTTGCGTTGCATCATTTGATGCTGGACAACAACCTGTTCCAAAGAAAATAGCAATGAAATAGAGGTGAGAAAAGACATTTCCATACATACCAGTAGGAGGTCAAAATAAACAGATTCCATTTTGCGCATGCTCCAATGCCATTTAGAATAAAAGAGAATACGTAACACAAAGATTAGCGATCAATCGCTAAATGAACTGACCAATCAATATCAATGTTACACGCGCATTTGGTTTAAAATGCTGACCAGAGACTAATCAGTGCGCTTCTTTCATATTTGCAATCCATCGCAAACCTTTGTGTTACAGAGTCCTGGTCGGAGTAAAATTCTATCATGCATGGATTAAAATTACAAAGATATTTATCTTATCACGACCCAGAGTAGGCTGGTTTGGTCAGAGGAAATGTCGGAGTCATGCCCGTCTAGTCAGGAGTTACTCCGATCTTCATCCGACCAGGGGGAATGTTGGAGGCTTGAACAGGCTTAAATTTTTACCATTATTTGCTAACCTTATTCAATTTGTCAAAGCTTAAAGGACAAGTCCACCCCAACAAAAACTTGATTTGAATAAAAAGAGAAAAATTCAACAAGCATAACACTGAAAATTTCATCAAAATCGGATATAAAATAAGAAAGTCATGACATTTCAAATTTTCGCTTCATCTAAAAAAAACAGTTATATGAACGAGCCAGCTACATCCAAATGAGAGAGTCGATGATGTCATTACTATTTCTTTTGTTTTTTATTGTTTGAAATATGAAATATTTTGATTTTCTCGTCATTGTCATGTGAAATGAAGTTTCATTCCTCCATGAACACGTGGAATTCCATTATTTCAACATTTTGTGCTTCAGGCAAGGAGGTCCTAATCGTCAAATACGTAAAAACTGAAATATTGTATAATTCAAACAATAAAAAACAAAAGAAATAGTGAGTGAGTGACATCATCAACTCTCTCATTTGGATGTAACTGGCTTGTTCATATAACTATTTTGTTAAAAATAAGTGAAACTTTGAAATGTCATAACTTTCTTATTTTAATTCCGATTTTGATGAAATCTTCAGCATTGTGCTGGTCTGATTTTTCTATATTGATTCAAATCAACATTTTTTTGAGGTGGACTTGACCTTTAATTGCTTTAATCACACATGTAGGTGCTTTTTGTAAAGGTTCATCTGATAAGTGTGACAACATGACAACAAGATCTTTTATCAAGATCAAATGAGATTTTCAGTGGTTATTTTGCATGCTTTGCTGCATTTTTCATTGATCATTACCATTACTGACGTGGTTACAGATGCATCGCAAAAGACTGAGCCACCCAACATAATGCATAGCAATTGATAATAGGTATGATTTCTAAGAATGATTGCTTCGGTTGAGTATAATCATTTGTTAATATCAACCATACCATCAAACGCAAAGCTTCATGTTATGGGGCACTGATGAAGCTTGTAGCACTATGAGGAAGCTCACAAATGATGAGCAATTTGCTTGGATTATGATCTAATCTAAAGAATGTTTCCTAACTGTTGAATCGTACCTTATTAGCGACTGGAGGGAGTTCCTTGAGTTTTGGGAGCATCAATTCAGCAGCTTTACGCTTGGCATCTTTCTTTGATGGACCTTCTGCTTCAGTGACGAACTCTCCCACGGTACACTGCAGCTTGAAAACCTTCAAGTGTGGCTGACCACGTTCCTCCAAAACCTGTCAAACATTGAACATGTGCATTAGTAATAACTGACTGAAATCAGTATGAATAGGTTCTCACACAATCATTTAGCAATTGAACACAGCTGGAATATGAATGAATATGAAAAAAGAGCACTAAACTCATTTCAACTATGCCTCTTGTGTGTGAATATCCATTCACCAACTACTTAGTGTACTATTTCTGCTGTTTATATACATGTATACAAATATAAAATCCAACATGCACATAATGTAACAAAAATTTCCCCGATTACTGTGTAAAATCTTTATTTTGAAAAAAATGATAAAAATTATTTCATGTCAGGATAACAAACAAGTCCGTTTCTGGGTTCATTGAACAATAAAAAAGGAACATCATCTTGTGAAAAAATTAACCCCTTTAAATTTAAGTCAATGTGGTAATTTTTTTCATAAAGCAAGAAAAGTTGCATTATTCTCTATAAGAATAAAGTTACCTGTTGTATACAATTTATTTTCGCAAAATCCCTTCACATACTCCAACAATTATAATGGGCACAAATATGCACACAGGTTTCAAAATAGTAATAAAAAATACACTAAATTTTTAAAAATCTCATCTCACCTTAAAGACAACATTGAGATTGTGAAGGTTTGCAGCTTCATAGATGAGACTAATATCAGACTTGATGTTCCTCTCTTCTCCACCACTTGAGGCATCACCATTGCCATCAACATCCACATTGGTTGTAGTAGCCATGTCAACCTTAGGTGCAGGTTCATTTTCCAGGGCACTCAGAGCACGGGAGGCAGCATTTTGACGTGCTCCCTTCTGAGTCTTTCCTTCCCCTACGAATTCACGATCACCGACGGTCACCTTAACATAGTGCACAAATGGCCTTGGGTAGCTGATTCATAATGACAGATGGAAAGAGAAAGAGAATAAGTTGGGGTGTGGAAAATGCACAATGCGTTTGTCTCCAGTAAGAAAAAACACCTACAATCAGAGCACACAGACTACACTTTAATTATATAACTTTGTCCTTCCTTCTACTTCCATTTCAGCTGGTTATTGGCCCCAACAATGATGAATAAGATTTTAAAATGACAAGTGAGAGAATTGGCCCTTTATTACACAAAAAAGGTGTCTTGTGTAGCACAAATATGTTGATAGGAAATTCCCACTTTTGACTGAAACCCTAAACATTAGCAGAGACTGCCACTGAAATACAGTGGAATTATGCTAATAGTTTCCTGACGATATCATAGTAGCTTGCAAGACTTACATTCTAAAATTGCAATAGGAAAAGCTTACCGATAGTAAGGCCGATGATGCTGGTTTTGATATGGAGGGCCTCCCTGTTGGGGCATACGCTGTTGTTGTTGTCCTTGATTTGGTGGTGGTGCCCCACCCTGTTGTCCCTGCTGATCCATCCCCCCAGGGCCCTGGGGAGGCATCCCCTGGGGTTGGGCAATGCCTGGAGGAGGTGGCACTTGACCTAGAAAGGCGGTTATTGTTTAAGTAATAAAGGAGAGTGTCATTAAAAATTGAAAAAGGTGTGTCAAATTACAAATATTTATCTGAACAAACTGACAAATGACTTGAAAATGGGAAATTAAGGCAAACTTGTATATAAAAAAAAGCTTACACCCCTTAGTAATATCAACTACAAGTTTTTGAATTCCTTTAGATACATTGAATATTCAGCCACCAACTTATCAAAGAGCCCTATTTTTTGTTTAAATCAACATTGTCAGACAACTTGAATAAATTTCATAGAATAAATGAACAAAAATATTAAGTTGAATTATATAAGTTTTTAAATCTTCAAACCTTGCTGTGATTGGATGGGTGGAGGTGGCATTTGAGGAGGGCCAGGTGGGTGGAATGTAGGAGGTGGTTGCGCTGACCCAGACTGCCCCTGTTGCTGCGGCCCTGGTTGCTGCTGTGGTGGAGATGGCTGTTGTTGCTGATTGGGTGGTGGAGGACCCTGTTGCGGTGGCTGTTGCATACCATGATTAGGGTGAGGCATACCCTGGTTCCTTGGGCCACGGTAACCCCCGTAAAAGGGGCGCTGCGGTACAGGATTGAGGGGCACGTAATGCACCTGCTTGCCCGTCTTCATGGCTAGGCTGTTCAGCTTGACAGTTGGGGTCATGGCATCAGTGTTGGTGTTCATGGGCCTATGCTTGAACTTCTTGGGCTGTTCCTATTACATAATTTAATGAAAACAATGAGGCCCGTTTCACAGTTACAGAGCTGCCAACCATTAAAAAAAGTAGTAATCTAGAATCTCAAGTCATAATTTGATATAAAAGCCATAACTTCAAACGTGTCATGCAGTATTATAAATTTCTGGGGAGAGGTAAGAGAGAAAAAGTGCATAAATGCCCCTACAGGATAAACTCCAGCTAATTTGTTTAAGGAATATATATTTCATGAAGCACTAGCTTGCCGAGTCAGGCAAGTAAATTTTGTAACTGCACAATTAATTACTGTGTGTATAAAATGTGTACAGAGCTATTCCACCCTCAAAAGCATAGTACAAAGGTCAAAAGCAAATGGCATAATTTGACTTGGGTGGCACTTTTTCATCAACCTAGGTTGTCAAATTTCAAGTTCAATGTACAGCAGTGATATTTCATTTTGAATGTGAATTTTAATTTCAAAAATAAAACCAAGGATTACTTCATTGTATAAAGTCAGAAATATAATGGCTCTTTTAAAAGTTTCATTTTCAATGAAACACCATACCATTCCAAAAGAAGTAGTTGAATTACCCTTTGGAATGCAATAATTTTGAAGTCTCTCAATGATTAGGCAGTACTAAGCTCTGCAGTACTATTGTTCCAAATTGGGAAAATTTTATCTGTAATTTTGACTGAAATGTGCTACTCTGATGGAAAAATATGGGCAAGAGTACATGATATCAAAAGTTTCTCCTGTTTGGCAATTCCCTCTAAGATGTATGATATTTCATATACACAATGTTTGTTCCAAATGACATACCCATGCATAATGCCCACTTTGCTAATGCCTTTCTTTCAAGTTTGTATTTTCTGTAGATTTGTATTGTGCATGTGACAACAGGCAGATGTGAACAGACATTTTGATGAGAATTACTTATTAAATCAAAAATACTATAATTAAAAGAACAGTATGTACAAACCTAATCACCACTCACAAAACTTATTTTCTTCCCTAAACATTAGAACTTCCTTTGTCAATATACTGGAAGTCAATGGCATGGATGTGACATAATATTTGTGAACAGAAAAGCAATGTCATTGTTGGTGTGCTCTAACACAGAAACTGATTATCATGCTTGGTAATATTTACCAAACCCTTAACCCTCTTCAGTTGTAAGAGCACAAGTATATAGCAAACCAGTATTATACTGGTATTTTAATTTGTAAATCGTACTAATCCGACTAAAATCGTACAGGTTGGCAGGCCAACTACAATTGATTTGCCTCTAAGAAATCAAATCTTTTGGGAACACACAACTCTCTTTTACTTACTGAAGGTTTATTATAAAGACGATACTTGTTAAACCTTTGAGAGGGAAATATAAAATAGAGCATATTCTGAAGAGGATTTATACATGTAAGGACCTTAATGAATTCTTACTCTAATCAGTGTTATTCTATAGGCATCATAATCAATCTTCAAGGCATCACACTCACTCTAGGAACAGGATGGGGCAGTCCACATTCCTCCAAAGCAATGGCAGCTGCTCCATGCTGTGCCTTCTTAATGCTTTTTCCAGAGGACTCATACTTTTGAGTGCCAAGGGTAAGGCATACAGAGAAGATCTTCTCGTGGGGAGGGCCCTTTTCTTTGATGAGTTCATATTTGGGTTGGAGTTTGTTGTATCGTGCAAGCTCATTGAGCAGGCACATTGATGTCTTCTCTTTGGTATTTGCCATGTTGTTAGCTTCCTACAAAAATTATAAGCAAGGAATTGAAGATGAAAAAATACAAAGAAATAGTGTCATCATGTTAATCAGATACTATCTTGGTGATTATCCAACTGGGGTTCAGTTCATGAAGACTAAACACTTGCAACTAATGTAACCCTGCACAATTTCACTTTGCAATTTTTACCAATTCAAGTAGTAGATTAAAAAGTGACTATTTTGATAATTTTGACCCTAACTGTAAATACCATAAACAAAAACCTTGATCGTGACTGGCTGCTGAGTCCATTGCCATATTAACAGCCATAATGGCAGTTCACATAGTACCTGCAGACAATTGAGGGATTTTCACAATACCTTACTTCAAAGCCTAAAATTAGCCCAGAAAATTAAAAAAATATCCCTCAAAATAGCAAGAAATTAATTAAGCAAAATATGGTATGACTGCAAAATTGTATAAAATGATGGACTCGAAGTATTGATGATGGTCTTATATTGGATATTCATAGTCTACCTGAAACTTACATTTTGCACAGGCCCCTGTGCAGCATTGTCTCCACCACCAGTGGTAGGCACACTGACATGGCCAGAGGAGTCTTGCTGTGTTACTTTGGGACTTGCAGAAGCAGCAGTAGGGCCACTGCTTGTACCACTACCACCATCACTGGAGGACGACAGCATCTGTGCTGGCATGGGAAGGATTCCCGCTGGCCGGCCGGTAGGATGTGCCTCTGATGATGGGGAAGTAGCAGCAGCTTGAGCAGCTGACTGGTTTGCAGAGTGAGACATCTTGGTCGACATGGTTGCAAGCTTTGTGGCGTTTCAACTTGATGCAAAAATAAAATTACGAACAAATAAATACTAGTAATTGAATGAACAAATTTATAGATGTATCATGCTTACATAAATTATTTATATGACTGTGTACATCAATGAGCACGCGTCCATAACGTTGACGAAGAATGAGAAACATGATGGCGGCGTAAACATCAAGTCTCCCTCTCCCCTGTCTTTTCATATTTTTCTAATTTTTTTATGAATTCTTGTTTAAAAATGAAATCCATAGCTTACTAGAAATGTCGGAAATGAAGTTGTATCCCATTTAAATGATTTAGGTTAGGGCTAGAGGTTGTAGATCTTTTAGAAGTAGAAATCTCGGGGGGCGAAAGTTTCAGGTTTTTGGGTGACGCAAGTTTCAGGTTTTTGGGTGACGCAGATGAATTGGATGGAATCCCTGGCTCCGTGGAGAGTAAACATATGTTAGTAAATGATTTTTACTCTCAGTCTAGGAGCCTCCTGGCTAGCCTACCCCCCCCCCAAAAAAAAAGATTTCCTGGTTGGGACTAAGGTAAGAATAAGATCATGAAGTCAGATTAAGAAGTTAGACTAAGCAGGGCAATATACATTACAGATACGGTGTTAACCCAGGGAGCTCCAGCAGACCGGCACACTTTGCCGCGGGCTGGAGCCCAGGATTCGTCCATGTAATACTAGGCACACGTGGGTACTCTCCAAAATGGGGTCGCAATAATCGCCCTCCAAATAAAAGGGGGAAAATAAATTATGCACTTCTTAGGCCCGTTACCTTGATTTATATGGATGAAGGTCTATCGTGACACAGAATCCCGACATCAAGGCACAAACTGGACCCTCAAAAAAGGAAGTTAGACCTCCATGTGGCGCTTCTTCTCAGCAACGATCGGCCATTTTGTTCTCAATATTGAAAGAACGAACGCGATAGAACTTTTCCTTTTTGAGAGGGTCCAGTATGTGCCTCATGTCAGGATTCTGTGTCATGATAGACCGCATCTTTTAATGCATCATGTGCATGTTGTAACTTACTCTTTATGATGGGGGGACCTAGAGCTACGCACTTTGTTTACAAGCGATGTAAAATATGCCAATTTTTATTATTGAACAAATCATCTTTTACTAATTTGTGGCAAATATTCTAAAGATCCTTAACCAAAAAGAAAATATCACAAAACTCACTGATAATACGAAAATCCCGTCGTGTTTTCCAGTATGTGCCCCATGTCAGGAATCTGTGTCATGATAGACCGCATCTTTTAATGCATCATGTGCATGTTGTAACTTACTCTTTATGATGGGGGGACCTAGAGCTACGCACTTTGTTTACAAGCGATGTAAAATATGCCAATTTTTATTACTGAACAAATCATCTTTTAGTTTGTGGCAAATATTCTAAAGATCCTTAACCAAAAAGAAAATATCACAAAACTCACTAATAATACGAAAAAATTGAAAAGGAATCGTTCATCACACTGCAGTCACAGTTCCACACACAGAGTGCGCATTTGCCATTAAAAACTGCATGCGCGATGAGTGGTGCGTAGCTTAAGGACCCGACCATACTTGTATCATGATGTAGCTCTCCTAAAAAGGCCCAAACCCAGGATCATTGATTAACCGAGACCGGAGACCCAGCATGAACTGAACACCCAGCAAGTTGTGGGAATGTGGCGTGTTCCTAACCCTACGGTAAAAAACATAGCATCAGTAGAGGCGCTGGTCCAAAAATTGTCCCAGAAAACAAGGATATCCTCATAAACCAAGACAAATCATGTCTTGATAAATTGAGACTGTCCTTGTTTATGGGGGACGTTTTTTTTCACTTCCCCCTACGGGACAAAGAAAGCAATTACGGAAATTGAGAGTGCTAAAAATAGATTCAGTGACCTCAATTCCCCCTGTTCACCGTCTATTTTTCATGACTTACGGTCTTCCAATAATCTTGTTATGAAACCTGATAATATGTTTACATTGATTGACTAACAGTTGATTGGTGTCGGCACTTGACATGTGAATGAACTTTCCTAGATTTCTTGTGTGAAGAAATCCTTATATACTGAGACAGTCCCTGTAAACTGGGACGATCCCAATTTTCTGACCAGCGCCTGCATGCATTTAATTTGCACTTGCACTTGCTGGTTGCAGTGGCCAGTGCAGTGCTTGCTCATTTCACTCGCCACTCCGTTTTATTCTGCCATTTGAATTACTCACGTTTCTATACAAGGCTGACAAAACCTGTAACCAGGGTATCTGCAAATCTGTCCTCTGATTTGGAGAGGGCTTATAATTACAAAAACATTGGCAAACACTAAAGAAAATAACCGTAAAAACACGGTTTTCACACCACTTTCTTTTGCTAGGTATGAGGAAAAGAGCTACGCATGTGACTGTACATATGTGCGTACAAGAATTAAAGGGTCAAAGCTAGTGCCAATTTTGGAATTAAAAACTGCTATCAAATCAAAGTAGTTTACCTAATCAATTCTAAGAATTCAATATATTATTTATAAAATTTAATTTTAATTTTTTTCTTGTTGATAATAACCACAAAATAAAATTATTTAGACATTAATTCTGCATTTGACGAAAATCAAAAGTTGGCAATACAAAAATGAAATATTCACCTTTTTTTTCATGCAGGCATACCTTCCAATACCGGCCGCGCGCGGCCTCCCATTGACTAGGGATTTGATGTTCGGTATCCAATGGGTGTCGATCTATTAATTCAGAGACGATTTTAGCTACAGAATAATTGTTTTATTATCTCAAGAAGGGAAAGACCCACATTACGTAAAGAATTATAGACCCATTTCATTATCTAAAGTTTTAGCAAAACAAATTAAAGAGGTTTTGGAGAGCATTGTACTAACAGATCACATGAAAAATAGGAATATATAGGAGAAGCAATCAGAACAATTGCAATATGATGATATGCTGTTTCGTACGTTATATAATAATATCCCTGATGCCCCCTTGCCCTCGCCTGTTACGCCACTGCCGTAGACCTGTTTCACTGGAATAATACAAATATTTAAAATTCAATTGTTATAACTTCGTTATTTGTTATCTGATTTTGATCAAATTTTTGCCTTGTGAATTTTACTCTATTTGAATATAAATATCTCCAGCCTATAGCTGGACCAACAATTCCACCCTGAAGATGAATAATTCATTTTATATATAAAATTCATCGTGGCCCATCGATTGTATTCTTCGCACGCTAACTAGGTTAATGAACTAGATTTCATCCTAGTGCAGATCATCTAGGGCCTACATGCTATTGACCGCGATTTCATTATGATATCCGAAGAGCAGATCGACGGTCAAACTCAAAACAGAGATCGAGAGATACTGTATATTATTTTTTGTCTTCAACTTAATTTCCTTTGCTGTCTAATATTTTTGTCACTTCTCAGCTTTCAGATGTTATGTTTCTCTCTCTACTCTGAATTTGCTGAATGATCCTCGTTTTGTCCCCCGGGATTGGAGGGGGGGGGGTACTGTGGTTGAACATCTTTGCCTGAACACCACCATAGAAAGAAATAAAAATAAAATATTCAGCATCTTCAGTGTGAGATACGGCGTTCGTTGGAAACGGTAGAATGGACCCTAATTTTTAACTAGATCTATAATATTTTTGCACCATGGCTTGGTCAGGTGAACAGAAGCGGATAGAGAATAAAAAGAAGAACTTAGATACGAGAATAAAATTCAGTTCATGGACTCCTATGAACCATGCACCTACCAAAGACAAGGTGAGCTTAATTATGTACCGATATAGGCCTATAATTAGAAGGCCGTAACCCTAGCTAGGGCCTAGGCCTAGTCCCATCTATTGATAATTATAGTAGGGTGCGTAAGCAGAGCTTGGTCGTTCGATCACTTTGACGTGTGTCCGGACAGGTTGTGTGTCCGGACGATCAATTTTAGAAAGTCATTTGGAAAAATTTGCAAGCGAAGTTTCATCAATTTTTAGTACAAAATGTTAGGAAGTATTATAGAGAACAAAATATAAGAATTAGGGCCTAAGATGATTACTTCCATTGAATTCACATTTTTACTAGTGTGTAATCCAAAGACAAAAAAAGAAGGCTTCAAAAATATAGTGTCCGGACACCCGACCCCCCATCCTACCATGGGCGAAGTTCGTGCAAGCTCCACTCCAATTCACTACCGCTACACTACGCTCCACCTACCCGAACGTCGGGACGGTGAACTCGATCAGATATTCCGAGTGACAAAGGTGGGATGGAAATGTTAAAATTGTAGAAAAAAATATAACAAGAAAATAAAATAAATTCACCACTCATTCAATGAACAAGGTTATGCATATGCTCTTCACCGTATTTCACTCTGTGTCCATCCTCCGGTTATCCTCAAAATTGGTGGTTTTAGGCCAGCATCTTTTTCCTCACATGTATGTATTATTTACGGCCGATTTCAAAACATCGCATGCGATTGGTTTGAACTCCGACCGATCGCATGCGATGTTTTGAAATTGGCTGTGAATAATACGTGTGAGGAAAAAGATGCATTTTTTTTTCATCATGTTACCATAAAAAAATTGGATCTAGGAAATTTATATTGCATTAGCGCTGCTCGCATATTATCATGCCAAATATTAAAAAACTTTTAAAATCCATTACTCTCTGATTTTTTAATGGGTTTTCATTTAAAATTTGGCAATATTTAACTCTATTTTTTTCTGCTTTTATTAAAACCAACATATTGTCAGGGTCAACTTCCCCTTTAAGTCTAAAACAGAGAGGATGCCCATTCCAGCAAAAAGTTGTCTTGATTTTAATGGATCTTGACTTCTAAATAGATAAATCAAATGAGCACAATGTCAATGATGAAAGATTCATAAAAATAATGTGTAAAATAAGAAAGATTTCATTTTCACTTGCAGCCTGATATCACCCTGTCTGTGTTGAGTCTCTAGAGTATAGAGGCAACTTATAGTGGAGCACACACCCGGGGGGGCCACTTACATTGACGAGTGGATACCATGCGAGACCAAAAAACACGTAAAAAGGATGTCTTTTTCACGATAGGGCACGTTAGGTACGTATCGTGATAAGGGTGTCAAAAGCACAAAGATAATGAAAAAAGGGTATCTATTTCGTTAAGGAAATAACGTGTTTAGGGTTGAATTTGCGGGGATGATAAAACAAAATTAAAATGTTTTATAAAGGATGTCATTTTGCCCCAACACTTCGTGTTTAGAGTCCGATTTGCTCGAGGTGTAGAAGGTGGGGTCGTACTAAACCAAATAAGGTAAAGCCGACGACCGAAAGACCCGTAACAATAAAACATTCCTGTACTTGTTTAGGGGTTCATTTCAGGGAATATTTGCCTGATCTAATCTACTATTAGAGCATCGGTGGTAGCATTTGTCTCATCCACAAGCGCTAACATCTAGCCACCTAACTCGCCAACAAAACAATTACCTAGCAGTTTTTTCTACCTTTGAGTTCCTAACACCAAGTGTCTACCGAGGAGACTACTAGGGCGTGAAACAGGCCCTAAACGAACAACAACAACAATATTTGCCAAGAGTATCGTTTTGTTTCCAATACTTGATAAGGGTAGGGTTTCACACGCAATACTTGTTAAGGGTTGATTTTCAGAATATAGAAATTACGTGTTTAGGGTGCTTTTCGAGACCCCTTGGTCGCGCATGGTATCCACTCGTGAATGGAAGTGGCCCCCGGGAGCACACACTCTAAAACAATTCTTAATTATATCAATTTTGTAACACAAATACCTAGTTCGGTTCATTTACATTAATGATCTGTTTTTCATTATAATGTAAAAAGTCATAACTCTCTTATTTTACTATTGATTTTGATGAAATTTTTAGGATTATGCCTGTATGAATTTTCTCTATTTACATGTACATGTATTCAAATGATGTTCTTTTTTTGGGGGGGGGGTTCTTTATGATTGTAAACAAGTAATTTAATTCCTTTAACATGTTTTTGCCAACAGGTATTCGAAGAAAGGCGGGAAGTCATCCAAAAATGGGTAAGGAACCCAAACTTTCATTTTTATTTTATTCTTGTTTTTACTCTTTTTCTGACTGTTTATTGTTGTGCTACTGTGTGTGAGTGTTAAAAATAGTTATTAAAACAAATATGATTACCCCGGTACATAGCTTCTTGAATTTACATACTCTAGGCATAACAGTGACGCAGCACTATTGTATGAGGGATTGTAATGACTGAGTGAAATTTTTTATCTTCAAAAGTTTATATGCTTATTTCAATGAACACCATGATAATCATGATGATTATTCCTCTGTCATTGAGAGTCAATACTCATCATCGTAACTGTTAAATTCTTCTCATTATCATTAGTGTTACATATGAGTAGTATAATGGTAATGACTTAAACAGTGATTGCACTCTGTTAATAGTTCCGCTACTTTTATCCAAAGTTAATTCTCTGTGTAATAGTATAAAAAGCTTAATAGTCAGTAATGCCATATCATGATTGTGATGCTTATTATTATAGTAATATTTTTACCATTCCCAGTGATTTGATTAGTAGAAATATATGCCTTGGAAATACTATTAAAGTGCAAAGGCATCAAAGTCTGAGACTGAGGCATGGAACAAGACATGTAGGTCTTTTAGTATGGCGCATGAAGGCTAAGGCTGAGCATCAAGGCACCACGATGCTGATATGTAGATCTCTCATTCAGTTCCTTCAATTCTTATTTTGTTTCAGTTTGACAAATGGACAGATGCACAGAAGAGAAATGTGATAGCAGACATCGTGGACCGTTGTACAATGTCCCAGCTCCAATACACCAAGTCATTGGTCAAGGTGCAGCTGCCAGTTGAACGTGTGGACTTCACAAGGGTATTACCTAGAGCACTCAGTCTTTACATCTTCTCGTTCCTGGATCCTAGGAGTCTCTGTAGAACTGCTCAAGTGAGTCAAAGACATTGAACTTGTTATCATCGTTAATCATGGATTTGACTGATATTGTCTGAGAATGACAACCTGGCAATCATGATGTCCTTTGTGACATGGTACCCACAACAAACAAGAGAAACTTCAAACATTTTAAAACATTTTGCTTTTACCCTGGTACTTATTACTAACTGGAAATATTTGACAATTCATACTTCACTTGATTCCTAAAGTGATTTCCATTTTTAGTGGATTTGATTGTGGATTTTGATCTTGATATGATCTAACTATGCGCTTATTCTATTAATATTGGTTTGCAGACATGCAGGAAGATAATATTTTACTTTATTATGAAGGTAAATTATCTCTATTTGCTTACATTGTTTCAGTTTCTAAATATTTGCACTACTTCCTTACTTTTCTTAAAATCATATTCTGTGGAATCAAAATATAATGCTGAGATTATCTTTGAGAAAGAAGTATCAAATAATTGAGTCAAATATATATCACATTTTGAAGTTTATTAGAATATACAGATATGATTACCGGTAATAATGAATTGTGATATTCTAAAACCAGGTTTGTTGGTACTGGCGCTACCTGACTGAGTTGGATCAACTATGGATGCCTAAGGCACTCAAGCTTGGCTGGTATCTGACATTCACTCCTAGCGTGTACGAGACAGGAGTCTGGAAGCGACACTATCTGGAGAATGTTCGTAGCTTACACTATCTTCCTCCAAAGGTGAGAAGCATATGATCTGTTTTAGGCTCTAAATGGTAAACTCATTTTGAGGGATTAGATTGAATGTTGTTTATCTTGATTTTCTTGAAAATAATAATAATAATAATTATTGTTGAATATGTACAATGTTTCAGTTTTATTCCATCTGACTGTCCTTAGTTCATTTACTTTTAATTTGGCTTGTCCTTTTCCACCCTCTCTCTCTCTCTCTCTCTTCCCTATCTTATATTTCCTCTGATATAATTTGTGAAGAAAGAATTATCAGAGTTCCTCTCTTCACTTTCTGTTTTACTTCCCTCCCTTGCTTTCATTTTGTCATTTCCTTTTCCCTCTCCCTACCTTATTTCATGTCTCTTTTATGATCTTATTTGCCAGTTTCACAGCTTTCTAATATTACATAGGATCTGGTATTAACTTTCGCCATTATTTTATGATTGCTACACTACCTTTGATCATAATCTAACAGTTTTTAAATTTCAAAATTGACAGGGTAAAGAGTTATTTTGTTTTTCTCATTTCTTGTAGGATGCACCAAAGCAGAAGCAGGTTACAACAAATGGCCAAGGTAACAATGAGAATGACCCCAAGAAGACTGTTACCCCACCAAGAAAGACTGCATGGTCCACTAAGAGCAAACCTCCAAAACCACTCCAGCATAAACCTTGGAGGGCCAATGCCCCTGTTGCCACGGATACACATCGCAATAATTATTTGGATAATGAGGATGAATTGTTGAAAGCAAGGTAGTTGGTTGAGTAAATTTGCCAAAACAAAAAAAAGCAAAGATCTTTACTTTTCTTTTTACTTAGACTATGCTATCGAGACAATACTATAGTTATTTGAAATAGAGTTTACCTCATCCCCTCCTTTGTGCCACTATCCCTCAAAGTTTTGTATTACCCATGTTTAAATTGTGATAAAATCCATCTGCATTAGGTTCTTAAATGTTTTAAACTTCTACATCATGATGTAATTCTATTTATTGTAATCAAATACTAGTAATAAGAACTTGTTTTCAGTGCACTTCAATTCATTTATTTTCTCTTTCAATCTTTTTACATTTACAATGATAGTTCAATAGACATATTTACAAAATATAATATATAAATCATTTCTATAATACAATAATGCTATGATATCGACCATAAGGTTTTACACTATACCTTTAATCTCACTTGTAAAACCACTATTTCATTCCTAGGCAAAGGAGAATGGAAAAGCTTGAAGCCAGTGGGAAGAGAAGACCACAAAGTGCAATGACCCCTGACAAAACGGGAAATTCCCCTCACATCAAGAGTAGTAGTGCATCAAAAACACTCCCATCAACACAGTTTAATGCTAAGCTTAAAAGAGCAAGATCAGCTTCTGTAAGTATGCTCAAAGTGTTTAATATGTCCAGTATTATTATGATAATAATAATATATGATAATTTCATAGTGCCATTTCCACTTTGACAAAATAGCTCATGAAGAAAACAGGGAAGAAAACTGAGAGAAAAATAGACAAATCTGTAATTTAGAAACACATTGAAACAAATAGGACTTCACGTTGTTATAGAAAATTACAGTTTGCATAGTCATGAACTATATTAGTATGATAGCTTGCTAGAGAACAATTTAGTTTTAAAATTTACTGAAAAATACAGAGGAATAATCTTGTTTTTCCTATCAGAGAAAAATTTGACAAAAATGCATTGACAACATCAATTTCTTGGTTTTCTTCCATGTTAAGCAGGAGTTGGTCCTGACATTCAACATTTAAAAGGACAAGTAGCATTATATCCATTATTATTTTGAGGAGTAAACCTAATGTTTTTTTTTGGGGGGGGGACGGGCAGGGGGGTCTGTAATTATTCCAGTTTGAATAGTGTGAAGTATGCTCCTTATATGATCATACAGATTTTTAATTATTGAATGGAAAGTTCCTACTGTGATGGGAACCAAACATGATATTGTTATTGAATATATGATTCTTACATTCCTCATTCCACAGTATAATAGAAATGTGTGAAAATTGGGAGCATTCCCAAATATTTATAATGTGCTGATATCCAAGGGGTCAAAGTTAGTTATTTCAAAGTTATGATTAGAGTTACGTAGTTATTTCACAATTGTTATTGAAGTTCCATTCCATAAGACAAACTCTGCTGGAAAGAAAGACAAACAGACATTTAGTTAATGTTTTATATTGAAACATATATGTACAAGCTCTTAGTACCATTTACAATACAGACAATAAAACTATTACTATTTTATTTTTTACATTTACATTTACTTAGAATATTTCTGCTGAATCATCCCATGGTAGACCAGATTGGGCCCAGTCCATGGCTGGGGGCGATGCCTCTAAAATGACAGCCAATCATATAGGCGGATTGGATGCAACAGTGAGACCGGCTCCAGTTCTAAAGCCATCCCGTTCAACCAATGCACTAAATAGGACAGAGAGAGATCCACCCAGTAAGTAAACATACATTGAATTCAAAATAAACTATTGAGGTAAAATGACTACACTGCTCTAGCCATTGTCTCTTATCTGCTGTCCTCTGGAATGCTTTACCAAATTCAATGAGATATCAAAGTGATTTATGTACATTCAGGAGATCCCTCAAAACATATCTTTTCAATGCATAAAAAACTAACTTTGAACTAATGGTCCAATCTAAATATCTCGATTACTTTATTCTTATATACCTTTCACTATTTCTTCTTTAAGCGCATAGGGACATGCTATGCTATGTGTGATGCGCTATACAAGAATTGAGCATTATTATTATTATAATAAAAATACTGAATGTGATTATTTCTTTAAGTGCCTTTCCTAAAAATATGCAAAGTTCTTCAAAGAAAGAAGAGATAAAAAGGAACTTGAACATAAATGTATATTCAATAGATAAAAAGAAATAACAAAGAATATTAGCATGATAGGGGATTAAAGGTCTACCTAAAGAATGATGGCCGTTGAAACAAACTGGTTTTTACAGAAAGATTTGTTGTAGATTATCCTAAATATATTTCTTATTAAGTGCACTTGTTTCAAAGTGTTGACACTGTTCACTCATTCTTAATGGAATGCACTCATTCTTAATGGAATGCACTCATTCTTAATGGAATGCACTCATTCTTAATGGAATGCACTCATTCTTAATGGAATGCACTCATTCTTAATGGAATGCACTCATTCTTAGTGGAATGCACTCATTCTTAATGGAATGCACTCATTCTTAATGGAATGCACTCATTCTTAATGGAATGCACTCATTCTTAATGGAATGCACTCATTCTTAATGGAATGCACTCATTCTTAATGGAATGGTGATCATGTGTTTCACTATTTGAATCTTTCTGCATCACTGATTTTTTTGGAAAAGATATCACTCAAGTATAAATTGTCAACATTACTCCTAAAAAGACTCGTAATTTTTAAGGTCAAATTGATATTATCATGTATTATTCATTATGTTAATTTTCACGTTTGTCTTTTGCAGGTGGAGTTCATTTTGCAGTGAAGGGATGGAAAACAGTTGAGTATTCAGATGATGAGAGTATAGGCTGATGATAAACATCCCTCCCCGATAGGTTTGTGTGCTGTAATAAAGATGTACTGCTGCTTAATTATAAATTGAAGAACAGGTGCATAATACTCTTACTCTTTTGAATAGGGATGTCTTTTACCTGGCTTAAGATCCGCCTCCAAAATGTTCGTTCTCATATCTATTGTGGCCAACTGCATAGGATTACCATGACAACTGGGGCTCAAGGTCAATTTGGAACCAAGATATTCATGGTAGTTATCTCATTGTGATGTGAACTGGCTTTTGAAATGAAACAGTACTTATGTTCATACTTTTTTTCCCCAAACAATTTATTATTTGTATTCTTTGTGAAACATAATTCAATTTATGGCAGTACTTACTGCAAGACTTGAAATGATAATTGTCATTTTGAGATTATTAACGTACGTATATATGTGGCAAATAATAAAGTAAATTCACAATTGTAATGAAGTTTTATTTTCCGATTATCTTACTACCTGCATTGAATGAAAGTAAGAAAAGAAAATTCTTCAAGTTTGAAGCAGAAATCAGACAGTGCAATAACCAGGATTATGTTTTCTTTTTTTTGAAAGAATGTGAATTATCCTTGATTTACCTGAATTCAGCAATTCTAGAAGTGAGCAATTGCAATCAAAGTTCAAGACCCAACCTGTCTCCCTTTTCCCTGTTTTTGACAATAACAAGTGGCAAATATTTGATTTTTGTCATAAAGATCATTGAGTCAGATCAGGTACATGGGTAGATGCTGTCAGGAATCATTCTTTTGTGAAAGGATTGACTCATGTCTTAATAGATGGCTTTATCATTATCCACTTAGGGGGTGTTGCAAGAAAATATTTGCAATTAATTGCAAATATTCTATTGCAGTTTTACAAGTGAAAGATCAAATTTAGCTCGAGCAAATGAGATTACATTCCTTGTTTCGAGGAGCAGATAAGCAGTCAATCCCAAATTTGCAATTAATTGCAAGACATATGATTGATTTAGGGACCAAAATAGACTTGCAAATTGATCGCAAGTTTCTTTGAACACCATATGATGATCTTAATTCTCAGGTTGTCTAATGTCATCATGGCTAAACCCACTTGATTTCATGTCAAACTGGTCTAATTGCCATTCGGTCCAAACATCACTTGATAAACTTTATAATAATAATAATTGGCATTTATATAGTGCTTTATCAATCTACGACTGTTCAAAGCGCTTCACAATTATTATTACCCGGTCACTGGATTCATAGCATTTCAAGCAGCCTGTTAGGCGCAAACTTGCTAAACCAACCACAATGACGGTTGTTTCCTACCGGTACCCAATAAGCACCTGGGTGAGAGTGGCAAAGTGTGGATTGACGCCTTTGCCAAAGGGCGCTAGGCCATGGTGGGATTCGAACACACGACCCTCTGATTCCAATGCGAGAGTCAGAACCGCTACACCACGGCGCTTCCACACTTTATCACTTTTTTCTAAAGAAAATATGGTTTATTATGAGGTCAACTAAATATTGTTGACTGAGTAGTGTGAGACCAGGTGGATATTATACAAAATGGTAAATGGTATAAATGACAATTAGATCAAATGGTTAGAACAGTTTGGTTGTAGATGAACAAGGATAAGACCATATGGGATGAGACCAAATGGAATGTAAACAAAGTGGGTGCACACTACATTCCTTGGTTATTGAATGAAATTATGACTTCAATGTTCTTAAAACTGCCTTATTTGATTCAAATTATGTTTTCTTTGATACTTTCTTAGAGTAATCACGATGTCATTCTTTATAATCTCAAGTCACCTTGCTTTGTACATAATGTGAATAATGTCTATAGATTTTTATTTTTGTATCAAGTATTTGTAAAGATGTGTGTACAGTGTTAATATTATTTGACAATATTGATAGTTCCTATTGTCCTAGTATGATGGTGTGTGTTTTGTAAATAGTGAAATACATAATATATGGTAAATCAGGGTGCTGCATAAACAGTCGCTGGATTGCCCGGGGCAAGTACTGGTAAAACTTAGAGTCGGGCAAGTGTTTTGAAGTAAAGACCAAAACTACTTGCCTGAATTGGGCAAGCAAAATTCTCACAGTAGAATGACCAACATTATGGTTGATATTGTCCCTAATTTTGGTCATGGCAGGCAAGATAAAATCACTTTGGAAAAAGAAATGCAATAACAAAGTAGATCAGTTCATGTCAAAAGAGAGAAAAAGGTCAATGGCTTATAAAACCGCAAAATTTTCGTTTGAAGAGGTAAAACTTTTTTTTTGCAATGATAGATTTTTGGGCAAGTATATTCCAACTATTTAAAAATTTACTTGCCTGACTGGGCAAGTGCTTCTAAAAAGTTATGTAGCACCCTGGGTAAATGTTATCTGATGTACCACTTAAGAACAACAACAATTTGTTCTCATCTTTATAGAATCTTGTGAATTCCCTAGTTAGATTCATTATGATGCAATTTAAAATATTCTCAGCTAGAAAAATAAAAAGATTTTTTTATTGGAGATATAAGCAATAGAGGCATGGCAATAAAGATTGCAGTACCATGATATTTTAATGCATGACCTATCAAGTAAAATTGCATTTCATTTCCCCCTCTTTTTGTGATTTAGTAGTTTATTAGAAACAATCCAATTTGACAGCCTCATATAAAATGAGTTATGAGAAATGGAGGTGTTCAAGGGTAATGTGATGATAATAATTCAGTGAATCATAGTCTTCCCTTCTTTTGTTTTGATATTCCTAATCAAACTAAACCAACATGTAGCTGTAACCAATGAGAACTGTGTTTTCCTGTCGCCCAACTGCTTGAGATTTGAAACCACAGAAATCTAAAATCCTACTTCAGAGATTTAATGGAGACTTATTTGATTCTGTAGATGTATATACAGTGCGTATCAAAAAAAAGTTTACACTTAGAAAAAATGCTGTAAAATCATACATTTGTCATATTCTGAAGATTTTTCCACATTTTATCATTGGTACAGATCCATTTAAGCAAATGACGATATAATTGTCAAAAAATATTTCCGCTTGAGTGAGCACCACTTTTGAAAAGTTAGTGAAAAATGATTTGCGCAGAACTTTGAAATAGTTATGCGAATAAAAGTAGACCATAATCATGGAGAACACATGGAATTTAGTTGTAAAATTGATTTGAAGATATCTTTTACCCTTTTAAACTTGTTTCCTTACCCGAAACACTTCGAAGAGTGCATTGAGCCCCACCCACTCCCCACACACCGAGGCCGTCGTTACGATATTTGCTTTACACTGAGCTCTCATTTACATGAAATGGCTTAGGCTTGATTTTTATTTTGTTAATCATTTTCAAGCTTGGAAAAAGTGTGGAGGAACAAGTATTAAATGAAAAATTGAGTGTAAACCCACTTTAAAAGATAAAAACTTAGTGCAAAATGCTGGAGATATCTGAAATAAACTTTTGTTCAGAATCAGTTATGTCCCCAGATCCAGCTGGCACAAAAAGGGTGAAGGCTGTGCTTACTACATGTTGAAATTTCAATTTGGGTGGCAAAATTGCTACAAAATGCTTGAATGTATCTGTTTAATTTTAGTTGACTAAAATTGCAAGGGAAATGTATGAGAAACGTTGTGCAGGGTAAGATTGATTTCGCCCTTTCCCCTTGACACAGCGTGAAAACAAGCATTTCTGCGCAAACAGATTTCTGCGAGCTTTACAAAAACGGACAGTGCTCACTCAAGTGTAACATTCTGTCAAAACTTTTACTTTCATCAGATAGATGAGACCCAAACCAAAGAGTGTATGTGAAAAAATTACCCACATGTTGTATATTTTTTAATTCCCAGGGCTTTTTCAAAGTGTAAACTTTTTTTTGATACGCACTGTAGATGCAATCAATATTTGTGTTTTATATTCAAGTAGATCCCAACAAACTTTGTTTTGGTTAACATATAGATCTTTATTTGGAAAGCTCTAGAATAGGAGTTTCTGAAAAATATGAGAACAATGAAAGTGAGCTGGTAGCTTAAACATTATATTTGGAATTGACTGATTAAACCTTTTTGCTATGTGGATTGTGGATATTTTTCTAGTATTTCAAATGTGTTTATTGTACAATAATAACATTCTTAACCCTAATAAGACTGGGTGAGGGGGCTGATTCAGCCCACCTCAACATTTTTCACGATGAATCTGCCGCGCAATATTTTTTCCCCGCATTGTTCACTGACTTTACTTTCAAGTCTCTTGCAACTTTTTAGACCAAAATTGGTTCTGAAATGATAAGTAGTTACATGCAGACCTAAAATTGCTCAAAAACATGAATTCGTATACAAATCCAATGCAAGTAGTGTTTTTAGCCAAAATTTAGTTACGTATCATTATTTTCTTTTTTACTAATTATTATCATTTGCTTTCATCTTGTTTGTAGTCAAAATAAAGTCCCGGCCAATGTCCATTGAGAAAACAATAAAAAACAAAAAGTTGAAAAACATAGAAATACATAAGAAATTCAGAAAAAATGGGAAAAAAATAGAAAATAAATGTGATATTGATTTTTTTAAAGTTCATTTGATCAGAATCCTATAAAGAGTCTGTGAACCAAAAATGAGCATTTTAGGGGCATTATTTAGTTAATTAGAGTAAACTTGTGATTTTATGCATAAATTAGAATAATTGATTTTCACAGAATTTGTTTTTACTGTTATGAAGCTTATGTCATGGGTATTTAATGTGGATGCCAATTTTTGTTGCAATCAACAGCCGAGATTTATTCAGCCCCCATCTTCTTAGGCATCAAAATGGCCCAGTCTCTTATGGTTAATGAAGTGATATTGCTTTGTATATTAGCGATCCTATTCACTTTTCTTTCCACATGTGTTTGCCGACAGACAGGCTGTTCTAGTTATAGGCATATGTACAGGTATTTCAATTGATTTATAACAGTACATTACTAGCAAAGTTTCACTGTAAGCATGTAAATGTATTATATTTCATCTAATTTTATTCATTTATTCTATTCTAGCCTGTTTCATTTCATTTATTTAAATCACATATCTAAATTTGCCACTCTCCACCCAAGGGTAGTGTATGGGGCACATTGATATCAATTCATTCCTTGAATTAAATAATCTTTAGGGAAGCTTTGCTTAACGATGAATAGTCTATACATGTATGTATCTTAATTATCCTCTATGATGGATATGTATGCACAAATCAAATGCACCTACTTTTCATGATCACTGTATACAGTACATTGTGTACAATAATCTCAGTAAAGCAATTTAAGTATCATTCAAGAGTGTAATTTATGGATGCTGTGATATAATGGGAAATGCAAATAAGCAATGTGCAGTGTTTTTATGATGTATTTTTTGTATTTTGAATTTTACAAGCAACTTTTGAAGCACTAATTCAGCTTTTAAATACACTTGAATTGATATATGTTTTGTCTGATTAACTGTACATGTTCTATGTGTAATCATGTAATCTTATTCAGTATCTATTGGTCTCTTTTATAATCATGCCTTTCTTTTATGATTATTGCATTGTGACTACTATGTTTAGTAACTACATGTTTCTAATATAGGGAGGGATTGACAGAATGCCAGTCATTTATGTGTAATATGTATTGTTGCTTAATGCTTTAGCAATATTAATACCAAGCTACAGTCTTTGTTGAATAAGCTTGCATTTAACAATTGGCATATTAAAAATCTAACATTTTGCAAATTTCTATGAGAATATCTTCTCAGGTTTTGCTTTTGTTCAGGTGAAATTAGATGAAGTATCCTATTTTTAATGAAGTTCAGTAATTACTTTAATAACTCTTTCTTTGCATCATATGTTTTTTTCTCTTCTCCTATTTTGCTTTCTTTTTTTCTCCCCCTCTCTCTTTATCTATCTATCTATCAATCTATCTGTCTGTCTGTCTATCTATCTATCGATCTATCTCCCCTCTTCTTTCACCCCCTCTCTCTCCATATCTCACCCCTCCTCTTTCTTCCCCTCTCCCTCGCCCCCCTCTCTCTCTTTCTTTCTTCCTCTCCACCTATGCTGTCACATCCTCTATCATAATTTCTTGTCCTTCGCACATAAAACAACACACGAAAGCCACAATTAAAATAAAGATACATTTTAATTGCACATTCAATGGAAAAGTCACACAGAATAAAGAGCTATACTTTGGAATATAATACGATATAGTATTTATAATTGCACTAAAATGGATAATATTACAGATTTTCATTTTGTGAAATTATCCCATCTGGAACCTTGAAAAATAAAAACCTAGATTTAAATTTTCTCTGGTAACAATTCCAGTGTAATTCTCTAGTTCACCTAATTTATCTGAATATTGACACATCTGAATAAATTGTAGCGATAGGGTAAATTGAACAACCCCCTTTTTATTTTTACAAAACACATTTTATCGAAACATTGTGTCAAGGTTTATTTTATTTATTTTCATTTCCCCCTTTTGTAAATAAAGGTGTGTCAAACATCAGATATCATATTCAATTAATAAAATGTTACTCAAATTTGGATTTGGTGCAATGTAGTCAGTGTATGGGCTTCAAATAATAATTTGCAGTCACTATAATATGAGGCATTACTTTGAGTCTTGTAATCATGGAACTAAAATTTTGGGGAAATTCGAAATAAAATTAGTTGATGACAGTACAAGACCATTTTAACATAAACAGAAATTGGCGGCAACGGGGGACCAATCCATGATTACTTAATGATGAAAAAAGAAAGAAAGAAAGGAAGGAAAAGAGAGGTTTCTTTTTCATGCACATCTATTTCTTCCATTTAAAAACACCTCAAACACTGCTTTGTTGATTTCGTCTTCCTCTATATGAACAAAATACACCGACCTCACTTCTTTTTTAAATAACTTTTGTAAAACGTGTAACAGAAAAAGTAGTTCACAAACTCATGCAATTGGTACATACCCTAACTGTCAATGATTTTAATTTTGTTCTCGAATTGTAGAGAATGATAACTTTGTTCATACCTATCCCATATATACCTACACCAATCAGATTCAAAGGAAACAAAAAGGATAATGAACTTGAATCGGGAGTAGAGAAAGACTGCAACCGAGTAATTCAATGGTATATCCATAGTTTGAATACACTGGTTATAAAAAGATCAAATATTTATATGCAAAAATAATCTTAAAGTCTGTAGGTCCTATATATACATGAAAGATAAGAACTAAAACGAAATATCTTAGACCACGTCTGTTAGTTTCAAGATGATAATTTGGGGCTTGCACATACATTTATATACATGAAAATTACTTTTGCATGAAATAAAAATGCCAGAAAAATATTTTTTGGAATAACGCTTTGACATTTACAGAAATCCAGATATTTTTTATTTCTTAAAAGTCAAGTCCACCCCAGAAAAGTATTAATTTGAATCAATAGAGAAAATCAGAGACAAATTCAAACAATCTAGAAGTACTTAAACCAAAATCAATGCGTAATCCAGTGACGTAAAAATGCTGAGAGTCGATGATATTTCTCTGTCACTATTTTTTTCCAGTTGTTTTTATTAATTATATAATCAGGGGCGGATCCAGCTTTCGCCAATAGGGGGGGCCGAAAAATATTTTCAGCAACATTTTTCTCGATTGGCCGCCATAATTCTATTTTTTGTTGGTTTTTCAGGGGGTAGTCCTAACTAAAGACTGAAGTTTTAAGTATATGTTAGTTTTTATTGTTATAAACAAGATAAGGTATCTCATGTGGTCATAATATATAATGCGAGCGCGAAGCGCGTGATAAAAACATTCTTTGATATTTTATGTCCTTAGAACTGAAGATTCTGAGCAGTTTTTATAATCATGAACAAAGATAAGTATCCAACTAAACAATGCGAGCGCGAGCCGAAACGTGAAAATTAAGGGACTCAATTAGGACTGTTTTTAGTGATTAATGAAGAGGATACAAGTATCACCAATTAAATAATGAGAGTGATATTCCGACCTGAAAACTGGACGGTCTAAGCGCGTTTTTATTTAAAATTAAAGAACAAGCTTGTGTGTCTCAAACAATTAAATGCAAGCGCGAAGCACGAGCTTAATTTTTTTATTATACTGACATGATACAGGAGCATTTTGACAAATTTTGGAAAAAATTTCCAAAGAGGATAGGTATCTCACAAAATAAAACAATGCGAGCGCGCAGCGCGAGCTGAAAATTTTGATATAACAATTTGTGTAAATCAAACAAAATAATGAAAGCTTGATGTGTGAGCTAAAATATTGTGTGCAAATTGATTTCAGAACTGGATTTATATAAAGTGCCATTTAATCCTCTTGAATGGGATTCATTACACAGGCAATGCGAGCGCGATGCGCGAGCGAATTTTTTTTTATATAAAGTCTATTTTCCAATTCTTCCCCTCATCTTTTTCTTGTTTCCTTTCGGGGTCGGGCCGGCCGTTACGAGGCTGTAAATTACACATCATGGTATAATAGCTCTTTCTTACTTTTCTTCCTGCTTTTCGTAATTTCTATCAAGATAAAGAGTACACTTTTTTCTGCAGGTTGTAAAAAAATAGGGGGGCCGGGGCCGGCTCGGCCCCCTCCTGGATCCGCGCCTGATAATATATAATTTTTTACAGATATGACATTAAGGACCGACTTGACTGAAACATAAAATTTTAAACAATGGTAATTACACATGTTTGGGAGGAATGAAACTTTTTGTCACAGGACAATGGGGAGAAAATTAAAATATTTCATATTTTATACCCCCAAAAATAAAAAAGAAAAAGTGAGTGAATGACGTCATCAGTCCCCCATTTTGTATACGGACCATGTGCATGTAAACATTTTGTGAAATAAAGTGAAACGTAATATAATGTGATAACTTTCTTATTTTACATCTGATTTTGAAGACATTTTCCATGTTGTGCTTGTTGGATTTTCATTCAGATAAAATTTTTATTGGGATGGACTTATCCTTTAATTCATAGATTGAATATACACAAACCTACTTAACATTTTTTTTCATGTGACATCGCATCATGCATATTTCTCTTCCAGAATTTTGATTCAAAATACCTTTTCATATACTAGTAGCAGATCAGGGGAGCGTTTCATGAAAGGACTTGTCAGACCTTTTATCCGACACGTCCCATTTTATCCGACAGTTGCCATAGTAACAGTGCTTCTTAGCCAATCAATATCAAGAAAATTTGTCAGATCTGACAACATGCAGAAAAAAATGTTGATGAAACACTCCCCAGATGATGATAGAGTGGTATCGCTTCAATACTTATTCAATCCCAGAAAAGTTTTGATAACTTGATCATTCATAAAGTTACGATATTTTTCATTTGATCGGAACGAACTTGTTCACAGTTTTGCTTTTCATATTAGTTCATTATATTGCGATTCAGAAGTCAAACGACTTGAACTTCGTAATATTCCCGATGTTTATTTCAGAGCGGGAGCGATAGATTCTTGCTGTTTCGGCTTAGCTTCGGATGTCGTTCCCGAGTTAGAGGTCGAAAAATCCCGTCCGAACCAGACGCATTCTCCTCTTCATCCACCCTCGTTGACTTCAGAAGATCGGCCGTCATCGACCTCGGATCGCCGGTCGCATCGGACGAGCTACTGTGTGCATAGGAGTGGGGACGTCGGGATCGAGAATCTATAATGAGTGAAATACAACAGAAGGAATTATAAATAGATAGATCATGAGATTATACTAGGCCTATTTCCTGTACCGGAATTTCATGTTTTGGCTTGGTATGAACACTTCCATAAAATTAAAAACACATTAAGAAGGCCTCATTTCAAACAGATGGGCATACAAATATCATAATTGTTAATTCCTCACTAATTAATTATTTAATTAAGTAATTAATTCATAATCAACTAAATAATTATTTGATTAATTAATTCATTCATTTATTTGATTTAGTTTGATCGATTTATTTATCATTCTTTCATTTTTACACACATTGAAATGAACGGAGGCTCATACTGGAATGATGGCTCAGTGGTCAGGACGCCCGCCCGCCTAATCACATGAAAAAAGAAGGTCTTGCATGGGACCAATCATCAATCGAGTCATCGTAAAATACTTCTAAAAAATGGGACCTGGTTTCTTGCCATGTGCTCGTCGTATAAAACAGATGAGAATCAAATTATATTTTCATTTCCCTAACAATGAAGGCTAGATATTTTTCATTTTCCATGTTGTGTGTAGAATGTGTTTGTCACATCTGGCCTAAATTTTGCTGCTATTGCGTTAAATGAATAATATCCAAAGAAAACAAAAGCAAAATACACGTTCAAGGATGTTTTGAAAATATGTTTTCGGGCGTCTGTACATCAATTGCGTTAAGTGCCCCGGGAGTTACTTATCCTAGTAGTATCATAATACCCCCCCCCAAAAAAAAAAAATAGTCATTGTATCATTATCATCACTTTCATCGTCGCCGTCATTTTCACAATCATCACAGTTAAAGCTATTCATTAATCACTTTTCACCGTCATCACCATCAACGCCATCTTTAATAGTATATTATTACATCATCATCGTCATGAGCATGGTGATCACCACTACCTCAACGACCCATATACAGCAACGTAAGCATGCAGACACTCAAATTTGCGAAATCAAATAAGTATGCACATATTCTGTCAACTTTGTGATGATCGTTAACATTTTTTGCCCATCGTTTCATTTATTAAACTCCCGATCAAACTCCTCGATATTGGACTTTTCATATTAAAAATAATCCCATGATTGAGAAAGCCAGACTAAATTGATAACATTTTAATGCTGCACGAGGTTTAAATGCGGTTTATTCTAGACTCCCAAACTGGAACACGTCTGTCGGAAAGAGATTTTGAAAGGTTTGCTCCCAGAAGTATTAATGGATATGAAACATTATAAACATGACTCATTACGGCGTATGATTGCTATTAAATGAGAGGGGGGGGGGGTTCAACAAAAGTTTTTATATGCGTCGCAATTTCAGAGAATGGTCCCCAAATTGTGCAATTAGGGGGTATGTCATGTATATATATGGTTGCATTCGTTTAAGGGGGTATCGTTGACATAGACAAAGAGAAAAAACATAAATGTGGATTTGAAAAAAAATCCCAACTGCCTTGTACATAAATATCATGCAAAGGCGTCACTCACGCTTATACCCGAATCAAACACTTTCAGATTGTTCTCCGAGTAAAGTGCTATAGTGCTGATAATTATTACGTATGTTTAGAATGCACATTAGAAAAAAAACACTGCATGCCCGGCATGCCCTTTTCTCAGAATTGAGAATATTGACATTATTAATGTAATAATTCTATGACAATAAAGATTACTATTGGCATGATTGAGAAATTTGGAAGAAGAAGATTTTTAATTCCTTCATTTTCAGGTGGCTGTTTAAAATTTTTAATGGGGTCTAACAAATGACTTTCATCTAGGTGTAAGAATGAGTGGGATGCTTGAATGTTAATCATTCAGATAATCCTAAATGTTTGAATTTGTCTATCATCTGTCTTGGCAGTGGAGCAGGGTTCCGTAGCACGCATGAGAAACGGATTACTGACTCACCAACTCAGACATGTTCGACATGTGAGAAATGTAAATGGTATATCACCCCCCCCCCCTGTTATGAAAATGTCAACATTTTTGCACGCTCGCTTCGCCTTCTCGCGACTTTTTTGGGGGATAAATTCTGCCCGATACGCCATATCTGGCCCCCTCCACAATTTTGCCTAATTACACCACTACCTGTTCATACCATGATTATGACCGGAAAATTTTTGGCTCTTGCCCCCCTGACCACCGACCCCAGCCTGTTATGCCCCTGAACTAAACTTGATGAAATTCTTATTGCGTTTATGATCATAATTTTTATATAGTACAATACTCTTGTATTGGAAAGTGTGGTTCAAAATTCAAAAGCTCCTAGTCTGTCGTCTTAACACCTCGTGTAAACGCTTCTCGATATTTTCAATACAATTCATCCAAGAGCGTTCCACGGACCCTGGTTTGAGTCTGCATTGAGGCGAATTATAAAACCCCTTATCAGATTACCAGAGGTAATTTTACACTTGATGCGTTATTTTCAAATCAAAGAAATAATTAAAACTCTTGAAGAATTGATTATTTTCATGAATTTCTCCTCCCTTCTCATCACTTTAAAAAGTGTGCCGCCCCCTAGCATCGAGTCATTGTTAGCAAATCATAATCATGATTTCTTTGGAAATATAAATAAATTTGATCAATATTTTCTTTTGAGAAAATGGCAATTTGGATTATAAACACAATATGAGATCACAATAACGAATTAAAAATTTTCGTTTGCCCTTACGGACCTTACTTGCCATGCACTTTAACCCAGCTTCAAACAATTTTTATCGTTGTAATAATAAGTTATGTGATATTCCCATGTTACATTAGAATATTGAGAACAGTTAAATATATGCATTAAACATATTCAATAAAAGAGATCAACGTTCCCATTCGAGATGAGTATTATGACCCCTTCCGCATCCACCCGCCCCTCTTCACCCCCTTCTCACCCGACCGCTATCGTCAGTCATTTTATTATAAACACGTGATACAAGAAGTAAAATCTGAAGAAGGATATAAGGAGTGAAAGCTAATTCCGTTCCCGGAGCAACATTGCCTTTCATTCCTTAAAAAAAGGAACACTAGACATTGATTTTTTGGTGGGTGCATGCACAGCAAAAACTGTGGTGTTAACCGGTGTAGGACCACACCAGTTATTTTACACCGGTGTTAAATTGGTGGTGTTAGTTTTACACCTATAGGTGTTTTTACAACACCTTTTGTTGTTACATTTACACTCTTTGGTGTTATGTTTAATCTCTAGGGTGTCATTTTAACACCTCAGGGTGTGGTCCTCTATTAACACCAATTGGTGTCAGTTTTAACACAGCAGTTTTTACATTGTGGGCTCATAGTCTGAGAATCGGCAAAGCAAAATCGAATTCTCATCAAAGCGATATTACAAGCGAACTTGATTTTTTTTCCTTATCCATGTGGTTTTCACTAAACGTATTTCAACTTTCAGGTCTCAGGTAAACGAGGGAAGAAAAAAAGGGGGCAATTATGATATATAAGCGATGCACTTATGATTTAATGTGTGTTACGAATGAAAAGGTGAGACTTGTCCCCGCCCAAGCATCCTTCTTCACACACTTCCTCGGATTTTTTCCCCGTTCACTTCTATGTAATAAAGTATTCAAAAAGGGACCTCGGAAATGTATCATACGATTATCTCTTGTTATCCCTTTAAAAAGTTTTGATAAAAGCATGACTGTGTCCATAAATGCCAACATTCATTAGCAGTTGTCTGCTTTGGGACACCACATCAAGCAAATGTCTGATGAACAATCACAAATGGTTTCCCTCATTTTCTCATGAGGGGAAAGATGTGATCATCGTAACATGGAAAACGATAAGTATATTTAGATGGGGGTTTTCTTCAGACCAGTGGGACATTTCAACGTCTGTACAGAAATTTATCAATATTGCAAGAAAAATGGAGCAGTTTAGGGCTCATTCAAAAATTACTAGTTAATAGGGTCAGCTGGGTGTAACTGTTATTCTAGTCATATTTGACTATTTTCTAGTCATATTTTACTCGAACAGAGTTATTTCTTACAGGAATATATGTCAGAAATGTGATTGCCATATAAGTTGCTCCCAGCTGACTACTGGTCTAGTCAATTTGACTGATTTGTTTTAAGAGTGTAGATCATATTTTTGCAGTCCTATAGCTATGTGTGATTTGAATTCATAAATTTACTTCATGAATATGATGAAGGTCTGTTTGCAAACAATTTAGTTTGGGAAAGGAATTAAGATGGTAGGGTTGCCGAGCTTTGCCATTACTATTCAGAAGATCTTAGAGAGCATGCTGTCAATTGCATACTTTTGGTTCATAATATACACAATATACGCAATGATAATCATCATGAAACAAAAATATCCATTGGTCAATGGAGTTAACTGTCGCACAAGAGACCCATTGGTATCATTATGTTATCACTGCATGAAAGGTTTTGTTTTAATCCTCATTTTGTAATTATCATTGATATGAGATGACTTGAAATCAAGTTGATACACTAGAATCCTATAGTTATTATACATGAATCTTAACATGGAGCAATGTTTCGGAAAAAATACAATTTTTTGGTAATAAATGATATCAAATGTGTTGATGAAACTCGTAATTTTGAAAAATACAATACAATGATTTAACGAAGAATTACAACATGTGTGTCTGTGTGAGAACAGTGGGTGGGGGCATTCCATCCCTTGTAAACTCACCAGTACGCTAGTGATAAGATAGCAATCAAGACATTTGTCTGGATCAGATTTAATGTTACACCCCTTTCACATTATACATTAGTGGGCCGAACCTGCCAGCTTGGCTACCATCCGCGAGAAGCACGTCTGAAAGTTGCCTTCACGGAAAAGAAGTTTAATTTGATTTCCTCCTGTGGGTTTATCTTATTAACACGAATTTCATAAGAGGGTAAACAAAAGGTCGATATGTAGTATGTATATTGTCCTTAATAAAGCTAGAACAACAGAGCAAAGATTATGATTTCCATTATATTCATCGAGTTTTGCTGATAAATGTACATTTGAATAAAATAATAATAATAATATATTCCGCATTTATATAGCGCTTAATACATCGGAACGACGTCTCTAAGCGCTTTACAGACATATTATTACAGACATATTAATTAGGACTACCGACAATTAAATAAAATCACACGGAGAATATAATTTAATAAATTAAAGAAAATATAATATATAAAAACATTATCCGCATAGATAGTTTATGGTATTTCGGGAACATGCGAAGTAAATAGAAGTGGGTGATGCAACAACGAATTCATCGAATTACCGAATTACAAGCATCAGTATCTCTTATATTATATTATGTTTGTATTCAATTAAATGCTTGTTCATTTGGAATACTTGGTATATGTACTCTATTTATACCAGTATGACGAAAGGATTTTGAATCTTGAACCTTACGTAATATCTTGATCAGTTGTGGCTTTTGCAGTCTATAATAAATTTGAAGTGCAAATGATTTAAAGTTTTATTTCGTTAAAATTTATCATCGTATATGTGAAGATATATACTAGCACATTTTCAGAAAAATAAAACTGAGCATCATTTCAACTTCAAAATTCTCATTCTATGATATTATAACCTTCAATATGTATTTCTCATTCACACTGCAAAAATTCCGGTGTTGATTGAACACCAACCCGGAATCTATATACGCCCACACTAGAGAAGTATTGGAACAACACCAGTTTGGAATCAAACCGATGCTGTTTTAATACTAATTGGTGTTGTATAATTAGACCAAAATGAAATTAATGCTGTTTACCATTTCTCTGGTGTGGACGTATATAGATTATGGGCTGGTGTTAAATCAACACCAGAGTTTTTGCAGTGCTCAGACATTGGAGTCCTACCTCATGAATTGTGGTATTCTTTCAAAATAATGTTAAATGGCAGAGCGCCTGCCAAGCAATGTATTTTCTCTAATCCCCATTTACCTCTTCGTTCTTATCTCACCCCTAACATATTGCTTTGGGTAGCTCTGATTTAGAAGTGTTCTCCTTTGGTGATTGAAATCTGGCATGTTCTAAAACTTTCACTTCACTTGATTATTGTAACTACACTTTCAGGAAGACGTTTTAAGTGGCCTGTTCAATCGCATACTCCATTTGATGGAAATGTATTAGAACATTACAGGGGCCACAGAAGCCACGGGGGAGGGTCAGCCCCCCACTTTTTTTCCAAAACTGTGTACAAAAACGTAAAATTTACCATAAGATTGTGACTTTTCGCATGATCAGCCCCCTCCCCCTTTGAAAACCGTTCCGCGACCCCTTCATTATTCTCGGTCACCATGTCGATTGATGTGGATATGTCTTGCTCTGCAATCTGTGAAATTCTTGGTTGTTTTCGTAGTATTTATAATTTCATTCAATTTGTATTCCATTATCAAATTGCAAATAGTAATACAACTTTTTTTTATCTCTTCGCCTGAATACAATTTTAAGCGACACTCGGGGCCCTTTTTTCCGACGGCTGTGTCGTCAACCAAATCTTATGGAGTATTCGAGAAGTTTAGGCGGTTGCGACTTTCGGGGGGAATAGAGAAAAAAAAATGATTAAGAAATGGGGAAAAATGAACAAACTCGTAAATATGCCGACATCAAAAGTCAGAAGGGGTGTGATTTAAATGCTATCCTCTAGCGTGAGATATTTGAAATTTTGATTTTTTTTATACTTGTCCAATGCAGTGTTTTCCCCCACAGATACATTGCACCACAGTCTAATAGATTAATTTGGAAAGTAACACTTAAAAATTTTGAAGTATATTTTATCTGATAATTAGACTTAAGTGTTATCAAATTATACTAATCGACTTCAAGTTCAAATGTCTGAGATCATCATCACTATCATATTAGAAGTGGGTCTCTGTTCACAGTTATATTTCATGTTTGGCATAAAATAAAGTTCGAAAGAAAAAGGGGGATGGAAATAATATTGTCTCGTTGATTTGCATAAATCCCATCTCATAATATCAATGTTTACAATACAATGTATAACTGTTTCAAACATCGTAACTTTCTTAATATCCTATTCATATGTGATGCCCTGTCAAATATCCGTAGTCAGACGTTACTGAACTATTCATTTTGGGAAAGGAAGAAGGACTTCGATGTTAAACTTTAGATGAATAATAATAATAATCGCAAACAGTCTTGGTATTTAGGTAATGGAGTCCACCTGAACCCACCCCGTTGACCCTTTCCTAAACCATGACAAGTCACTTTCTATAAACGTGCTTATTTTACACACATTGAAGGTGCAGTCATGATATTCTGATTAGAATTCACTTAAAGATCTACAACCGCACGGTGAATCATGCAACTAACTAAGGCTTGAAATAAGGCAAGGAACAGGTGGCAGGAAAAAGGATCAAAATCCAACAAGAACAAGAGCGCCATGTTGACTCTCAACCTTAATCAGAATATGAAAGCATATTTTATTTCAGAGTCAGAGGGTTTTGTTTGGTAGGCCTATACCGTTCTCTCATCCACGTTCACTAATGGTATTCTAGGTCGATATGAAACGTGTGATTATTATCATACAGAACATTCATTGTATGCGAGTGTGAGTGGATGTGTGTGTATAATATATATTAATGGTTTTATGAACAAAATGATAATCAAACACAATAGGAGACTGATCCTCTTAGAGGTTAAGCATGTCAAGTACCGGCACATTCATTTTAATAGCATAGAATCGTTTTCCTTCCACGACTGATGTCATATCATCGTCGTCGTCATCATCATCATCATCATCATAACCACCACCCCCACCATCATCATCATCGTCGTCGTCATCATCATCATCATCATAAATTATTATCATTATCATCATCATCATCATCATCATCACAATCATCATCATCAAAATCATCATCATCGTCATTATCATCATCATCATCATCATTATCATCATCATCATCATTATCATCATCATCGTCGTCATTATCATCATCATCATCATTATCATCATCATCATTATCTTTATCAAGTAAAGCTACTCACTGGATATTGCTGATCCTGTAACTATACTGAGTGGTCTTGGTCTTTTCAGTGCATCACCACATATTGTGTGACGATACTCGCTTTGTGTTCCAACTGATATCTTCGAACTAAAAAAAATTGTAAAGTTGACATAAAAAAAAAAACTCCATTATTTGAAATAGGAATTAATTTTTTTTTATATAAGTTCAGTTTATTGGCAATGTTACATAATAATTTACTCCTTATCCTTTACATTATTCCCCTCTCATCGTGAAAGTACTTTTGTGGATGGAAGGAATCACCCGAACGCCAGTGAGACTAATTATATTTTGCATCCTAACAGGTGGATGTTTCATAAAGCTGTCCGTAAGTTAAGAGTGACTTTAAGAACGACTGGTGATCCTTTCTTACGCGCTAAATAATCACAATGAACATTTAATAGTGAAAATCATTTACCCCAAAAGAATTATCACCAGTCGTTCTTAAAGTTGATCTTAACTTACGGAGAGCTTTATGAAACTGCCCGGGTACCATTTTAACAGCTCGGTAGATTAAAGAGAGTGGCATAATGTGGTCTTATCAAAGGATTGAAGTGCCATAAGGTGGAATTCGATTCCAAACAAGAGTCAGGACCACTACGAACCAATATTGGCATCCTTTAATTTTCAGTGTAATTAACCATTTAAATATTTTTGTTTACTTCGCATTGAATTTGTAAAACTGACATCAAGTGAATTTAGAATCAGTCAATAAAATCAGATACTTTTCCTTAAAAAAAAACCGTAGCTTAAAAGCACATTGACAAATAACGATTTTTTTATGTATACTTGATATCTTTTTGCAAAAAAAAAAAATGAGGGGGGGGGGGTTAACAGCTGAGATGGCTGAATGCATAATAGTATGATCTGAGAATGAATAAATATTTCAACTTAATTTATATCATCTTGAACACGTAGAAACACGATATAAGTAAGCGTCTTACTTTGAAGATTTGATCATTAGAATAACTTTATCTGTTTGTGATTTGATGATAGACGCCACCTTCTCTGCATGATGACCATGAACATCTCGACCATTCACCTCTATGATCTCATCACCTACAATAAAAGAAATATGAGTGAATACTAAAAAAGCTAAATACGTGTGTTGATAAAAAAATGAAATAAATAAGTACATCGAGTAATCAATGAACTCATGAAAAAACACATCCAAAAATAAACATATGTATTTACAAATAGATGAATGAATAAGTAGGTAAAAATCGATATATAGATAGTTGTATAAATCAAATTTATAAATAAACACACATAACAATGAAAAAAAGTATTAAATAATTTATATTATTCGTTATGTTCTATTGGAAATAAATCTGGATCTGAATCTGAAAAGGACAAATAAGATGAATGCACAGAAATACATAATAGTATAATTATGTCGTAATGCAATAAAGGGAAGACGAGCCAAGGGAGAGAGAAAACAAACAAAGATTGCCATTTTTATTGCAAACGAATTAGGAACAGAAACGGATGATATCGACCTTGTGAGTAATTGAATCCGATCTAGGAGGTAATACTATCTTTAATATTTTCCAGGGGTAGGGACCAATTTAAATTAATGTTAATCTCTACTCGCGTTGATTTTTGTCATTTCATGTCACATTATTGTACACAATATAAACATATTTTGTATTTTTGTGAACACAACCTCAGATAGAACCCTTTTACTTGCCTAATCGATAGCATTCGATCACTTGACTTCTTTACCTCGACATTGTATTTCATTTATTTATGATTGGACATCTGTATTCCTTAGTTAACATCGCATTATTAATATTGAACTTAGGAGTCTCCTGAAATGCCCGATAGATACCTGAAAATCATTTTCATTTGTTCAATATGTGTCTGGAATATCTTAAAATCGCATTACTCAATTTGACATTAAGCCTATGATAAAAAGAAGTAAACGATTCGCAAAAACAATTTCTGCAAGTTTTCGTGGAAATCATTGTACGGTATTTCCTCCTTCGATATGATATTGAAATAGATGATATTCAACTCTGAAAAGGAAGACCTTCGGGTTAAAGTTATTTAGTTCATCTTTTTTTCTTTTCCGGCATCCATGTGACTCTCCTTATCCTATTGTTTGTATATGTTTTTTTTTATATGTTTGATTATACCGAATAAATAATAATAAAATAATAATAATTATGATAATAATAACTGTATGGTATTGGTATTCAACATGGTCAATTACAAGAAATATATTTTACACGTAATGTTGTAATATCCAAGTTTATGCATAATTTGCTAACACTCACCAATTTTTAATGTTCCTTTCTTCGCCGCTGGGCCATCAGAGAAAAGCCGAGCAACAACGATCGTTTCTCCTTCATTCTTTATTGTTATTCCTATACCTGAAAGGAAAATGATATCTCTAATCATGATAATTAATGCTAATGATAATAATAATGATGATTATTATTGTGATTATGATAGCAAAAACTATGATAATTGTGACAATAAATATCATTAATCAAGAAAATGATGATGGTAATTCTAAAAATGATAATAATTATGACAATATAATCAACAGTAGTAATGAAATATGATAACAATTATATGCTTTGCCTGTATTCATCAACATTTCCGTTTAAAAAGTATCTTGAACTTTACAGCTACGAAATGAGCCAGTCGTTTGGATAAAAACTGTGATATCAAATTCTAAATCCGAATCACAAGTCATTCTTGTTATTCATATCTCATCATTGCAACTCATAATCTCCTATCTACCATCGTCACCGAGGGTGCAAACATGTAATTGAAGTCCCAACGAATATTCAGTTTGATATTCAGTTTCATATAAGACCATTTTATGCATTTTGTCTCTCTATTTTCTTCTTTGTCTGCCTCCACAGACTGCGAACTCTTTTGTCTCTTCTGTTAATAACACATTATTAACCATGTCGAGAAAATTTGGCATCGTCATCTACCCAAGTTTATTCACGGTATGTGCTTGCGTGTGTGTGTGGGTGGGTGCGTGTGTGTGTGTGAGGGATGTCCTTAGATACTCTGTGCATCCGTTTACCTTCAGCAGAATCTACAAACAAAATACCATAAATTTCTTTGATCTCCCCCCCCCCCCCCCATTCTCTGTTTCTTTTTCTCTCTTTCTTGTCCCCTTCATTTTAATTCCGCAGAGAGACGAGAAAAGATGATTCAGAGTTAAGGAAACAGTATCAGGAATCAGCAGTGTTAAAGAGAAAGGAAATAATGAAGGAAGGCCTTATTTTAGGCTCAGCCATGCCAGATGTTCACTTTGAATTAGTCTCAAGCAAAATGAACCAGGGTGCAAACTTCATGACCATTGTTGTGTGTGGATGTGGGTTCATAGGAGTGGGGTCTGCAAGCACGTGTCTAGAACAGGGCTCTTTTCTCACGAATTATCATCTTCGAAATATTGTTTTTCTTCTATTAATATGAGTAAAAAAATATTTAGACATTGGTATACTACTAATACCGTCTGTTCGAATCAGTCACAGGAATAAAAAGCACCTTTCCAATAATTTGTCGATACCAGGTCGATAACTTATCAAAGAATCCATTCACCGCAATACACCCTCCTTAAAACAGAGAAAGTTATGATACATCACAGCCAAGGTCGATAGATTAGGGTTAATTTCTTTGTCTTGTACGTGATGTTCTATTAATAACAAATGGGAGCCCGCGAAGTGCAAGATTCATGAGGACATACACATCAACTCAATATCCTCTTGGAAAGTGAGTGGAACTCAAAAAGTCATGCCTTTCCCTGTTCGATAAATACCTACAGTCTGGATCAAATTTCATTTATAAAGCAATTGGATCTAATCTCGCATTAAATAATGTAATATGACATCGATATTTGTCGATGAAAGATTAAAATCCGCCATGGAACCTCGTCGTATAAATCAACAACTTGCTTAATATCATCAAAACGATAAATGGTCGAATTTGATCACACAGGCGACAAATTAATGTTTCTGGCATTATCTTGTTTATCGTCAATGAAAATCTGACCACTTTGTTCTTCGACACTCTTACGCATGTCCAATTTTCCCTTTAACAACGTATCTAAATATATTGATATTATAATATGGACAAGCTGGAGTATGGAAAGAAAAAAGTGGTGAGGGGAGGGGAAAGAAAGACATTGACAGAGAGAGAAAAAAGGCCAGCACTATAACAATGAAGTAGTAGAACGTGGTCTGCGGGTTTTAGTGCGGAAATAAAAATGCTAGGAAATAAAAAAAAATAAAGGACAAAGAAGAACAAAAAGGCATTGTCTTGTAAATGACAATTCATTTTGATAAGATTTCCGTCAATGCAAGTGTATTCACAGCCTTCTTGTATAACTATTCCAAGGGAAGTTATGATTAAAAACCTGTCCTTAATAATTTTCTCGTGACTATTAATGGGCGAACAGTATTTTTGCGTAGTAATAGACCGATGATAGACTGTCATTTTTCAGGTCTCATGTATTAGTTCCTCATACATTAAAAACGTGTAGGGGAAAGAAACGGATTATACGGCCTCCAAAATGCACCTTGGCCTAGACGAATGCGAAAAGCCTTATGAGGATAGGATAAGTAGTGATGGATGAGTAATGCCTCTGGTTTTAATAGGCCTTGATTGTCAAAGCAAGATACTTAAAGGCTAAAGAAAAACTCTATTATCCCATAATAACCCCTCCCAACACTATGCCGTGGTCATGAAATCCTAGAACCATGAATCCGATCAAATAATATTTCGGACTAATCGACAACCCACTTGCAAAAAAAAGCTATGAGAACTTGAAAGATCGAGTCATTCCAGTTCAATAAACAAGACAGCACTGTGATGACGTATTTTGTGGTGATACACCAGTTAGAACATGATTTTTTTTATAAGAATAGCAGTAGCTATTTTTTTTAAAGATAAGTGATAAATTCAAATAATAAAAAGATATTAGAGATTGGAGTTTTCTTGGCACACTTTATATTTCTGACAAAATTGAATGGTCGTATGACTAATAAACGAACAAAACAATGACAAATAATATAAATGACCAAAAGTAACCTTGTTGATGAAGTATTGTATTGTAAAGAGAATACATTACTGCCATCGTTTTAATTATTATGTCCACAAAAGAAAAAGAAGGGAAACGTGAGATAGCATCATTAATATTTTCAAATGTCGGACAACTTTATTGTGGTCGGAGTGAAAACGCTGGCTGGGATAAGTGTTCTATATAACATTGAAACTGCTTAAAACCGTTCACTCTCTTTAGACAAGACGTTGATATCGAAATAGAACTAGTACTGAGCAGATTTAAACTAAAAAATGGCTTTTTTACCCAATCTATTTTTTTTAAATCTTACTTTATCTAAATTTGATATGAACCTACTGGACAGGTATGCCCACCGGTACTGTGGATTGAAGACCGTGGATTAATGAAATCAGATGACTCAACATAACTTTACCGGAAAACGATACTTTGTACTTTTTAGGCACTAAACTTGAAAAAAAACTTAGGGAAAAGTAATGTGGTTCTACGTTTCATCAAAACGTGGATAGTCGGTTGTTGGAGCAACGTGTTTAAAAACAACCATATTCATGCTATAATACGTAAATAAATTTGTTGGTAAATATATTAAAGATATTTCTTAATCTTCGATTACTAATGTTTGTCATCGCAATAATGTTGGTCATGTTCATAATGCACGATTCCCATATCATAATTATATAAATATGACTAAACAGTAGCTCTAATATAATGTATGTTTTAAGTTCCTGTGCATATTATTTAACAGTAATTGTGATGAATCGACAATGTCCATGAACGAATGTCACCTAAGATTGCGTCAGAAACTTCTAACAGTAAAAACAAAATGAGAGTTGATGTTAATCAGACGTCTCCTATATGCGCGTCTGCACTAGACTCGATTATCCCTCATGTTAATCCCTCCCAACAAATTCATTTCCGATTTTCATTAAAGGGAGGGACGTCTCGAAATGAATGAAAGTTATTATGGTATCTTGCAGTAAAGAATTTGCATTGTTTTCCGAGTCTTGGATTGAGGACGGGAGGGGAAAGGTGGGGTTATAAAATCATTCCTTGGTCATGTTGGTAGAGGTTACTGTCGGTCATGATTGTGATGATGATGATGACGTGTGTCTTTTCTTAGGGTTCATGACCGATGGTACATAATATACACCGTAAGAAAGATATTACAATGAATAACAACAATGAACATCCATATGCCAGTTTACGTGCAAGTAGATATATATATTAATATAGGAATAATAAAGTAAAAGTATAAACTAAAACGACACAGATAAAAATTCCCGTGCAAATCACCTTTATTTGCTATTTAGGTGAATCTTACATGAGATTATCTAAATTAAGTTTATGGAAATATATTTATAGATTAAAACACTTTTGGTAAAGGGTTTTCCAATATGACATATACCTATAATAGTTTATAAATGTAAGATTTGTGGAAACCACTAGACCTCCTAAACTTCACAGTTAAATTAGGCTACTTCAAAGCTATTGGATACTTCTGTCAAAATATATTTTATTGTTCTTACCGTCTCCGTACTCTGGATCTTTAGTAAACGATCTTCGTCTTAGTGCTTTCCTTTTGAATTTATTGGCTACAACAGACGATCTTGTCTTTAACTCTTTCACGAAATCACGTCGATTTTTCCGCGCCAAAACGGCCATTTGAATCTGTGTGAGCCACTCGCGATTGTTCAGACCAACGCGTAGATCTAGAGTGCCATCTTTCGTCACCATTGTGAAGTGAATATGTTTCTTCCCTTTGGCTATATTGGCGATTGCTGTAACATCATCCAAGGGCATCCGATATAGAATATTTCGAACCCTCTCTTGGGATGATTTCTTTTTGGAATGCCAGCGGAAGATGGTTAGATTCTCTGGAGTGAGGACGCAAAATTTAGGTCTCCAGGGATAGAAGAGGCTTGAAGATTCCTTGTCAATTGTACCTTCCTTGAGCACGGCATCCTTTTCCGCTTGTTCAAGATTAACACCAGGAAAGAGGGCATCCGTTACACTGCTACTGCTGGTTCTTGACACTGGTCGTTTCTTGCTGCTCATTTTGACTAGAGAACAATAATCATACGACAGTTGTAGTTATAATTGTCAAAACCCCAGTCTGAAGTTTAGGTGAAAAGCCGCGGGTAGAAGCCCGTATCTTTCAATTCATAGAATTAGTTCTTGCAGATTTTCATTTACTTCAAAATGTCATATACTCCATTTGACCTGATTAACGCTACTAAATTACCAATTGCTTATCATCTTGGTAATATATAGTAAGAAAGACAATATCACTCAATAGTGCATACTCTCAAATTATACCCGATACAACCAAGTGGTACTCCCTATGAAATCAGTGCTCACAGTGTACGGGCGCTAGATCGAACAAGAAAACAAAATTCCTGTCGGGTAAAGAAGTTCAGAAGATAAAAGAGCGCTGGATTGCATAAATGAACGACGACCTTCCTTTGCTTACCAAATCAAGCTTCTGTCAACGGGTGCACGACTGGGAGTGCTACTCCAGTGCTTCCGAACTCTAAATATGTTTGTTCCTATCCCATTCCTCTCATACACAATGAACCACTTTACTCTGCTTTGAGCGGGAGAATGACTAACGGACTCCCTTAACCTGGCGAAGTTGTGATGACTGTGAGGTCGTCAGCAAATCCAATTGCCTTTTCCTTTCACAATACAAACAGCCAACGATTTCTGTTAGGAAGTATTGCTGATGTAGAACAAACAGACTGGCATTTTGCTAAATATCGCAAGGATGTGTCTTCTTATCATTTTTTGCGGATTCGAAGAAACCATTTGTGTCATTTCAAGCATAATTAGTAATCAAAATGACTAAAGGAGCAGTTTCCAATCGTGACTTCAGCTGGATCTAATAATTGACACGCATGCGCAGACGAGGTATAAATCTGAATCTCGCTCAATAAGAGGAAGTTTGATCTGAAGTTAAATTTGTTTTGATAAAGATAGACAAATGATAAATAATCAAAAAGAATGAATGGTAAAATACAAAATACAATAAAAATAAGAATCTTAGTTTATTAATTTCAATTTTGACGTAAAATTATCGTATATAGCTCTCCCATACACTTTAATACAGGTAGTATAAATACGTTTACCTGTACTATACTTCCTCGGAGATTACTGCTGAATGACACTTTATAGAATCAAAATTTCATGAAATAAGAGAAGCATGATCTCTAAATGTCAGAACTTTAGAAATCCATAACTCTGCTATTCTGTAACGCAAGGATTTTCTCAAATTTAATACAATTTATCTATTTCGTTTGTTATTGTAATTAAACCTATGATAGAGAAATATGACATGCAGGTTTATAATTTTATTTTAATTAAATCTGTTAATTTTTTCTTATCATATTCTCTGTCCAACCTGTTGTAAAAACGTACAATTATTGCTTTCATCTGACTGAAGGTACTCATTATTACACGCAGATTTTTTTCCGGGGCCGGGGGCAAGACACTTTTTCGAAGAAACTCGAAAGCAAGATAGCGAAGTGACCGAGATCGTAAGGGGCGCTTTTGTGTTTAATAAAATTGAATTAAAGGATTCATGCACACTTTGAATTTCGGTGATTTCGTAAAAATATTTAATAAAAAATAAGTTTTAGAAACTTCTTGAGGCAACTGCCCCTGGTCCAGCATTCCCTCCTCCGCTGCGTAAGGCCATGAAGGCATTTACAGAAGAGTCTAGGAAACAGACCCAGAATCTACCGTATTTACCCACTTTCTACCTCCCCTACTAAAGGTATAGGTTAGTATTAAAAAGGTCTTGTTAACCCCTGACATGCCTGAGTTGATTAATAAACTACATTTTTGTCTATGCAATGATATTAATGTGTTTCCGTTCACTTTACAATCAACCAATTTTAAGCTGTGAATAATGATTTTCGGGCGCGATTTTTTATGGGCTTTTTTTATTCAATTATTGTGCGATAACTGTGCGCGTGCATATTGCTTGAACGAATATTATTGGTTAAAACGTCATTTTTATACTTGCCTAATGCAAATACATCCTTGACTTAGTAAACCAACTTCCTAATAGCCCTTTTTTTCTTTAATATTATTTGAGAATACTACTATATCTCTTTTGTGATGGCAGTTTACGCCTATGAGTTTCTCGATAGATCTAGCTCTCCCACATGAAATGTTATTTATGTAACAAACTTTACGTGCCGCGAAACGAAGAGGGTGTGCTTGGGCTTTAGCAACCACTATTAAACACACAGACACACACACACCTACGTGCGCGGATACTGTTCTATAAAAAAATTCATATTTTCATTTATGAAAAAAAAACGATGTCATCTATCATATTCAATTATTTAATGATTTTTGAATGTCGGTGCTTATTGACTCAATAATTTGCATTAAACGCAAAATTGAAGTCGTTCTACCGGTCCGCTATTCCATATACCCCAATAATTGAAACACTTTGGGGCACATGACCATATCAAAACGGGTGCACACAGTACCACTACCACTGTCTCAAGAATTGCTTATATCGTGTAACACAATAATTTGCTAAACCTTCATAATTAGAATCAATAATAATCAATCTTTCAATGTCATAAGATTTTTTTTTTGAGAGGGCTTTAAAGGACAAGTCCACCCCAACAAAAACTTGATTTGAATAAAAAGAAAAAAATTCAACAAGCATAACACTGAAAATTTCATGTGGAATTCCATTATTTTAACATTTTGTGCTTCAGGCAATGAGGTCCTAATCATCAAATTCGTAAAAATTGAAATATTGTATAATTCAAACAATAAAAAACAAAAGAAATTGTGAGTGAGTGACGTCATCGACTCTCTAATTTGGATGTAACTGGCTCGTTCATATAACTATTTTGTTGAAAATAAGCGAAACTTTAAAATGTCATAACTTTCTTATTTTACACCCGATTTTGATGAAATTTTCTGCATTGTGCTTGTCTGATTTTTCTCTATTGATTTAAATCAACATTTTTCTGAGGTGGACTTGACCTTTAAAGTCTTTAATATTTTTCCCTTAAAAAGACGCTCTTGAATACCATGTACCTCCAATATACTAAAATTTACTATCTCGCTATGCTCACTCGCACTATACAGGGGCTGTAGAATGGTTTTAATAAAAAAAAATCACTTAACTCGCTCGGAGGAAATAATACTGGCTCTAATAGAATCGGACCATTAGAATATCAGAGCTCAGTGCATTTAACCATTTCTTTCTACTTGAACTTTATTGAAAGAACGCCATTTGGCCCCGTTGGGGCAAACAAAGGCTTATTCATAATACATGTACATGTGTATAAAGGTTTAAAAACAACATAATTACAATTATTATACATGATATAACATATCTACAGGTTCAGTTACTACGTGGACAGTGCTTTACATGTATCACTATCAGCTGGCAGAAGGGGAAATTTGCAAAAATTCCATTACTGAGATGAAAGCGTTTTTTTTCCTCAACGGGTACAGAATAATTGATACATGAAAAATAGAACAGAATGATGAATGTTTGAAATCCCAATTACAAGAATGTGTTTCCTTTATGACTGAACTAAGCGACAATGGATTAGTCTGCAAGAATAGACTCATATTTGACACTTTGACCAATTATACCAAGTCTATAGGGTGAAGAATAGATGCCAAATTCTCTGTCTGTGTCAAGTACGAGAATCTGGTCTCACCACTTCAAAACCCGCATTATGCACTACGCAAAAACCAAAGGTCGGTGCCTACAAACTAGTAATGGATAGCTTTGACACTGCACACTACAGACAGTATGATTACCCACGTGCACTGAAAGGTACTGTGAACCGGGAAGACTACTGAATTTGAATGAAACTAAATATAGTTCAGTGGGGAAAACCCACCTCGATGCCAAATGCATAAGTTTTGTTTAGAAATATCCAACGTAGTAGGCCTACCTGCTTCACAGTTGTAGGAGTTGAACCGTACTTTGATGTTTCTCTTTCCGCACAAACCATGGCCGAAGCTGTTGTAGAAGCAATATTGGGTCATCTGGAATGTGCTATCTGTCACTGCAGATTGGAAAATCCAAAATGTCTCAAATGTTTGCATACTTTTTGTGAGAGTTGCATTAATCGTACAGTAGGGACAAATACAAGTAATAGGATCAGGTGTCCGATGTGCCGTCAAGAAACAGGTTATGACTATGATAGATCGGAAGCTCTGAGACCAAATTTGTTAGCCAACCAGATCATCGAAGAAATTAAACGTCATGAGGATTCTGAATCAAAGAAAGAACTCTGCAAGGAGCATGGTGCCGCAAAGAAATTCTTCTGTGAGAAATGTAACGTGCTAATCTGTAGTGAGTGTGCCCTTTGCAATCACGGGGAACATACATTCTTGATTAAGAACTTGGAAAAAGCTTCCGCAGCAAAAGTGGAAGAAATCGTAAAATTGATGAGTAAAGCAACGGAATGGATGGAGTCTTTTGAGAACTTTCGTGGAGACTATGCGGCTAAACAAGCGGAAGGAAATGAACGACTTGACAATATATCAGAAGCAATCAAAGTCCGTTTCGATTCGTATTTAGAACATGTTACTGATATCATCAATCATAGGAAAGAGGATCTCTTGGCAGAGGTCAAAACCAATCGGAGTGATCTTAACGAGGCTCTAGACAACATATTGATACCTGTAGGGGAAGCGGTTTCTAAAGTCACAGAAGAAATCAAATTTGCTGAAGAACTTTTGGATAGTACTGAGCCAAAGGAAGTTGTTCTGCGATACGAGGACTTGGCAAAACGCCTCCGTCAAGGAACAGACCAACAAATTCCTAATGATGTCGCTGCAAGGCGTCAATGTACCAAAGTTGGATCTCTTCATTTCTCCGAGAATGAGGCACCGGTTTTTGAGGCACCTAACTTGGGCGTCCTTCGGTTGCAGGTTCCAGAAGCTAATAACCAAGGTACGATCACAATTTCATAATTTCCTCTCGATGGAAATGAGTTTCAGGCATATCGATTTGTCTGTAATCACACTTTCATCTCAAACTTTTAAGTCATTGCAGATGTGTACAAAGATTTAACTGAAGATTTTGTCATTGAAAAAGATGAATTCTCTTTTCGATATAATAAAGAGGCTTGGAGAATAAAAACTGCGAGAAGGGGAACGTATAAACAAAGACACACACACTCTCACACACACCCCAGACGCAAATATATATACATATTATATGAATCTTCATGAATCTTAATTTCCCGAAGAAGGTAGATGACTAACGGAAATTTGGAAAGCTAATAAAAAAAACTTGGTGGCATTGGAGACCTACATTTACTCAGAAAGAAATATTATCATTTGTTTCGCATATACTGTATATATAGGGGAAGGCGGGGTAAGTTGTGACACTTTTTGTATTTTGCATGTTAGAATTAATATGACTAGTACTATTGTAGAAATAAGTACCTTGCCTTTAAATTTGATTCTTGGGAAATGTTTTTCACCTACATATAACTTTCTACCCCCACACTGAAAATCATCGTGACCTTTAAAAAAAACCGATGTCAAATGGCTCAACTTGCCCCATACATGGGGTAAGTAATTGAGTCACAAAACTACGTACAACATGTTAACCTTGCTTGCAACATGTCAATTTTTGTTTAAAGTTTTTTCACTTGCTTATTCTGTATAAATACTAATGTCATTTAAAAGGAAAAGAGCAGTCATGTAAATTTGCTCCTTTCAGCCTGCATTTCAATCGATTTTTATGGTTTGTTTGTTTTTTAAGATACATTACCATAAGAATTACCATGGCTCAACTTGCCCCATGCTGTTTGGCTCTGAAATGGCTCAACTTACCCCAGTCCGAACTTAGTGCGATAATTTTGTATCCACACATTTATTATGCATCCATCATATAAAAGACTATAACAAGAATGAAGATCCATACCTGGACTAACAATGTTGTTATCATGCTATATATAAAGCACTTATCTAGTTCACACTCTTTTTTACTTTTTTGGCTGAAATTCATACTTTTCCCTCTAAAAAATACTTTTTGTTTCAAAGTGGAAAACAATGTGGTGGGGTTAGGGGTTATGCTATGGGTCATCAATATATGACACCACCACAATGTCTGACTCATTCATTATTGGCCTGGGGCTGGTGGCTCAACTTGCCCCTATGCTCAACTTACCCCGCCTTCCCCTATATATAATTATTGAAAATGGGACAGGTGGCATTGTTCATGAATGCTAAATCCATGCAATTATATTTTTTGCATTTGACTTCATTCTCTGATATTTTTTGTTCCTCTCACATACTTCTGCAGGTGAAGAGATAGAAGTTCCACAGGATCAAATATCGCACGAGCAGACTTCTCGATCTCAGTGCCCAACAATGTCATCAAGAAAGAAATGCTTCCTCTTTTACGCCATGGATGCTCTCCAGTTTTGTATTATTCTGGCGATGCTTGGCCTTTATGTATGCAACTGCTTGCTATTGAATAGCAAGCAGTCAACTTCAATGCCCAGTACTGCCTTTGTTCGGGAAAGCTTCACAAAGGCTAGGGAACCATACTATGATAACACTTTGAGTTCTTTTCAAGTAGAAATCTTGAGAGGGGGACTTAACAACCCCAACCCAGACCCCAACATTGAAGATCATGGCAAGATACACAAGCAAAGTACCAAAACCGGCGGGACTGAGCTTCTATCATTAAATAGGGAAGCTCAACGACTACCAAGGTATCTCTTAAACACTAATAAATCTTTCGGTAACTGCTCCTCTCCCCCCAACTCGACGTGGAACTAGAGGTGATGTAAAGAAAAAATGTTCCTGAAGTTGAAGAGGGATAAATCTGAAAATATATCGGCAGTATCCCCTTACCAGACAGAAAGCATGGCGATCGGGATCAAGGCAACGGGTAGAACAATATATCGCAAGTCTGTATTCGACCACGTTTTCGTCCAATTTTTTAAGGGGGACGATCAAAATGTATTCAGAAATCAAATTTAATCCATATTGTACCAGTTGATGATTGCTACTTATCATTCATTTCATAACTTTGCCCATATTAATTTTTCTCTCTCATTCATCCATACGCGCACCAGTCTTTGCTCATCTATAGTTCTATCAAACCAAAGCCCGGCACACACCATGCGAGTCATTGCGATCCGAATTGATATGAACATTCCAGTCAATAGAATCTTAGCAATAAGAGTAAAGAATGGTGGTAGGACTACTGAAATCGAAACTCAGTCTAGTTCGAGACTCCCTGTAGGAATAAAAGTAAATTCAATTCCAAATTGTAATGACGTCATCATCGGCTGCGACTTGAAGTCAATTTGGATTTTACTCCGATCACATGCAGAGCTTGTTGCATAGGGTAATTGTTGCATAGGGCAAAATAAAGACTGAAACATTCCTAACATTATGCCGAACTTCAAATGAAATGATTGGGTTTTCCAAAGCTTCTTCAGAGCAGCTTCAGCGTTTGCTTGATCCGGGGCTTGATCAGACCGCGTCGTATAACATGTTTAAGTAAATTGAGAGAGAACCCAAGGTGTACAGTATCCTACATATACATGTTTTCTTCCTAGTAAGTGCAAACTGAATGCCAATTATGCATTTTTTAAACGAGAAAAGTTTGACACCACGTCTGAGGAAAAGATATTATAGGCAGACAAGAAGAGAAGCGGTATTTTCCACTGCCACACTTTTGCTTGAGTCCCGCTTTTGTTCTTTGAGTCGTGTTCGCACCAGCGTGACGTCGCTATTGTTCAAACCGCTAGTAAAAATCTACCCAGTGTCATCTATTGAACCCACAGCAAAGTTAGATGACATTGCTTTCTGAGGGCAAGAAAAGGGTTCTGTATACGAAAGCAATTGCTAAGGCATGATCTTTAAATTTGCTTGGCGACCAATTGCTTGTGCTTGAAGCGATTGCTTTCAAGCAATTGCTATTTTTTTATGCATCTGACCCAATATTCGTTTATATTTCCAGCATCACAATTCTAAAGTTTAAAGTTCTTAAAATTTGTGATATTTACAAATGGCATCTTTTATGTACACACTTGAAGTGTTGGGCAGCAAACTGTCCATTTTGTTGGGTAATGTATGATGGTAAAAAAATGTGTGTTCTGGGCAATTATTATCCAATCGAGCAAATTTATTACCCAATCATTAATTTTTATTACCCAATTTGGACAGATCTTAGCCATTAGTTGTGTAGACAGTATGTTGCCTAGGGTTGGTTAAAAGTTGGGCATTTTTTGCCCGATTACTTTCAGAGTGTATATGTGTTTGAGCACTAGTAGCTTTCTCCCGTATACACAAAATACTATATTGGTTGAAAATGTCCATTCATATTCAACGAGACAATCTAATGACTAAAATTTGCCTCTGATAAACTAGAAAATCTGTAAAATATGCTAGAGTTATATATGTTATGGGACAAAATTCTTAATCAAACGATGCACACCTGTTGCCTCTTTAAAAAACATTTATAATTTTATAATTGACGCCGATAGATAAATCTGGAAAATAAGTGGAAATTTCTTTGTCACCAAGATATAGATATACAGCACAATGTCTCTATTTGGGAGGCCCAGCCTTAGAAAGGCCTTTGATCTATGCTGGCTCCCACATATTCCCATTTATTCTCTCTTGTAAATGTATTTCCATCAGTGTTGTATCTTTATGTTTATACAGTGTATTATTTCTATTTGAATTGTATGTTGTATTTTTCAATGAGAAATTGAAATAAATAAAACAAATAAAAATAAAACGAATGAAATAAAAAGAAATGAAATGAGTCAGATCTATACTTACTAGAATTATATTCATCTGTAATTTCCGTGTTAGACTTGTCTAGAGTTCTGTAAGTTTTAGATGTGTTGAGAGACTATTTTTTATACTCAGAATATTATTCATAATAATAAGTTTTGACTTTTAAAATCTTGATAACATTCAAGTTGGTCTAAGGTTTAATTTGTTTGGATACATGCACGAAATAGATAATAGATAATTAAAAGGAACGAATTGCAAAATACAATAAAAATAAAATCTTAAATACTTTAAATCAGTATTGTTGGATTTTTATTTTGAAGTCAAATAATCGTTTAGGTCTCCCGTATGTCATTTTTTTTAATTAGGCTTAAAGGCTTTTTAGTCTGGTTTAGACTATTTAAGCCTCAATACCAGTGGAATGACTTGTTATTTTTTAATATTTCATGATAACTGATGAATGAGGGGGAGCATGACCTCAATTTCAGAACTTTGTAAATCCATCGCTCAGCATTTCTGTGACCCATGGATTTTCTCAATTTTAGTACAATGAATATCTATTTTTTTAATGTAACTTAATCTATGACAGACCATTTCTCGGGGCCGTTTTGGTCCCAAGAAATTCGACAAGCAAAGGAAACAGGGGGGGTTCAACACAAAGTGTTGGTCATTTTCCATACATTTCTCCAATTTGACATACTACCAACCCGAATTCCAAGGGGTGCTGCCTATGGAAAATAATACACGCAGCATCCCGGGTGCTTCAGCACCCCCACAGTGACTTGTCACATGCGCGCACGTACGTGGGGTATGTGGGCGTGTGGATGCATTCTCTATATACCCTCTCAAATCAATAAAATCGCATGTGTTTCATGTCATTGTTATTATTATTATATTTATTCGACCAATATAAAAAATAGATACACACTACTTCAGAAAAATACAATTACAGTATGCGAACGTGCAAAGAAATGCGGGAATGGCATGTGGGTCAGGGGGCACAAATGCGAAATTCAGCACTTTTGCCCGAAGGCACGTATCCCACACATGCCTTCGGGCAACATGCCGCTGCCAAGACATAAATCAAATACATAAATACTCTTACACATTGTTTTCTTTTAACGGACATGAAATGAGAAACTATCACGAATGAAGGACACTCAACGCCAAACTTTATACTCTGCGCAGAATCTGAGGATCGAAGTCCAGTCACTCTGGTAGGTGTTTCATAAAACCGTTCTTAAGTTACACATGAGTTTATTCATGACTGGTCGCGTGTAACTGTATAAACAGCTTCATTAAATACCTGTATGATCAGATAAATTGTGACATCTGCCCGAAAATGGGTCACGTTTTCTATTACTGTTTAATGTTAGTATCATGATGGAATAGTATAGTAGTACCTTGATGACTGGATTTTATGAGGAATTTATAAAGTGCCCAATACACACCAACGCTGTTACTGGAAACAAGTTTTTTTAGGGTACTCTGGGTAGAGGACATCCCCCAAAATAGTAATAAATAAATAAACAAATTAATTAAAATAAATTAAAAAACAAATTAAATGAAAAATAAGTAAATGAAAATGAATAAATAAATGAAATAAATGAAGAAAAAAATGCTGAAAAATATTCATATTTTCAGCATGTAAAAGATATTTGATAATCTGCTAAATAATCAAATATGAAGTGTTTAATTTCTGTTGATTTTATTTTTTTAAGTCAAATCGCTTTTTTTAAACCAAACCTCAAGTAGGAAATGATATTGAGTCTAATAACATCAAACCATTGAAATATCATGTCAGAGCATCAGTGCATTGAACCATTTAATTTATTTCTACATTCATGACTGAACCAGCCCACAATGGATTAGTATGCCAGAAGAGACCCATATTTGACACTTTGACCATAGAGCTATTACAGATAGCTCTATGGTTTAACCAATCATACCATGTCTCGGGTGAAGACAAGATTTCAAACTCTCAAATAAGTGAATCTCTCTACTTCATTATGCGGAATTAAACCAAAGGTCGATGCCTGCAGAAGCTTTAACACACACTAGAGAAAGTAGTATTACACACGGTGTGCGCTAAAGAACGCGGAGACCATACTAGTCCGGCAGCCCAGGAGGTTTATTCAACCGAAAGCCGGACAAGCAAATGACCCCATAGCTGGATAGCATGGACCCTGAAGTTTACAAAAATGCATTGCTGCCGGGTTCTATGCGTGGTCTTCCCTCCGAAATGACGTAATATATGACGTCACTACAAGATGGCCATATTTCACCATTTTTCAGACATTGTACACATAGCATGAAGTCAAGGGAAAATATCTCAGCCAACTCATGCTTGTTTTGTATGAAACTTTCAAACTATATTGTTCAAGTAGTGCACAAGAGATATGCAAAATTTCACGAACAGAAATTATTGTTTACATATGCAAATTACGTAATGAAATTTGCATATCATTAGTTTTGGAGATTTCTCGCATAAAAAATTGTCGAAAATCGATTCAGAAATTTATTTTCTTTTTTATTGTACTTTATTTGATATATTTCCTCTCAAGCATAATATCATTCTCTTCATCTATATCTCTACTTTAAGAAAATATATAAAAGTAATTGAAAATGACATTATAGACTGTGATTTCAGCCCCCTTTTGAATATGGTGCGCACATAGAAATCGTGCGTTTTTGGCCCATTTTCACCATATAGCTGAGGTGTGCGAATGATATGCCTACTTTATTGATGTTTCCTGCATTTTGCATGATATTAAATCTTCCAAACAACATATTTTCCTCTTTATTATGTCTCTGCTGATAAATCAATGATTTCAGCAAAGATTGATTGCCCACTGGGCAGTCTATAGGCTACGTTTTCAGCCTAGTTTTCAACAACGAACCTATACCATGTATGCCTGCATCGTTGTAGTCGAGTCGGATAAGGGGTTCCTGTGTACCATCAAAATATTTTCACTCAACGTTTTGGTATTTGCCTTAAGTGTCTAGTTAATGAATCTTGATGTTCCCTTCCCAAAATCGTGTCCAACGGGGTTCAAAATTGATATCTTTGGCGGCCCTCTTGGACTTTTTTTTAATGAAAATCAATTGTTTTCATATTTTATTGCACAAAGTCTGACAATGGGACAATCTTAAATCAATACGCATTTCACTATGATTTGGATAGTAGAAATCGGTTAAAATTGTTTTCTGAATATAGTCCGGTTAATATATTTTGGAAAAAAAAGAATTCATCAAAAATTTTGAACCAAAATGTTCATGTGCATTGACATCTTGCATCCGATCGCCTTAATGCAGAAATGCATGTAACGTGCTTAGCGATCGATAGAAAGGTATGTATTACTTGTATCATGTGTATGAGGGTAAAGGGCGTTTTCTACACAAAGCAATTTTTATGATAATTAAATCTTTTGAAAAAGATAGAAGTTCGAGGCATTGCTCTGCATTTTCATTTTGCATGCAATTACTCTCGGGCACCTTAAAGCATAGTCCCACAAGAACCAGTAAAATGTTACATACAGTACCACACCATTATCCATAGCTTGACTATGATATCGTGCTTTTCGGAGCCCCCAATGTGGTAACATTTTGTTTTGAGTATGTAATTTTTCCTTTAAATCACTTAGAGACAAAAGAGTAGGCTATTCTCTATCAGCTACATATAAAGAAGTTGGGGCATAATAAAGCCTACCCTTCAGGCATGTCAGGGGGCTGCCAAAGTCACCCAATCTTTTTTTTCGTATCTTGCCAATTTCTCAGAAAATTCGTCATTTTGGAGAACCATTGAGGCAAACAATGTTTCTGCCTTGCGGTAAAGCCCTTGTTTTTGTTTTGGAACCACATAAAGATGACAAAGTAGGATCTTCATTATCAGTTACATATAAAGATGTGGTAGCACACTGAAGCCTTCCCCCTTCATGGGCTGCCGAACTTTTCCAACTTTTATGTCTATTTTCATTACAATAATTGTAAAAAAAATACAGTGCTTGAGCCCCCATTCAAACAAAAGGGTATTTCTGCTATATAGTAAAGCTAGCTTTGATTTTGGAAACCACTTGGAAATAATAGAAGAGGTATTTTTTCTGTCAGCAACATGTAAAAAAGTGCTGGCACATCGACTGCTACCTTCTTCAGAGGCCAAGATTGGCAGATTTTCCCCATATTGGAAAAAATATGAAAAAGGGGTAGGTGACTTTCGGAACCCCCGAAGGGGATCGACTTTGCTGTGCAACCACTTATTAGCAGCAGATTGAAGAAAGTCTTCTCCTTTAATTTCACGTACATGTAGTTTCAAAACAATGAAACTGGCTTCACTTTATAGCAGAAACACTTTGTCTCAATGGGGACTCGAAAATAGCATATTTTCCCATAAATAGTTAAAATATGAAATAGGGAAGGTGATTTTGGTGACCCCCTAAGGGTGGTATGTTCCAATATGCCACCACCTCTTTATATGTAGCAGATAGAAGACACTCTACTCTTTCGTCGCTATATAGTTTAAAAGCAATAAGAGTGGTTTTACTACATAGCAAAAACACCTTTTGCCTCCATGGGGGCTCGAAAATAGCATATTTTCCCATGAATTCGCAAATTACGTTAAAGGGGCGGGTAACTCCGGCAGTTCCCAGAGGGGGTAGGCTTTACTGTACCAGCACTTCTTTATATGTATCAGATAAAGAAAACCCTACTCTTTTATCCCTAAGTGGTTAAACAATAATAAAAGTGACTTTACTGCAAAGCAGAAACGTCTTTTCACTTCGATGAGACTCCAAGAATGTCGAATTTTCCAAGAAATTGGCAAAATACGAAATAAGGATGGGGGGATTCCAGCGGTCCCATAAAGAGGGGGGGGGGGTAGGCTTAGCTGGGCCCTCATTTCTTTATAATGTAGCTAACAGAGAAAAATATACTGTTACAGAGGTTGCTTTTTGGTGTCATTTTATCGCAATATCGAGTAATAATGGTATTTGCCCTTTAAAGGGGAAGTTCACCCTGACAAAAACTTTATTGTAAAAATAGCAGAAAAAATAATAAAAAATATTGCCGAAGGTTTGAGAAAAATTCATCAAATTTTAAAAAAGTTATTAGAATTTCAATTATTTGATTTGTGACGTCATATGCGAGCAGCATTCCTACATGGCGAATGGTAAAAAATCAATGAAATGTCATTTTCTCAGATAATTGAAAATGGTTTTCACTGTACCTTTTGTATATCAATAGACAAATCATTTCACACCCAATCATGAATAGAAAACAAAATTGAGTCATCAGGAACCTTAACAAATTTGAAATTTATGCATTTTATATTACATAACATATGGGGCAGCTGCTCGTTTATGACGTCACAAATCCAAAACTTTGAACTCTAATAACTTTCTTACTCTTTAACGGATTTTCCTCAAACCTTCACCAATACTGTTTACTATTTTTTCTGCTATTTTTGCAACAAAGTTTTTTTCAGGGTGAACTTCCCCTTTAACTAAGAAAATTAAGACATACTGCCATGAAGGGTTTCAGTATTCTATTATATCCCCTTTCGTGTCGAATGCTGATATTTTGAAATAGTGGTTGATGTTAATGATTGAACAGATAGATATCAATGCACATGCAAATTTTTTACCAAAATCATGCTCATTTCAGGATAATTTTTTTTTCAAAATATATTATCTGAGAACGAATTCAATCGATTTATACTATCCCAATCATATTGAAATGCGTATTGATTAAGATTGTCCAGTTGTCAGACTCTGTTCAATGAAATATGAAAATAATTGATTTTCGTTTTAAAAAATGTCCAAGAGGGCCGCCAAAGATATCAATTTTGAACCCCGCTGGACACGATTTTGGGAAGGGAACATCAAGATTCATTAACTAGACACTTTAGGCAAATACCTAAACGTTGAGTGAAAATATTTTGATGGTACACAGGAACCCCTTATCCGACTCGACTACAACGATGCAGGCATACATGGTATATAGGTTCGTTGTTGAAAACTAGGCTGAAAACGTAGCCTATAGACTGCCCAGTGGGCAATCAATCTTTGCTGAAATCATTGATTTATCAGCACAGACATGATGAAGATGAAAATATGTTGTTTGGAAGATTTAATATCATGCAAAATGCAGGAAACATCAATAAAGTAGGCATATCATTCGCACACCTCAGCTATATGGTGAAAATGGGCCAAAAACGCACGATTTCTATGTGCGCACCATATTGAAAAGGGGGCTGAAATCACAGTCTATAATGTCATTTTCAATTACTTTTATATATTTTCTTAAAGTAGAGATATAGATGAAGAGAATGATATTATGCTTGAGAGGAAATATATCAAATAAAGTACAATAAAAAAGAAAATAAATTTCTGAATCGATTTTCGACAATTTTTTATGCGAGAAATCTCCAAAACTAATGATATGCAAATTTCATTACGTAATTTGCATATGTAAACAATAATTTCTGTTCGTGAAATTTTGCATATCTCTTGTGCACTACTTGAACAATATAGTTTGAAAGTTTCATACAAAACAAGCATGAGTTGGCTGAGATATTCTCCCTTGACTTCATGCTATGTGTACAATGTCTGAAAAATGGTGAAATAGGGCCATTTTGTAGTGACGTCATATATTACGTCATATCGGAGGGAAGACCACGCATAGAACCCGGCAGCAATGCATTTTTGTAAACTTCAGGGTCCATGCTATCCAGCTATGGGGTCATTTGCTTGTCCGGCTTTCGGTTGAATAAACCTCCTGGGCTGCCGGACTAATACTACACCTGAATGATGCCAAATATAGTTCATTGGGGGAAAACCCATCTATCTGTGCATTGCAAAACAGCGGAGAGTATCATTTCAAAGTTTCGTAAGTCGTGTTTAGCAAAATATCCAACCTAATAGGCCTACCTGTTTCATAGTTGTATAGGAGTTGAATCATAGGGTTGATGTTTCTCTTTCCGCACAAACCATGGCTGAAGCTGTTGTAGAAGCAATATTGGGTCATCTGGAATGTGCTATCTGTCACTGCAGATTGGAAGATGCAAAATGCCTCAAATGTTTGCATACTTTTTGTGAGAGTTGCATTAATCGGGCAATAGAGGCAAATGCAGATTCAGATTCTTCAGATGATTATGACGAGTTGGATAGGCCTAATCATAGGTTCAGGTGCCCGATGTGCCGTCAAGAAACAGGTTATGACTATGATAGATCGGAAGCTCTGAGACCAAATTTGTTGGCTAACAAGATCATCGAAGAAATTAAACGTCATGAGGATTCTGAATCAAAGAAAGAACTCTGCAAGGAGCATGGCGCTGAAAAGAAATTTTTCTGTGAGAAATGTAACGTGCTAATCTGCAGTGAGTGTGCCCTTTGCAATCACGGGAAACATACATTCTTGATTAAGAACTTGGAAGAAGCTTCCAAAGCAAAAGTGGAAGAAATCGTAAAATTGATGACTAAAGCAACGGAATGGATGGAGTCTTATGAGCATTTTCGTGAAGACTATGCGGCTAAACAAGCGGAAGGAAATGAAAGACTTGACAATATATCAGACGTAATCAAAGTACGTTTCAATTCGTATTTAGAACATGTTACTGATATCATCAATCATAGGAAAGAGGATCTCTTGGCAGAGGTAAAAACCAATCGGAGTGATCTTAACGAGGCTTTAGACAACATATTGATACCTGTAGGGGAAGCGGTTTCTAAAGTCACAGAAGAAATCGAATTAGCGGAAGAACTTTTGGACAGTACTGACCCAAAGGAAGTGGTTCTTCAATACAAGGACTGGGCAAAACGCCTAAGTCAAGGTACAGACCAACAAATTCCTTCTGATGCAGCTGCAAGACGTCAATGTACTAGAGTTGGGTCTCTGCACTTCTCTGAGAGTGAGGCACCCGTCTTTGAGGTACCTAAATTGGGCGTCCTTAGGTTGCAAGTCCCAGAAGCTAATAGCCAAGGTACGAATTCGATCATAATTACATAAATTCATACTTTTTTATGTGATGGAAATGTCTTTCAGGCAAATCGATCTGTTTGTTATCACAGCTTTATCTCCAAGTTTCAAGCCATTGCAGATGTTTACAAAGATATGTCTATAAATTCTACTTTCGATTAGAATGCTTAAATGGACATAGGAATGAGAGGAGGGGAGCATATACGCATTAATACAGTGGTGCTCAATAGTTAGTGAACGACAATAATTAAACAAAAGATGTGTTGCCAGTTACATACAATTTTATGTAGCCAACTTCATTGAGCTTTACCTCACAGAACAGCGTCGGCCGAACAAGGGGCGATTTAACAACAATCCGTCGAAATGGGCGACATTACACAACAAACATATTGGCGGAACCCCACCAGAAAATTAACATATTTAAAATGTTAAAGTTCTGTCATGTTTTAAATATCTAATTGTGTGAAGTCTAGTGATATTGCATTTAATAAAGTTTGTTTTTCTGCGCTCGCCAGAAATTGTAGTGCTGTTGTCTAGATGCAACACTCGGCATGTAGGAGCGCATTTTCTGGTGGGTTATAGCCTATGGCGGCTCGTCATTGTTCAATTCAAAACTCATCTACACCCGACAAAGGAAATTTAATTGGTGGGGTCCAAAATCTGTTTATCTGATGGTCAATCGGATCTACTATAGTACTAATCCGTCTCTATCTGTGGTCGAGTGGTTTAAGGCACCGGAGTTCTAAGCAAGGGGCCGGGTTCGATTCCCGGCAGAGACATTTTTTGGCCTTTACCAAGGTTTCCAAATGGTAGCTCGGGGAATGCCAAAGCTGTTGTGTATGTATAATTTCTCACATTACATGCATCTGATATCTGATTACTGTAAAAGAGAGAAAGGGCATGAATGTTAAATCCATGAAATTGTATTTTCTGCATTTGACTTTATTTTTGTTTTGCTCTTCTCAAACACTTTTGCAGGTGAAGAGAAAGGCGTTCTCCAATTAGTTTGTAAGCGCAGACTTCTTCTCACTCTCCGTACCCAGGTATCCGGTAAAATAAAAATAATGACACCGTACAAGAATGACAGCATATTGGTTCATTATCAAAATGGTCACACGGAAGTCCTTTGTTTAGATGGCAGTTGCAGCAGAATAAGGTCAACTAACATCTCAGCCAAAGATATGGCAGCACTGTCTGATGGTCGTTTCGTCACTCTGACAAGAAATAAGGTTAAGATTTATGAAAGTGGAGGTATTCAGCAACAGATTAAGTTCTCAATACATGAGGATGATGGAATGGCGGATGCTATCACTACAGATGCCGAGGACAATGTCTTGCTTCTGTACTCAGAACTCGCCAAAATCGTGAGACTTTCTTCGGGTGATGGATCACGTATTGATGCAGTCTCCGTAGTTGGCATTAAATCAAACGGGGTACTGAGGATCAATTCAACAAAGAATGGGAAGATTGCCATTATACAGGACGATGGGGTCGTAATTGCTTCACCGGATGATTCATGTCGAGTAATGGCACTCTCAGCGACTGGTAAAGTGTCCTGTGACCAAGAAGGCAATCTATGGGTTATATCCCATCATACCATCCAGGGTACTAGCAGAGCTTTTCTGGAGGTTTATGGAGACCAGGGTGAACTCCTTGCGGAAACCTATCTTCCAAATGATAATACGGCTGTAGGTTTTGAACCTTGGGGCATTGCTGTGTCGACAAGTTGCTTTGCGGCAGTTCTATCACCGAGCCAAGTAGGCTGGTTCATCTGGGATATTTGAAATCATGACGTACGTTCAGTAGGCCTAGACTTTATTTTCAACATTATTCCAGTGGCTTGATGTATTAAATGATAGTGATTTTTTTTACCTGATTGCTAAGAAAGCATGAATGTTTGTAAGAAAGCAACAAGAGGACCGAACGGCTTAAGTTCCTTAAGTGCCTTACCAAAGGGCACTAGCGCACCAATTGGGAATACAAAACCTCCACCCTACCGACTGAGCTACAGGTATAAGCATATCTATAACAGTACATTCTGGTCCTTATTTCCAAGTATCGATATTTGACCCAAGAAAGTTAAACCAGAAGTAATGAAAAACATAATATTTTGTGATGTTAAAAATATGATCGAGTATTAAGTGCAAGCCATTGTTGAACATCACAAATTTGTATATCTTCCGGGAGTTATGTTGAGCAGAAGTTTTCCAGGTATTAAAATTCAGGCAATATTCGACACACTGGTGGATCTAGGGGGAGGGGGGGGGGCAAAGCTGACCCGTGCCCCCCCCCCTCGAGAGGCACAATTAAAACTTGTAATGTAAAAAAACTTAAAACATAAGTGTGCCCCCTTTTGAAAGTGAAGCCTTTATTTTTTTGCTTGTCAAATTCATTCTCGGGGAAATTGCGCCCCCTCCTTTTAAAAAATCCTGGACCCGCCCCTGATTCGACAGGCGATGTTAAAAAGCAGGGTTGTGATATTGACCCAGTGATCTTCCAGCAGCAGAAGGCATGGCCCTGGGAAACGGAGGTGTTGGGGGTGCTGAAACACCCCCATGTATTCCTTGGGGGTTTTTGCGTGTAGGAGAACCGTGGTGTAGTGGTTAAGACACTCGCCTTGAAAACAGAGGGTCGAATTCCACACGATCTAGCGTCCATTGGCAAGGCGTTAATCCATACTTTGCCAAACTCGACCCGGGTGCTAAATGGGTACCCGGTAGGATGCGACAGTCTATGTAATATGCCTAGCAATTGAGTCGTGGAGCTCTAGTTGGAATGCTGGAATGTTTTTACTTAATCATCATTTCTAAAATTATTTTTATAAAAATGTCATTAAATAATAATAATATTTGGCATTTATATAGCGCTTTATCAATCTACGACTGTTCAAAGCGCTTCACAGTTATCATTACCCGGTCACTGGATTCATAGCATTCCAAGCAGCCTGTTGGGCGCAAACTTGCTAAACCAACCACAATGACGGTTGTTTCCTACCGGTACCAAATTAACACCTGGGTGAGAGTGGCAAAGTGTGGATTGACGCCTTGCCAAAGGGCGCTAGGCCATGGCGGGATTCGAACACACGACCCTCTGATTACAAGGCGAGAGTCAGAACCGCTACACCACGGCGCTTCCACAGGTCTATATTTTGCAATATGCAATAATCCCTTTGAAAAAAAATGCTGAATTGTATGTCGTTCTTTAATATTAAGTGTTTAATATAAATTTCCAAACATAATTGTTATACAAATATCGTCAGATTTGACTAATCAAATGTTAAAGGGATGGTCCAGGCTAAAAATATTTATATCTTAATACATAAAGTAGAATTCACTGAGCAAAATGCCGAAAAGTTCATCAAAATCGGATAACAAAATTTGTTATCTGATTTTGATTTAATAATAAAGTTATTGAAGTTTACAGTTTAGCAATATTTTGTGAAAACAGGTCGTCATGAATATTCATTAGGCGGGCTAATGATGTCACATCTCCACTTTCCGTTTTCTTATTTTATTACATAAAATCATATTTTTTCATTATTTCATACTTGAGTGAATAATATGTCTCCCTTATAATGAAATAAGTTGCAGCAATAAATATCTGATGCATTAAATCAGTTGTCAATCAAATTTTTCTAGTTCTTGGAGGTAAAATTTTGAATAAATCTAATTTCGTGTAATAAAATACAAAAGAACAAGTGGAGATGTGACATCATCAGCTAACCTAATGAATATTCATGACGACTGTTTTCACAAAATATTGCTAAACTTCAAGCTTCAATAACTTTATTATTTGTTATCCGATTTTGATGAATTTTTTTGGCATTTTGCTCAGTAAATTCTACTCTATTAAATAAACTATAAATACTTTCAGCTTGGACCATCCCTTTAAACCAATATTGACACGATTATATGAAAAATTGACAGATTGTAGTAAACTAATTAGGATAGGGGCACACGACTATAACCATGATAACCATACTGAATTGAAGAAATCTTACTAAGAAGTTGTTATTCAATCTCTACTATTAGTTTGCTTTTTTGTTTATATTGCTTTTGCAGGTCAGATCTACATTTACTATAATTATAATCATTTGTTCTTTCCGTGTCAATTTGACTGGAGTTCTTAGATGTGTTGAAAGATAAGTTTTTCTATACTATTCATATCCTTAGACATTATAACACACATAACTTAATCAATTGTACCTTGGTATTATATGTTTTGTTTATTATAGATTAGTGAAATATTAATAATTTCCAAGTAGGAACATTTTAGTATTCCTTATGCATTTAGTCTGTCACTTTCAATATTTAACCCGAAATACTCAAACTATTATTGTCGTATGTACTTATGTAGGCAAATTATTGTGTATGTTGGTAATGCAGATGATACTTTATTTGAAATCTTAATATTGTGATTATTGTCATATGTATGCAAACTATTGTATATGTTGGTTGTGCAGACGATACTTTATTTGAAATCTTAATATTGTTAAACGGTACTCATAAACTAAAAAAGAAATGAATTGGTTATAATGTTCAAAATTAAATTTCAATCTTTATTTTGAATCTTTAATAACTATTGAAAATTTTCGTGTCAGTCTTGACTAAAGTTCTGTTATTTTTTCGATGTGTTGAGAGGCTAGTTTTTATACTCAGAATATTATTGATAATAATAAGTTTAGACTTGTAAAATCTTGATAACATTCACGTTGGTCTGAAGTTAAATTTGTTTGGATAAATGCAGAAAATAGATAATAGATAATTGAAAGGAACGAATGGCAAAATACAATAAAAATAAGAATATTATACTTAAAAATCATTGTTTGATTTTTTTTAACCTCAAACAATCGATTAGGTCTCCCATATGTCATTTAATACCAGTGGAATGACTTGTTATTTTTAATAGTTCATGATAACTGATGAATGAGGGGGGGGGGGGCATGACCTCATTTTCAGAACTTTATAAATCCATCTCTCAGCTATTCTGTGACCCATGGATTTTCTCCATTTTAGTACAATGAATATCTATTTTTTTTAATGTAACTAAATCTATGACAGACCATTTCTCGGGGCCGTTTTTGGTCCCAAGAAATTCGACAAGCAAAGGAAACAAGGGGGGTTGTGTTGGTCATTTTCCATACATTTCTCCAATTTGACATACTACCAACCCGAATTCCAAGGGGTGCTGCCTATGGAAAATAATACACGCAGCATCCCGGGTGCTTCAGCACCCCCACAGTGACTTGTCACATGCGCGCACGTACGTGGGGTATGTGGGTGTGTGGATGCATTCTCTATATACCCTCTCAAATCAATAAAATCGCATGTGTTTCATGTCATTGTTATTATTATTATATTTATTCGACCAATATAAAAAATAGATACACACTACTTCAGAAAAATACAATTACAGTATGCGAACGTGCAAAGAAATGCGGGAATGGCATGTGGGTCAGGGGGCACAAATGCGAAATTCAGCACTTTTGCCCGAAGGCACGTATCCCACACATGCCTTCGGGCAACATGCCGCTGCCAAGACATAAATCAAATACATAAATACTCTTACACATTGTTTTCTTTTAACGGACATGAAATGAGAAACTATCACGAATGAAGGACACTCAACGCCAAACTTTATACTCTGCACAGAATCTGAGGATCGAAGTCCAGTCACTCTGGTACACATGAGTTTATTCATGACTGGTCGCGTGTAACTGTATGAACAGCTTCATAAAATACCTGTATTATCAGATAAATTGTAACATCTGCCCGAAAATGGGTCACGTTTTCTATTACTGTTTAATGTTAGTATCATGATGGAATAATAGTAGCACCTTGATGATGGGATTTCAGTGTGAGGAATTTATTAGGTGCCCAATACACACCAACGCTGTTACTGGAAACAAGTTTTTTCACGGTACTCTGGGTAGAGGACACCCCCAAAATAGTAATGAATAGATAAATGAATAAATAAAAAAAATAAATAAATAAAAAGTAAAAAAAAATGAAAATGAATGAATAAATAAAATAAATGAAGAAAAAAAATGCTGAAAAAAATTCATATTTCCAGCATGTAAAAGATATTTGAGAATCTGCTAAATAATGAAATGTGAAGTGTTTAATTTCTGTTGATTTTATTTTTTTAAATCAAATCGCATTTTTTAAAACAAGCCTCAAGTAGGAAATGATATTGCACTGTTAGAAAATTTATCCTTAAAATAAAAGAAGTTCCTGCAGCAGAGTCTCGAGATCATCTGTAATCTTATTGAATTGCGTAATCTTACAGGAATTTGGTATTTGGTGTATGGAATCTTACAAATTTCCTTGAATAAAACACCCTTTTCCCCTTTTTTAACAGACCTGTTATGTTAAATTGCAGAAAAATTCCTGTTTTATGAATTTACAGAATGATTCTGTTATTGATTTCTGCAAAATCTTCTGTTTATTTTCTGTAAAATCACGGGTTTTTTAACAGTGTGGGTCTAATAACATCGAACCATTGAAATATCATGTCAGAGCTCAGTGCATTGAACCATTTATTTCTACACTCATGACTGAACCAACCCACAATCGATTAGTCTGCCAGAAGAGACCCATATTTGACACTTTAACCAATCATACCATGTCTTGGATGAAGACAAGATGTCAAACTCTCAAATAAGTGAATCTCTCTACTTCATTATGCGGAATTAAACCAAAGGTCGATGCCTGCAGAATAATAATGGAAAGCTTTAACACACACTAGAGAAAGTAGTATTACACACGGTGTGCGCTAAAGAACGCGGAGACCATACTACACCTGAATGATGCCAAATATATATAGTTCATTGGGGAAAACCCATCTCTCTGTGCATTGCAAAACAGCGGAGAGTATCATTTCAAAGTTTTGTAAGTCGTGTTTAGCAAAATATCCAACCTAATAGGCCTACCTGTTTCATAGTTGTATAGGAGTTGAATCATAGGGTTGATGTTTCTCTTTCCGCACAAACCATGGCTGAAGCTGTTGTAGAAGCAATATTGGGTCATCTGGAATGTGCTATCTGTCACTGCAGATTGGAAGATGCAAAATGCCTCAAATGTTTGCATACTTTTTGTGAGAGTTGCATTAATCGGGCAATAGAGGCAAATGCAGATTCAGATTCCTCAGATTATGATATTGATGACGATAGGCCTAATCATAGGTTCAGGTGCCCGATGTGCCGTCAAGAAACAGGTTATGACTATGATAGATCGGAAGCTCTGAGACCAAATTTGTTGGCTAACAAGATCATCGAAGAAATTAAACGTCATGAGGATTCTGAATCAAAGAAAGAACTCTGCAAGGAGCATGGCGCTGAAAAGAAATTTTTCTGTGAGAAATGTAACGTGCTAATCTGCAGTGAGTGTGCCCTTTGCAATCACGGGAAACATACATTCTTGATTAAGAACTTGGAAGAAGCTTCCAAAGCAAAAGTGGAAGAAATCGTAAAATTGATGACTAAAGCAACGGAATGGATGGAGTCTTATGAGCATTTTCGTGAAGACTATGCGGCTAAACAAGCTGAAGGAAATGAAAGACTTGACAATATATCAGACGTAATCAAAGTACGTTTCAATTCGTATTTAGAACGTATTACTGATATCATCAATCATAGGAAAGAGGATCTCTTGGCAGAGGTCGAAACCAATCGGAGTGATCTTAACGAGGCTCTAGACAACATATTGGTACCTGTAGGGGAAGCGATTTCCGAAATCACAGATGAAATCGAATTTGCTGAAGAACTTTTAGACAGTACTGACCCAAAGGAAGTGGTTCTTCAATACAAGGACTGGGCAAAACGCCTCTGTCAAGGCACAGAGCAACGAATTCCTAATGATGTAGCTGCAAGACGTCAATGTACTAGAGTTGGGTCTCTGCACTTCTCTGAGAGTGAGGTACCCGTCTTTGCCGTACCTAGATTGGGCGTCCTTCGGTTGCAGGTCCCACAAGCTAATAGCCAAGGTACGAATTCGATCATAATTACATAAATTTATACTTTTTTATTTAATGGAAATCGATCAGTTTGTAATCACAGATTTATCTCCAAGTTTCCAGCTATTGCAGATTTTTACTAAGATATATCTTAAGATTTTTCATTGAAGGATATAAATTCTGCTTTCGATTAGAATACTTAAATGGATAAGAGAATGAGAATGAGAAGGGGAGCGTAGAAACACACCCACGCATTAATACAGTGGTGCTCAAACGTTAGTGAACCCCACCGGAAAATGAACATTTTGAAAAGTGTTCAGGTTCTGCCATCTTTCAGATATTTAATTGTGAAGTCAGGTAATAAAATATTACATTCAATAAAGTTTGTTCTTCGCCAGACATTGTAGTGTTGTTGTCTACATGCAACACTCTACATGAAGGAGCGCATTTTCTTATTAGCACAATGGTATATATATATAAATATATATATATATATCATATGTATATATATATAGTTGAGGCCAGAAGTTTACATACACCCAGGAAATTCAAAGAATAGCTGACACTTGCCAAACATGAAATTTAGTGTATCTTATACCTATCTTAATTTATTGTATCTATATTAAACAAATGAGTATGTCATGACATCACATTGCTTTGTCACCAGGAGGTGAAAAATATTTAGGTGTCATTTTTCTCCCCAAATGTTCATATTTTATACAAATTAAAAATAAAAACTTGACAGAAACATTTAATATTTGTGCTAGTTACTTCTCAACACAAACATTTCAGATTACACATTTTTGTTCAGTGGTGACAGATCATGATAAAAAATGTAATATAAATCATAAATTTGGCATTTATATATTTCTATAAAACGATGTTTGAAAACATAATAACTAACAATAGAACACATTTGGCATGAATATTACTTGTTTTCTTCAAAGAAAATTCAACCTGAAATATACTTTGATCTCAACGCCATTCCAATCATTTGAAAGAGCATAATACGCTCTTTCATTTGATACCAATTTCGTCTTGGTAGTATTTATATTTCTGAAGGTATAGTAAATTTTACTATGTCTGGCAAACGAAGAAATTTCACTGATTCCATGGGTATGTGTGCAAATTTTTGGCCCCAACTGTATATGTATATATTCAAATTTATATATATATATATATAATTGTTTTCTTCATTTCTTTCACATATTTGTGTGTGTGTGTGCATGTATTGGTGGAGGTGAAAATCTGTTTATCTGATGGACAATCGGATCTATTACTAATCCGTCTCTATCTGTGACAAGTGGTTTAAGGCACCGGTGTACTAAGAAAAGGGCCCTCGTTCGATTCCAGGCAGAGACTTTTTTTTGGCCTCACCTCGGGGGAACCTTGATTTAAGCTTCGCCTTCCAATGTTCTCTTCTTTCATTTCTTTCACAAAATATTTAAATGAAAAAATAGTTGCCAAAGGTGTTGTGCATGTATAATTTTTCACATTATATGAATGTTAAATCCATGAAATTGTACTTTCTGCATTTGACTTCATTTTCTGATATTTTTGTTCTCACACACTTTTGCAGGTGAAGAGAAATGCGTTCTCCAAGTTCGGAAGCGCAGACTTCTTCTCAATCTCCGTACCCAGATATCCGGTAGAATAAAAATAATGACACCGTACATGAATGACAGCATATTGGTTCATTATCAAAATGGTCACACGGAAGTCATTTGTTCAGATGGCAGTTGCAGCAGAATAAGGTCAACTAACATCTCAGCCAAAGATATGGCAGCACTGTCTGATGGTCGTTTCGTCACTCTGACGACAAGGAATAAGGTTAAGATTTATGAGAGTAATGGAGGCATACAGCAACAAATTAAGTTCTCAATACATGAGGATGATGGAATGGCCGATGCTATCACTACAGATGCCGAGGACAATGTCTTGCTACTGTACTCAGAACTCGCCAAAATCGTGAGACTTTCTTCGGGTGATGGATCACGTATTGATACAGTCTCCGTAGTTGGCATTAAATCAAACGGGGTACTGAGGATCAATTCAACAAAGAATGGGAAGATTGCCATTATACAGGACGATGGGGTCGTAATTGCTTCACCGGATGATTCATGTCGAGTAATGGCACTCTCAGCGACTGGTAAAGTGTCCTGTGACCAAGAAGGCAATCTATGGGTTATATCCCATCATACCATCCAGGGTACTCGCAGAGCTTTTCTGGAGGTTTATGGAGACCAGGGTGAACTCCTTGCGGAAACCTATCTTCCAAATGATAATACGGCTGTAGGTTTCAAACCTTGGGGCATTGCTGTATCGACAAGTTGCTTTGCGGCAGTTCTATCACCGAGCCAAGTAGGCTGGTTCATCTGGGATATTTGAAATCATGACGCACGTTCAGTAGGCCTAGACTTTATTTTCAACATTATTCCAGTGGCTTGATGTATTAAATGATAGTGATTTTTTTTTACCTGATTGCTAAGAAAGCATGAATGCTCTTAAGAAAGCAACAAGAGGACCGAACGGCTTAAGTTCCTTAAGTGCCTTACCAAAGGGCACTAGCGCACCAATTGGGAATACAAAACCTCCGCCCTACCGACTGAGCTACAGGTATAAGCATATCTATAAAAGTACATGCTGGTCCTTATTTCCAAGTATCTATATTTGACCCAAGAAAGTTAAACCAGAAGTAATGAAAAACATAATATTTGTGATGTTAAAAATATGATCGAGTATTAAGTGCAAGCCATAGTTGAACATCACAAATTTGTATATCTTCCGGGAGTTATGTTGAGCAGAAGTTTTCCAGGTATTAAAATTCAGGCAATATTCGACAAGCTGGTGGATCCAGGGGGAGGGGGGGGGGCAAAGCTGACCCGTGCCCCCCCCCCCCCCTCGAGAGGCACAATTTAAATTTGTAATGTTAAAAAAAAAGCCGTTAAAACATAAGTGTGCCCCCTTTTAAAAGTGAAGACCTTTAATTTTTTGCTTGTCAAATTCATTCTCGGGGAAATTGCGCCCCCTCCTTTTTAAAAATCCTGGACCCGCCCCTGATTCTACAGGCGATGTTAAAAGGCAGGGTTGTGATATTGACCCAGTGATCTTCCAGCAGCAGAAGGCATGGCCCTGGGAAACGGAGGTGTTGGGGTGCTGAAACACCCCAATGTATTCCTTGGGGGTTTTGCGTGTAGAAGAGCCGTGGTGTAGTGGTTAAGACACTCGCCTTGAAAACAGAGGGTCGAATCCCACACGATCTAGCGTCCATTGGCAAGGCGTTAATCCACACTTTGCCAAACTCGACCCGGGTGCTAAATGGGTACCCGGTAGGATGCGACAGTCTATGTAATATGCCTAGCAATTGAGTCGTGGAGCTCTAGTTGGAATGCTGAAATGTTATTACTTAATTATAATTTCTAAAATTATTTTTATCAAAATGTCATTAAACAGTTCTATATTTTACAATATGCAATAATCCCTTTGAAAAAAATGCTGAATTGTATGTCGTTCTTTAATATGAAGTGTTTAATATACATTTTCAAACATAATTGTTATACAAATATCGTCAGATTTGACTAATCAAATGTTAAAGGGATGGTCCAGGCTGAAAATATTTATATCTTAATACATAGAGTAGAATTCACTGAGCAAAATGCCGAAAAGTTCATCAAAATCGGATAACAAAATTTGTTATCTGATTTTGATTTAATAATAAAGTTATTGAAGTTTAAAGTTTAGCAATATTTTGTGAAAACAGTCGTCATGAATATTCATTAGGCGGGCTGATGATGTCACATCTCCACTTTCCGTTTTCTTATTTTATTACATAAAATCATATTTTTCATTATTTCATACTTGATTGAATGATTTGTCTCCCTTATAATGAAATAAGTTGCAGCAATAAATATCTGATGCATTAAATCAGTTGTCAATCCAATTTTTCTAGTTCTTGGAGGAAAATTTTTGAATAAACCTAATTTCATGTAATAAAATACAAAAGAACAAGTGGAGATGTGACATCATCAGCTAACCTAATGAATATTCATGACGACTGTTTTCACAAAATATTGCTAAACTTCAAGCTTCAATAACTTTATCATGTTTATTGTTTGTTATCCGATTTTGATGAATTTTTTTGGCATTTTGCTCAGTAAATTCTACTCTATTAAATAAACTATAAATACTTTCAGCCTGGACCATCCCTTTAAACCAACATTGACACGATTGTATGAAAAATTGACAGATTGTAGTAAACTAATTAGGATAGGGGCACACGACTATAACCATACTGAATTGAAGAAAGCTTATTAAGAAGTTGTTATTCAATCTCTACTATTAGTTTGCTTTTTTGTCTATATTGCTTTTGCAGGTCAGATCTACATTTACTATAATTATAATCATTTGTTCTTTCCGTGTCAATTTGACTGGAGTTCTTAGATGTGTTGAAAGATAAGTTTTTCTATACTATTCATATCCTTAGACATTATAACACACATAAATTAATCAATTGCTCCTTGGTATTATATGTTTTGTTTATTATAGATTAGTGAAATATTAATAATTTCCAAGTAGGAAAATTTTAGTATTCCTTATGCATTTAGTCTGTCATGTATTCAATATTTAACCCGAAATACTCAAACTATTATTGTCGTATGTACTTATGTAGGCAAATTATTGTGTATGTTGGTAATGCAAATGATACTTTATTTGAAATCTTAATATTGTGATTATTGTCATATGTATGCAAACTATTGTATATGTTGGTTGTGCAGACGATACTTTAATTGAAATCTTAATATTGTTAAACGGTACTCATAAACTAAAAAAAGAAATGAATTGGTTATAATGTTCAAAATTAGATTTCAATCTTTATTTTTGAATCTTTAATAACTATTGAAAATTTTCGTGTAATTTTCGTGTTAGTCTTGACTAAAGTTCTGTTATTTTTTCGATGTGTTGAGAGACTAGTTTTTATACTCAGAATATTATTGATAATAATAAGTTTAGACTGGTAAAATCTTGATAACATTCACGTTGGTCTGAAGTTAAATTTGTTTGGATAAATGCAGATAATAGATAATTAAAAGGAAGGAATGGCAAAATACAATAAAAATAAGAATATTATACTTACAAATCATTGTTTGATTTTTTTTACATCAAATAATCGTTTAGGTCTCCCGTATGTCATTTTTTTTAATTAGGCTTAAAGGCTTTTTAGTCTGGTTTAGACTATTTAAGCCTCAATACCAGTGGAATGACTTGTTATTTTTAATAGTTCATGATAACTGATGAATGAGGGGGGGCATGACCTCATTTTCAGAACTTTATAAATCCATCTCTCAGCTATTCTGTGACCCATGGATTTTCTCCATTTTAGTACAATGAATATCTATTTTTTTAATGTAACTAAATCTATGACAGACCATTTCTCGGGGCCGTTTTGGTCCCAAGAAATTCGACAAGCAAAGGAAACAAGGGGGGTTGCGTTGGTCATTTTCCATACATTTATCCAATTTGACATACCACCAATCCGAATTCCAAGGGGTGCTGCCTATGGAAAATAGTACACGCAGCATCGCCGGGTGCTTCAGCACCCCAACTTGCCATGTACGCGCACGTACGTGAGGTATGTGGGCGTGGGGGTGCATTCTTTACACTCTCAGATCAATGAAATCGCATGTGTTTCATGTCATCATTATTATTATTATTTATCCGACCAATATAAAAAAATAGATACACAATACTTCGGAAAAAAACAATTACAGTATGCGAACGTGCAAAGAAATGCGGGAACGGCATGTGGGTCAGGGGGCACAAATGCGAAATTCAGCACTTTTGCCCGAAGGCACGTATCCCACACATGCCTTCGGGCAACATGCCGCTGCCAAGACATAAATCAAATATATAAATACTCTTACACATTGTTTTCTTTAATGGACATGAAATGAAAAACTATCACGAAGGAAGGAACTCCATGGGCCACACACTCAACGCCAAACTTTCTACTCTGCGCAGAATCTGAGGATCGAAGTCCAGTCACTCTGGTAGGTGTTTCATAAAACCGTTCTTAAGTTACACATGAGTTTATTCATGACTGGTCGCGTGTAACTGTATGAACAGCTTCATTAAATACCTGTATGATCAGATAAATTGTGACATCTGTGCGAAAATGGGTCACGTTTTCTATTACTGTTTAATGTTAGTATCGTAATGGAATAGTATAGTAGTACCTTGATGATGGGATTTCAGTGTGAGGAATTTATTAGGTGCCCAATACACACCAACGCTGTTACTGGAAACAAGTTTTTTCACGGTACTCTGGGTAGAGGACACCCCCAAAATAGTAATGAATAGGTAAATGAATAAATAAACAAATAAAAAAAATAAGTTAAAAAAAAATGAAAATGAATAAATAAATAAAATAAATGAAGAAAAAAAATGCTGAAAAATATTCATATTTTCAGCATGTAATAGATATTTGAGAATCTGCTAAATAATGAAATATGAAGTGTTTAATTTCTGTTGATTTTATTTTTTTAAATCAAATTGCATTTTTAAAAACAAACCTCAAGTAGGAAATAATATTGGGTCTAATAACATCAAACCATTGAAATATAATGTCGAAGCTCAGTGTATTGAATCATTTATTTCTACATTCATGACGGAACCAACTGACAATGGATTAGTATGCCAGATCAGAAGAGACCCATATTTGACACTTTGACCATAGAGCTATTACAGATAGCTCTATGGTTTAACCAATCATACCATGTCTCGGGTGAAGACAAGATTTCAAACTCTCAAATAAGTGAATCTCTCTACTTCATTATGCGAAAACCAAAGGTCGATGCATGCAGGATAATGGATAGCTTTAACATACACTACAGAAAGTAGTATTACACACGGTGTGCGCTAAAGAACGCGGGGACCATACTGCACCTGAATGATGCCAAATATATATAGTTCATTGGGGAAAAACCCATCTCTCTGCGCATTGCAAAACAGCGGAGAGTATCATTTCAAAGTTTCGTAAGTCGTGTTTAGCAAAATATCCAACCTAATAGGCCTACCTGTTTCATACTTGTATAGGAGTTGAGCCATAGGGTTTGATGTTTCTCTTTCCGCACAAACTATGGCTGAAGCTGTTGTAGAAGCAATATTGGGTCATCTGGAATGTGCTATCTGTCGCTGCAGATTGGAAGATGCAAAATGCCTCAAATGTTTGCATACTTTTTGTGAGAGTTGCATTAATAGGGCAATAGAGGCAAATGCAGTTTTAGATTCAGATTCTTCAGATGATGATGACGATAGGCCTAATCATAGGTTCAGGTGTCCGATGTGCCGTCAAGAAACAGGTTATGACTATGATAGATCGGAAGCTCTGAGACCAAATTTGTTGGCTAACAAGATCATCGAAGAGATTAAACGTCATGAGGATTCTGAATCAAAGAAAGAATTCTGCAAGGAGCATGGCGCTGAAAAGAAATTCTTCTGTGAGAAATGTAACGTGCTAATCTGCAGTGAGTGTGTCCTTTGCAATCACGGGAAACATACATTCTTGATTAAGAACTTGGAAGAAGCTTCCAAAGCAAAAGTGGAAGAAATCGTAAAATTGATGACTAAAGCAACGGAATGGATGAAGTCTTTTGAGGATTTTCGTGAAGACTATGCGGCTAAACAAGCGGAAGGAAATGAAAGACTAGACAATATATCAGACGTAATCAAAGTACGTTTCAATTCGTACTTAGAACGTATTACTGATATCATCAATCATAGGAAAGAGGATCTCTTGGCAGAGGTTGAAACCAATCGGAGTGATCTTAACGAGGCTCTGGACAACATATTGATCCCTGTAGGGGAAGCGGTTTCTAAAGTCACAGATGAAATCGAATTTGTTGGAGAACTTTTGGACTGTACTGACCCAAATGAAGTGGTTCTTCAATATAAGGACTGGGCAAACGCCTCTGTCAAGGTACAGACCAACAAATTCCTTCTGATGTAACTGCAAGACGTCAATGTACTAGAGTTGGGTCTCTGCACTTCTCTGAGAGTGAGGTACCCGTCTTTGCCGTACCTAATTTAGGCGTCCTTCGGGTGCAGGTCCCAGAAGCTAATAGCCAAGGTACGAATTCGATCATAATTACATAAATTTATACTTTTTTATTTAATGGAAATCGATCAGTTTGTAATCACAGATTTATCTCCAAGTTTCTAGCTATTGCAGATTTTTACCAAGATATATCTTAAGAATTTTCATTGAAGAATAAAAATTCTGCTTTCGATTAGAATACTTAAATGGATAAGAGAATGAGAAGGGGAGCGTATATAAAGAAACACACCCACGCATTAATACAGTGGTCCTCAAACGTTAGTGAACCCCACCGGACAATGAACATTTTGAAAAGTATTCAGGTTCTGCCATCTTTTAGATATTTAATTGTGAAGTCAGGTAATAAAATATCACATTCAATAAAGTTTGTTCTTCTGTGCTCGCCAGACATTGTAGTGTTGTTGTCTACATGCAACACTGTACATGAAGGAGCGCATTTTCTTATTAGCACAATGGTATATATATATATATATATATATATATCATATGTGTATATATATATATATCATATGTATATATATAGTTGAGGCCAGAAGTTTACATACACCCAGGAAATTCAAAGAATAGCTGACACTTGCCAAACATGAAATTTAGTGTATCTTATACCTATCTTAATTTATTGTATCTATATTAAACAAATGAGTATGTCATGACATCACATTGCTTTGTCACCAGGAGGTGAAAAATATTTAGGTGTCATTTTTCTCCTCAAATCTTCATATTTTATACAAATTAAAAATAAAAAATTGACAGAAACATTTAATATTTATGCTAGTTACTTCTCAACACAAACATTTCAGATTACACATTTTTGTTCAGTGGTGACAGATCATGATAAAAAATGTAATATAAATCATAAATTTGGCATTTATATATTTCTATAAAACGATGTTTGAAAACATAATAACTAACAATAGAACACATTTGGCATGAATATTACTTGTTTTCTTCAAAGAAAATTCAACCTGAAATATACTTTGATCTCAACGCCATTCCAATCATTTGAAAGAGCTTAATACGCTCTTTCATTTGATACCAATTTCGTCTTGGTAGTATTTATATTTCTGAAGGTATAGTAAATTTTACTATGTCTGGCAAACGAAGAAATTTCACTGATTCCATGGGTATGTGTGCAAGTTTTTGGCCCCAACTGTATATGTATATATTTAAATTTATATATATACATGTATATATATATATATATATATATATATATAATTGTTTTCTTCATTTCTTTCACATATTTGTGTGTGTGTGTGTGTGTATGTATTGGTGGGGGTGAAAATCTGTATATCTGATGGTCAATCAGATCTACTACTAATCCGTCTCTATCTGTGACAAGTGGTTTAAGGCACCGGTGTACTAAGAAAAGGGCCCTCGTTCGATTCCCGGCAGAGACTTTTTTTCGGCCTCACCTCGGGGGAACCTTGATTTAAGCTTCGCCTTCCAATGTTCTCTTCTTTCATTTCTTTCACAAAATATTTAAATAAAAATAATAGTTGCCAAAGCTGTTGTGCATGTATAATTTTTCACATTATATGAATGTTAAATCCATGAAATTGTACTTTCTGCATTCGACTTCATTTTCTGATATTTTTGTTCTTCTCACACACTTTTGCAGGTGAAGAGAAAAGCGTTCTCCAATTAGTTTGCAAGCGCAGACTTCTTCTCACTCTCCGTGCTCAGGTATCCGGTAGAATAAAAATAATGACACCGTACACGAATGACAGCATATTGGTTCATTATCAAAATGGTCACACGGAAGTCCTTTGTTCAGATGGCAGTAGCAGCAGAATAAGGTCAGCTAACATATCAGCCAAGGATATGGCAGCACTGTCTGATGGTCGTTTCGTCACTCTGACGACAAGAAATAAGGTTAAGATCTATGAGAGTAATGGAGACATACAGCAACAAATTAAGTTCTCAATATGTGAGGATGATGGAGTGGCGGATGCTATCACTACAGATGCCGAGGACAATGTCTTCCTACTGTACTCAGAACTCGCCAAAATCGTGAGACTTTCTTCGGGTGATGGATCACGTATTGATGCAGTCTCCGTAGTTGGTATTAAATCAAACGGGGTACTGAGGATCAATTCAACAAAGAATGGGAAGATTGCTATTATACAGGACGATAGGGTCGTAATTGCTTCACCGGATGATTCATGTCGAGTAATGGCACTCTCAGCGACTGGTAAAGTGTCCTGTGACCAAGAAGGCAATCGATGGGTTATATCCCATCATACCATCCAGGGTACTAGCAGAGCTTTTCTGGAGGTTTATGGAGACCAGGGTGAACTCCTTGCGGAAACCTATCTTCCAAATGATAATACGGCTGTAGGTTTTGAACCTTGGGGCATTGCTGTGTCGACAAGTTGCTTTGCGGCAGTTCTATCACCGAGCCAAGTAGGCTGGTTCATCTGGGATATTTGAAATCATGACGTACGTTCAGTAGGCCTAGACTTTATTTTCAACATTATTCCAGTGGCTTGATGTATTAAATGGGTTAGTGTTTTTTTTTACCTCATTGCTAAGAAAGCGTGAATGCTTGTAAGAAAGCAACAAGAGGACCGAACGGCTTAAGTTCCTTAAGCATGTTAAGTGCCTTACCAAAGGGTACTAGCGCACCAACTGGGAATACAAAACCTCCGCCCTACCGACTGATCTACAGGTATAGGCATATCTATAAAGGAACATTCTGGTCCTTATTTCCAAGTATCGATATTTGACCCAAGAAAGTAAAACCAGAAGTAATGAGAAACATAATATTTGTGATGTTAAAAAATAGGTTACACTTCGTAATTCCAAAGGTTCTTTATCCCTAATGTTCGTAATTCCGAAACACGTAAATTGCCTATACCTCGATGTTCGTTAATCCGAAAACGTAAAAGGGTTCGTTAATCCGAACATTTGTGGCGTTATTCCGAAGGTTCGATAATCCGAAAACGAAATAAGGTTCGATGTTCCGAAGGTTCGTTAATCCGAAAAATAAATAAGGTTCGTTGTTCCGAAGGTTCTTTAATCCGAAAACGAAATAAGGTTCGTTGTTCCGAAGGTTCGTTAGTTCGAAAACGAAATTAGGTTCGTTAATCATTTAGTTTTCGGACTAACGAACCTTCGGAATTACGAACCTCATTTCGTTTTCGGATTAACGAACCTTCGGAATTAATTACGAACCTCATTTCGTTTTCGGACTAACGAACCTTTGGAATTAAGAACCTTCGGAAATACGAACCTTCGGAATAACGAACCTTTTGAATATCCGAACTTTCGGAATAACGAAGCTTCGGGTTTACGAATGTATACGAAAAAATATGATCGAGTATTAAGTGCAAGCCATTGTTGAATATCACCAATTTGTATATCTTCCGGGAGTTATGTTGAGCAGAAGTTTTCCAGGTATTAAAATTCAGGCAATATTCGACACACTGGTGGATCCGGGGGGGGGGGGACCGACCCGTGCCCCCCCCCCCCCTTCGAGATGCACAATTAAAATTTGTAATGTAAAAAAATGCCGTTAAAACATAAGTGTGCCCCCTTTTAAAAGTGAAGACCTTTATTTTTTTGCCTGTCAAATTTATCCTCGGGGAAAATGCGCCCCTCCTTTCAAAAAATCCTGGACCCGCCCCTGATTCGACAGATGATGTTAAAAAGCAGGGTTGTGATATTGACCCAGGGCAGAAGGCATGGCCCTGGGAAACGGAGGTGTTGGGGTGCTGAAACACCCCCATGTATTCCTTGGGGGTTTTGAGTGTAGAAGAGCCGTGGTGTAGTGGTTAAGACACTCGCCTTGAAAACAGAGGGTCGAATCCCACACGATCTAGCGTCCTTTGGCAAGGCGTTAATCCACACTTTTCCAAACTCGACCCGGGTGCGAAATGGGTACCCGGTAGGATTTGACAGCCTTTGTAGTATGCCTAGCAATTGAGACTTGGAGCTCTAGTTGGAACGCTGGAATGTTATTACTTAATCATCATTTCTAAAATTATTTTTATCAAAATGTCATTAAACATGTCTATATTTTACAATATGCAATGATCCCTTTGAAAAATTGCTGAATTGTATGTCGTTCTTTAATATGAAGTATTTAATATACATTTTCAAACATAATTGTTATACAAATATCGACAGATTAGACTAATCAAATGTTCAAACCAACATTGACACGATTGTATGAAAAATTGACAGACTGTAGTAAACTAATTAGGATAGGGGCACACGACTAACCAAACTGAATTGAAGAAATCTTATTAAGAAGTTGTTATTCAATCTCTACTATTAGTTTGTTTTTTTGTTTATATTGCTTTTGCAAGTCAGATCTACATTTACTATAATTATAATCATTTGTTCTTTCTGCGTCAATTTGACTGGAGTTCTTAGATGTGTTGAGAGATAAGTTTTTCTATACTATTCATATCTTTAGACATTATAACACATATAACTTAATCTTTTGAACTTTGGTATTATAAAATTTGTTTATTACAGATTAGTGAAATATTAATCATTTCCAAGTAGGAACATTTTTAGTATTCCTTATGCACTTAGTCTGTCACGAATCATTCTATATTAAACTTTTTTTAAATGTTTTTATTGATAAATCATCAACATGCAAATCATTTCAATGTACTCTGCTTTCTATATCAAACTTGAAATACTCAAACTATTATTGTATGCAAACTATTGTATATGTTGGTAATGCAGACGATACTTTATTTGAAATCTTAATTTTGTCCTATGTATGCAAACTATTGTATATGTTGGTTTTGCAGACGATACATTATTTGAACTCTTAATCTCATAAACTAAAAGAAATAAATTGGTTATAATGTTCAAAACTAAATTTCAATCTTTATTTTTGAATCTTTAATAAATATTGAAAAGAAAGAATAATGCTGCTGTATGATATCTATTTCTTCAGTACGTTCTGAGGCCTGGTACAGTAAATCGGGTAAATTGCACATATTGGTAATTTACCGAAAATGTGCTGTTACATGCCCCGCCACATTTAGGCTTGCGATCCAACGAACCATACATGCCTCCTGAAATGAGGGGTGGAAATAATTATTTACAGATGCTTTGTCATTGAATTTATTTTGTATGATTAATTGTAACACAGCAAACGTATCATGAATATATGAGAATAAAATGTACATTATTTTTTTACCACGTTTAATTTTGTAATATTTTCTTCTATTCGTTTCATTGATTTCTTTGTTTTCATGATATATTAAAATACGGGTTGAATAGTAGTAGTAGTAGAAGTAGTAGTAGTAATAGAAGAAGTAGTGGTGGTAGTAGTAGTAGTAGTAGTAGCAGCAGCAGCAACAGTAGTAGTAGCAACAGCAGCAGCATTAGTACTAGTAATCTTAGTAGTAGTAGTAGCAGTAGTAGTAGTAGTAGTAGTAGTAGTAGTAGTAGTAGTAGTAGTAGCAGTAGCAGTAGCAGCAGCAACAGTAGTAGTAGAAGTAGCGGCAGCAGCAGCAGTAGTAACATTAGTATTAGTTGTATAGTGGTAGTAGTAGTAGTAGTAGTAGTAGTAGTAGTAGTAGTAGTAGTAGCAGCAGCAGCAGCAGCATTAGTAGTATAATAGTAGTAGTAGTAGTAGTTGTTGTTGTTGTAGTAGTGGTAGTAGTAGTAGTGGTAGTAGTAGTAGTGGTAGTAGTAGTAGTAGTAGTAGTAGTAGTAGTAGTAGTAGTAGTAGTAGTAGTAGTAGTAGTAGTAGTAATAGTAGTAGTAGTGACTAGCAAATGGCGTTGAGCCGATGTCGGCGTGTGTCGGCAAACTAGCTGACATTAAACTTACATCCGCCAACGTCGACATCCGGGGTCGACATATCGGCATTTATGAAACGTTTTTCAACGTATCACAAAATTACGTTGGACCAATGTAATTACTTTCACCTGGGGACCGTTTCATGAAAGTTGTCTTTCTCCGAAAGTTACCATAGAAACAGTCAGAGGCCAGCTAGTGCTTTCCAGCCAGTCAAAACTAAGCTAGGATTTCACTGAAATTGTCAGCACTGACACCCGGGGGGGGGGGGTCATTTCCATTGACGAGTGGATACCGTGCGCGACCATGAGGTCTAAAAAACCCTAAACACGTATTTTCCATACTCTGAAAATGCACCCCTTAATAAGTATTGGCGTCTGAAACCTTGCCCTCAACAAGTATTGGAAACATAACGATACTATTGGCAAGTATTCCCTGAATTGAACCCCTATATAAGTACAGCGATATTTCAATTGTTCTGTCACAGACGTCGGTCGTCGGTTGTACTTTTACCTACATCAGTGGGTTTAGAACAGCCACACTCGCGCAAATTGTACTCTAAACACGTAGTTTTGGCTCTTGGGGCAAAAATTACATCCTTTATATATAAAGGATGTAAATTTTTGCCCCAAGAGTAAAAAATGTCTAATAAGACATTTTTGTCTTGATTTTTTATACCCTCGAAAATTTGACCCTAAACACGTAGCTTTCCTATGGAAAATAGATACCCTTTTTCTTTACTTGAGTGTTTTTGCCACCCTTATTACGTTACGTACGTAACTTGCCCTATCTTGAAAAAGACATGCTTTTTACATATTTTTGGTCGCGCATGGTATCTACTCGTCAATGTAAGTGGCCCCCGGGCATTGACAATTTAGTCAGTGCTGACAACTTTCATAATTAATCGCATAATTGATATCCGATCAACTTCACGCCAACATCGCCACCGCTTCCCAGGTTCATGTGGGCTTACATGTATACTAAAGAAATTTGTGATACGAAAATGGGGAAAACTCCTTCACATTATGCAAGAGGATTTTAATGGACTCGTTTTTTTCATTTCCACCAGACACCCTCTGTTGACCTAATAATGATAGCTTTCGGAATCCGTGGGATGCTGGGAAAAATATTGATCCCGCATATCAATATTATAATAACGTCATTATTATGCATTAACACACAACCACCTGTCGCCTATTATGGTTCTGGAAACTACTTCGATGAGGGAAGACAATGTAGGGTAGTAGTTGTGTATGGCGTTTGGTGAAAATTACATGTAAATTGGTAAATAAAATGACGCACGACAGTGGATCAAGCAGAGATTGCATTTGAATTGGCATTGGTTTTTTTTTTGTCGTGTGGAAAATCTGTGAAGGCTATATTCAACTAAGGTAAGGGTCAAATTGTATTAATAATTAATATCAAGTTGATCTTTCTTTTCACAGATTTATTTACAAATATGAATGTTTTTATTCTTGAAAATTATAAATACATGTACATCTATGTGAAATATAGGCCTAATAGATCAATTCAAACAGCATGAAGAGATATATTACTTCTTTGATGTTTTGTTTAGTAAATGGCTTTCACCTATTAAAAATGACGTATACTGTATACAAGTCATGGGCTCGAAAGAGCTTGGAATCTTTATTCAATATATCAGTTTCTACTACCATGACTATCTAGACCAATAGTAGGAATGTATTTTGACAGTGGTTTTCCTTTAAGCTAAGTTAGATATAAATTTCAATTCAGTTTGGTTTTTATTCTAGCAAGCTTTCTACTTATGGTCTTATTCATCACATCAATCACTATCCTTCTCTAGTCATCTTGATCATTTTCCTATGCTGATGTGCTCATTCATTCCATCCTCAAGTCTGGTTTATTATTTTAACATTCTTCCATTTACATAATCACCTCGATAATACACCCATCCCCATCCTAGTTCTTCCTTTTTATGAACTGGTCTCTTTCATTTTAATTTGAATTTTCAATTCTCTTTAGTTTGATTATTGGTTAATGCTCCTTAGTTTGATAATATGTAAATTGTTTCTGAGTTGCGATATGGCAAAGAAGTCACTGCAATAAAGCAGTAGAGCACTGGACTTTTAAATCTTGCAAGATATATCTTTCCTATGTCATGTACGTCTGAACTTGTTCTGTTTTGGGTCGGACCCTTAAAACCCCTTTTCCACTAGGGCCAGGACAGCGTCAGGACAAGGCGCGGAATGTAATAATTACAATCCGCGACCCTTCCGCAACCTGTCCGGACATTCCTAGGAGTGTCCGCACGCTGTCCTAAACCCTTCCTGGTGTTCGGGAAATCAAAATTTGTCCGCATCCAAATTTTGGTCGAGACCAAAATTTGGACGCGGATAATGAATTCCTGACACCTTCGGGACCCTGTCCTGACGATGTCCTGATGATGTCCTGCCCTTCCTAAACCCTTCCGCGTCTTCCGGAAACCATCCGCAATCAGGTCAGCTTCAAGAAGGAAAGAAGAAGCCATGCGGATTTTATCAGGAACATGCGGATTGGAATAGGAAGGCAAGCGGACAGTTTCAGGAACGTGCGGACAGGAATAAGAAGGCAAGCGGACTGTTTCAGGAACGTTCGGACTGGAATAGGAAGGCAAGCGGAGTGATTCAGGAATGTGTGGATCCAATGCTAATATGTATGGAACGAGTACACAAGTAGCAAAAACCATTTGCAAAAGCACTAGATGGGGCAACGGGATAATACAAGACAAGAAAATTACAAAAAGTAAAGAAATACGGGGTCAAGGGGCCTAATAAGTATTTACTAAACAAACCTGAGAACCTAGTATTTCAAGCAGTGTTTTAAACATAATTACGCGAGCGCAAAGCACGAGTTGATTTTTTTTTGGGGGGGGGGTTACACTTTGAAGAAGGAATATTTCAAGCATTTTCTACTGATCTGAAAAGTGGACTTTTAAAATATTTCTTGCAATAGTTAAACTGGCAATGATGTGAGCAGATTATTTTATTCTGTACTGAACATAAAAAGATGTTTCATGCAACGTTTGATTATGAACTAGATTATTTTTTATTGTACTCGACTGAAAAAAGGACCTTATAGGCAGCGCTTGACTTTACAAATAGGACAAATATCATAACAAAATTAAAAATACAGGTGTAGATTCCAAACTGAAATTCAAGTTTATATTCCTATTACATTTTAAGCACTTTGTTTGATCATGAATGAGGTGTCATTAATAAGAAATAATAATAAATGGTAGCAAGTTCATAAATATCGCTTTTATCAGAACGGCTCAAAACGATTTACAGCAGGGGCAAAACGATTTACCCCAGGATTCATTTCAATCCCGCATGAAAAGTGCACAATTTCCACACCCTGGGAAGCATTCCTTGCATTTATCCCGGTCTAAAAATTGCGCTGGCAAATTCAAGCATACAATAACCTTCGCTTCCAACCGGGTACCCATTTAGCACCTGGGTGGAGAGTGGCAAGGTATGCAATACGTCTTGCCAAAGGACGGTTTAGACCGCGGTGAGAATCGAACACACGACTCTCCGTTTACAAGGCGGGAGTCAGAACCACTACACCACGACTCTCTACAAAAAATAGGCCTTCCTGAAAAAAGTCGTGCACAGAGCATGTTTCTCATAAACATAAGATATCAGCGCGAAGCGCGAACTCACTTCTTTCAAACATCAAGGACGAAAAAGAAAAGACCTAAGTATTTTTCGTAAAAAATGAACAGCGTGCACAATCTTCTTATGATTAAACTATTGAAAGTATGAAGCGTGAAATGGACCATTATTTTCTACAAATTGAACTAGCTGAAACGCAGATATTCTCCCCGTCTGCAGGTCTGTCAATTTCTTCACTCTTCTTCCCTTTTCCCCCCTCTTCTTTGGTTACTCAATTTTTCCTATTTTCACGCAGTCAATAGGGCGTAGCGTTCGCATTCGGCCTCCTGGAATTGCCCATTTACATTTTCTTACTTAGTCTATTTCAATTGGTACAAGAGGAGGCAAAGGCGATTAGACACTGGGTTCACATTTTCGTCTATAAATTAAAACTGATATTTCTAATCTTACACTTTCATAATCTCGACCAATTATTTTCTGTTCATTATCGCGATTTTTTTCCTCGATTCTATTTCACCTTATTTCACTCATCTCCTTCGTTTATTCCTATTTCTTTTGTGCTGTTTGTATATCTATTTAATACTGGGAGGGGTAAGCCAGCAGGAGGGAGAGGAGGGCCGCATCAGCACGGCACCCCCTTTTTCTTTTCCACCATATCATTTTTTTTAAGTTTCCCTTTCCATTTCACTTATTTTTCTTCTGTTTGTATTTTTTTAAAGGGGGAGCAAGACCACCTCACCCCTTGATCCGCATGTGCCTGTCGAATGCAATTTGCATCCTAACTTCCTGTATTCTTCCTCTGTTGTAATATATGATTATGTATTAAATTGTAGAAAAATTATAAGAAAGTAATGTTATAAAGAGAGCCCCGACTTTGCTATGAGCATATGCAGTCTTTTTAAAGTTACCTTAGTTAAAAAATCAAGATCCGAGATAATTTATTGTTATGTATAAAAATGCACAAAATCTGCTTTCAATAAGTGAATACTACATTACACCGCTAACACACTTTCCTTTATCCTCCATATTTCAACTATCAAATAATGCGAGCGCGAAGCGCGAGCTGAACATTATTTACATTCCTACCTTAACACTGGGCATTCTAAGCACGTTTTAAAAGCATGAACAGGAAAGGAGTATGACTATACACTTGATGTGAGCGCGAAGCGCGAGCCGAAACGAAATTCGACATATCACGTTTTGTAAATCAGAAAAAGGATGGATAATTGGATAGATGGATAATATTCCTACATTAATAATAATATTTGGTAATCTGATCTGAAACTGGCACAAGATTCGTATCTAAATAAACATGCATGCGTGTGTTTAGATCCGGACCTAGAATCAGGAACTTCCAATTACATTCTTTATTATAATATCAATAATAAGAGCGCGATGATGGAGCTAAATATATTTGATTTTCAGATCTAAAAAAAACAGAATTTAAGCGCAGTTACGAATTGGATATTGATCTCGCTTAATAAATGATGCGAGTGCGAAGCTCAAGTTTATATTTTTATCATTACATATATTTTGAGTAGCAACCGGGACATTTTAAGGTCATTTTTTGTCTTCAAATGACTATGATGACTATAATCCTAAGCGAGATATGAAACATGTCAATATTCCATTCTGAAAAAAAACGGACAATGATTATTAGGAATTCATGAAAATATTGTTACATGACTTATTAATCAAATGAGGGCTCAAAATTGATATTAAGGTCAGATAACTGGACATTTTGTAATCGTGAATAGGATACATGGGTTGATATATTTTTAACAAAAATAATGCGAGCGCAAACTGTGAGCCGAAAATTTTAATAAACTGTCATAAAAGAGGAATTTAACATAATTTGTTACAATTGATACAGGTATACATAACTCCCCAATCAAAATGCAAGCGAGCAGCTTTAGCTGATACTATTCACAATCAGACCATCCTAAAAAGGGATATTTTTTAAAAAAATATGGAATACACGAAGAGAATAGTTTTTTGACAAATCAAATAATGCTCGCGCGCAGCGCGAGCGGAAAATGTTCATATTTAGACCATAAAATATAGTCATCTTATAGAAAACTATAAAATCTATTTGTAAATCAAACAAATTGAAAACTTAATTTCCGAGAAATGTTTTGTATATTTACTTCAAAACTTGATCTTTTAAGTTCTATAAGTCTATTGAGCAAGTTATACATCTCATAGATTAGGCAATGCGGGCACAAAGCGTGAGCGAAAATTTAACATAGTGACATGAAATCCCCCCCCCCCCCCCATCTTATATAATTCACTCGTCTTTCTCCTCTTGTTTTTCCTCTTCGTTTTCTCTTCTCTTTTCCCTTCTGGTTCTTTTCCCTCTCTTTTTTTTCTCGTTCCAAATATTGGGGAGGGGGGCATTTGATATCAAATGCCCCCCTTCCAAAAAGTGAGGGGACGCGTCGCCCCTGTCCCCCTGGGATGTCCACCAATGTATGCAATTTGATTTGAAATAAAAGAAAATCCTATATAGTCTTTGTAGTCGAAGAAAGCCAAAATACACCCCTAAATTCATAAAAAAAATACATGGATGATAATTTTCATGGAGTATTCGCAAGTTGTCCGATTGTCCTAGTCCTTGAATTTACCACTCGTGACGTTGTCCTAAATGTCTCCGGTTCTGTCCTAATACGATCTGCATGCTGTCCGCACCGAACGCCGACAAATTTATTTAGATAATCTTGTCCTAGGACAGTCCCAGGAGTGACCTACGACAATACGCAGACAGTCCTGGTTGTATCCTAGGACAAGATCATTTACATAATCTTTTACGGAATTTGGTTGCGGACAGCATGCCGAAATGACAAAAATAGCTTCCGAAACCCTTCCTGGTCTTGTCCGCACCCTAGTGGAAAACCGCCTTTAAGGACAAGTCCACCCCAACAAAAAATTGATTTGAATAAAAAGAGAAAAATTCAACAAGCATAACACTGAAAATTTCATCAAAATCGGATGTAAAATAAGAAAGTTATGACATTTTAAAGTTTCGCTTAATTTCACAAAACAGTTATATGCACATCTCGGTCGGTATGCAAATGAGGGAACTGATGATATCACTCACTCACTATTTCTTTTGTATTTTATTATATGAAATATTTTTATTTTCTCGTCATTGTCATGTGAAATGAAGTTTCATTCCTCCCTGAACATGTGGAATTCCATTATTTTAACATTTTGTGCTTCAGGCAAGGAGGTCCTAATCATCGAATTCGTAAAAATTGAAATATTGTAGAATTCAAACAATAAAAAACAAAAGAAATAGTGAGTGAGTGACATCATCGACTCTTTCATTTGGATGTAACTGGCTCGTTCATATAACTATTTTGTTAAAAATAAGCGAAACTTTGAAATGTCATAACTTTCTTATTTTACATCCGATTTTGATGAAATTTTCAGCATTGTGCTAGGCTGATTTTTCTCTATTGATTCAAATCAACATTTTTCTGAGGTGGACTTGACCTTTAAATAGAGCTAGTAGTCTACACTGTAATTTCCGAATATGGTGGTAGTGGTGGGGTTAATATAAACTAAAAAAAAAATCTTCAATGGAATAACATTCAATCACGATTTAATGGACGCTCAATGTGTCACCGCCTTATATATAAAACACTTAATTATCCCTTTTCCTATAAATGAATTGGTCTATAAGCGAGTTATATCTAATTCCATGACTAAATCCGAGTGATATTCCACCCAGAGAAATGACGTTTAAAATGTTGACCAAAACAATTATGTTATAGTGATAGTTTGCATTAATGACATTAACCTTTCGTGTAATGTTCAAAATGTTAATAGCTACAAAAATGTGTAACAAACACATGAACCAATATAGAGACATCTGATATGAATTGTGTAAGGTAAGCTCCTCTGACTGATATAGGTTTATAGTTTTAGCTATATAGGTCCTTATAGTTAACCATAAAAATATACAAAAGAAGCATGTTACTGAATTAAAATCATGAATGCAAATGCGGTTGGGAGGGGAGGCAATGCAAGGTTCTTAGAATAATATCATTTCATTTATCTTTTCAACCATTTATTTAAAAAAATAAACAAAATTTACAATCCTCAATGACACAAACACAGCAAAACATAACATAAAGTAAAAACTGTTGGGGAGTCCCAAATAAAAAGAGCTTGTTGTAAGTAACAAGCAAGTAACGATCCGATTGCAATGACAACCACATACACATACACACACACACACATCCACACGCACATACACACCATCTCCCACATATACACCTACCCACACACCTTCACCAACACACATGTTCTGACAGATCGCAATATTTTTTTTTCTTGTTGATGTGGTCGAATTTCTTACAGATGCTGACTAGTAGAAACATTCCCATCTCTGCTGATGAGGTCTCACTCGAGGGCAGTACGGTCAGTGCTGGAGTGACCATCATCACCAACGACACATCCAAGTTTGTCATCTACAACCTTGATAAGCCATCGAAGAACAAGTGTTGTCCCTGCCCTAGATTGTTCCTAGAATACAGTAGGACGTCGGGACGTTTGACCGGTTCTCTACAGCTCCTGTGGAGCATGGCCATTATCACATTGAGTAGTGTAATGCTGATCCTACACGGAGCCATAGAAGCATTCTGTGTGAATATGTCTATTGGTGTTCTGGTAAGACTCTATGTATAATATTGTTCATGTTCAAAAGTATGAACTCTATGCATAAATGAAGGGTATCCCGGATGCTAAATTCTAGTTTATATACTTTTATTACACTCTTTGAATCTATACCGTATGATGTTTGATATTCTTTACTTCATTATCGTACCATAGAATGAGAAATAACAAGGATAAGAAGGCCTTCCAAGGTCATTACTGTCGATTACCTCTCTACTTGGCCTTGGTCATTTTATATACCCTTTAACCCCCCCCCCCCCCATTTATGCTGTACTATAAAAGTGTACCCTTTCAATTGACGTGGCCTTTCGCTAAAAATTACAAAATTTTAGGCCTGGAATGAGCATAGTAGGCCTATGAATAAGATCCATCCCTACTTATTTTTGGATTTAATATTTTATATTCAGAAAGGCCTAAGCCTATGATCTTAAAAATATATCTAAGCTAAACCAGAAATCCGGAAAATCGGATCCTAAACCGGAACTCTGTGATCCGAAGCTAACATGAGCCCGTCTACCTTCAATGGCCATTTTATGTAAAATCTATCATCCTTATCACTATTGGCACTGCACGTATTTTCCAGAAAACAATCTCTCATTTTCCTTGTGATTGGTATTGTATATTATGCTTATGTTATACAAGGCCCCAAGTACAACAGTATTTGACTGCTGACGAGGTTACCCTGTTTAAATAATATCAAATATATAAATTGATTAATTAAAAAGGAATATATTTTGTCACTACCATTGAATGATGTCCACCATCTCCACTGTAACATCATGGATAGCTCCATGGTAACATAATAAAAATACACTTTTTTGTAATTTAGCCGGACGACGCCATAGTATTTACCAACGACTCTGACTGTAATTTTGGGTTCATAACGAAGTTTGTTTAGGCATCGAGTCATGTCTCAATATACGTTGCCAGTATAATTCTGAGTATGTTTCGCAATTTTTATGCTTTTCCCTAGGTATTTACATGCGGCACCGTCGGCGTTCTATCATTTGATATGAACAGACTCGTAGTAAGTTTTCCATGGTATTGCATTAATAATTGTTGAAGGAATAAAGAGTATCATTAAAACTGATTAACGTGTCACATAAAAATACTGATCTCATCTTTAGATCATTGCATGTTATTGCTTTTCTTTTATTCGAATAGCTATTTAGAATATCGAATGACAAATTTTCATCCAGACATTCTAGATTCCTACAGAGTTAGTTTCAAAACAGTGTTTATTCATTTTAATGTTTTAATGCATTAATTCATTGATCAATTCATTAATTTAAGATAATCAGGCGGAATCTAAATTATACACAAAAAAAATGATGTGGACCTAATATTTAAAGCCATTCAATATTGGCCTAATTTGTTATTAAGACTCCATATCATGACAATCTACTGTATATCATTTTTCCAGATTGGTGCCTACATGATCCTGTCACTGGTATCATTCTTTACTATGGCATATACTATGATCATGGGTGCATACTTTGCTCAGTTGATCAACTGGACCAATTCCTGTCGAGGGATAGTATACATTTATTACCCTTGCGATCCTAGTGAAATTGATGAGGTAAGTAATGCTGTTAATGATGGTCATTTTAATTATTTCAACACACATTCAAATTCAATAATGATTGTTGATTAATTCATAATTCCTTATCAATTAATCATTATTCATTATTATTATCTAAGTCATTTTTGTGCTATATTATTCCTTGTGCTAAACATTCCTTAATCAGTCCGGCATGGGTATTCAAATTCTTCCCAATACCCGTCTTTATTTCTTTTACTGTATCTTGCCTGGCGTTACATACTTTTTAGAATAATGTTTGTCAATGTCTTTTATTTGAATTTCAATAATGTGCAATTTTATATATTGAATGTGCAATATTCTCTCAACGGTTTTTCCATGAGGGCTAGCATGCCTCTGGGCAATAGTACTGAATTTTACTTTTGCGAGCCCTGGCCCACGGAAAAACTGTTTTCTTACTCCTTTCTTTTTCATTTCTACTTTATCTATATTTATTCAATTTCAAATTGTATTCATGTAATTACATTGTACAATTTTTGTATGTTTTTATGGCCAAATAAATAATAATAATAATAATATTCAGTATTCATTATCAATTATTCATGTTATTCATTATTCCTTACAGTCGCAGCTATTGACTATTGGGGTTTGTATGATCGTGTTTGCTTGCCTGGAAGCTCTGACGTCATATATCGCTTTCATATTCTGTTGTATTGGTGTATGTTCAACCTGTTGTTCACTCCACTGTGCACGTTGTAGAAAGCGTTCAACCAGACTATCAGAGGCATTGAGTAACGATAATAACATATGAAACAAACAATAGTGAACGAGTGATAATCTTATAAGATAGACATTCACCTTAAATACGCGTTAAAAGAACACGGTAACGGCAACGGGGCGATCATACCGAAAAGGATGAATATCAAACCTACATCCTAAATTTACCTTAACTTAAAATAATAATTAAAAGGTCAATCATAGTACGAACAAAGTTAATGATTTACTCAGATATGTACAAAATAAATCATGAGAACAAAAAATATATCCCTGATAAAGCTGACCTCTGATCTTCGGTTACCCCCTCACCCCCCCCCCCCTTTTTTGGAAGCACCCTGTAGTTGATCGGGTGGTACCAACACTTTCATATGTTGTAAATATTAAAAATTAAGGTTTGAAAGTTATTTTGAATGTTTTCATTTGTCTTTCAATGCCCAAGTTATATCTCATTTGTACTAGTATTATCGTGTAATGGACAGCTAACTCTTACTTTTCAGTTGTATACTCATACATAAGAACCTACTACGTTCAAGGTTTTTACGCATTTTTCCTTGTACATGAATTATATATTGAATTTACATTCATTGTTATATTACTATATTACTGATCTGTTTATTTCTATTTGAAATAGGATGTAACCTGTGCAATGTAAATTGGAAGAAAATAAATGTTTAATTGAATTGAAATTATGAACCGGAGCCATGGCTATGCTATGAACGTTTGGAAGAGCGCCATCTATCGTCATAGCTAGTCTGAAATGCGATCACACTAATCCTTTTGATTTCTTGATAAAGGAATAAACATCATGGCTTGCATTTGAATCTACGATCCTTGGTTAAAGGAGGGGGAGGGGAGACGAAAAATTAAAAAATGCAGCTTTGCACCTTGAATAAATGTTGTTGAAAATGCTTTCAGGTAAAATACATGTTTACAGTGCTTCGAGTCTATCAATCCCCAGCTGTTTGCTCTGATTTGATTTTCATTTCTTTATTTGTGTGAATATATTTTGGAACATCGAAATGTTACATCTATCGTGGTAATGGAATTTATCTCATAATGTCACTACATATCATTGAGAAGTTGAAAATGTTAAAGATATAAAGGAACATATGAAAAGGACACTACAAACAAAACTATTATTTTTTAGATTTAAAAAATAATACGATGCTGAGTTGAAATCTACTGTAGAAAGCCTAGTAAAAGTACTCATTGTTCAAATCATACCGGGCTTTTTTTTTCTTCACAAGTTGGTAATTCAATAAAAACATTCCTACTTTAATTAACTATTTGATTTATGTAAAAAGCATATTGATAATTGTATGATTTATATCAGAATTATATGAATTTTATTATGTCAATGAATTTATTTGTCTTAATTTGCTTAATTAATGTTAATGATAAACAATGTTTACCAAATTTTACAATTTACACGTGAACGTTACATTATGATTGATCAGATATCAATAAAGTTTCTTGACCTTTCTCACGCTTCTAGGTCAGACTAAGACCACTCTCTCTAATCTCATGAATATTTATTAATTTACTACCGGTAAAGATTTTCGAATATTATTCTAAGTAATTTTACTAATAACTCTTATTCCTATATGTTTTTTTATTTAAAATGCATTAGTCCTTTTTTAGACTTTAATATACAATGAATAAATAATATTGGTTCATATTCTTGTACTCTCTTGTAACAAAACCACTTTTCTTGCGTACTCTATGTTTTAATTTTTTAACTTGAATATTTTATATATCGAATGAATAAACTATCGTGTCTTCTAGTAAAACGATCTGGGCTCCGTAACACAAAGGTTAGCGATTAATCGCTAAATGAAATGACCAATCAAGATCCTCGTTGCATGCGCAATTTGCTTAGTAGACTGACTATGAACCAATCAGAACTATTCTTTGAAATTAGCGATCAATCGCAAACCTTTGTGTTACGGAGCCCTGGTATCTTTGCTGGCCTGATGAGGCAAGCATGGTGAAAACTAGCTTACATGTGATTAAAAGAACACACAGAGAGTTTCATCATCTTTATTATGTGTCTTTCAATGTCAACATGTATTAGTCTGACATATTGCGAAGCTCTCACAAACACACGGGCACTTACACATATAGGCCTATACATATTAATTTAATTAAATTCTCGATCAGTTCTCCCTCCCTACTCCTATACATTCTAATCTCTGTACTTCATCTACAATCTCTTTTTCACTCAAACACATACACACACCATCTCACACGCTCGCCCCACATCAACAAACACACGCGCACAAACCCACACACGCAATCAGGCATAAACTACTTTAAAACTCACCCCTCTATAGCTGACTTCGTTCCAAGATCATCCATTTTCAAGGACAAGTCCACCCCAAGAAAAAGTTGATTTGAATAAACAGAGAAAAATACAACCAGCATAACACTGAAAATTTCATGAACATCGGATGCAAAGTAAGAAAGTTATGACATTTTAAAATTTCGCCTAATTTCATGAAACAGTTATGTGCACATCCTGGTCGGTATGCAATTGAGGGGACTGATGACGTCACCTACTCACTATTTCTTTTGTGTTTTATTATCTGAAATATGAAATATTATAATTTTCTCCTCAATGAAACACAGTTTCAATTACCTTTGTTAAAACACTTTGTTTCCTTATTGTCAAATATTTAAAAATTGAAATGTTACATAATTCAAACAATGAGAGGAAATAAATCATCGACCCTCTCCTTTTTATACTGTATTATGCATAATAATAGCAGTGCCTTTTTAAAGCGCCATGAGCACCGAAAGGTGGACCTGTGCGCTATATAAGTAGCCACCATTATTATTATTATTATTATTATTATAACTGTTTTGTGAAAAATAATCGAAAATTTAAAATGTCTTAACTTTCTTATTTTACATCGGATTTTGATGAAATTTTCAGCGTTATTTGCCTTCACTCTATTGATTCAAATGAACATTTTCAGAGGTGGACTTGACCTTTAAAAAACACACACACACTTCCAGTCACCCTAACACCCCCATTGCCCCCACACGCATAAATACATACAAGTCCAATACAATACAGCAAATGGCAACCGTTAATGATATGCCCTAATGATAAATACACACTTGTTACTTCTAATGGGTGAGTTAGATAGGAAAATTTATTGGCTAAAATATCCAGGGAGATTCATTATTTATCACATATATTTCAAAGGTGTTAACCACATAAGAGTACAATTTGATGATATATAATAATTGTCAATAATTATAGGATGAAACTTAAAAAAAAATCGTTATCATTACATAAAATTGTGCATTACCTTTTCCTTTTCTGACATATGTAAATCATTTACTGAATTTTCAACTTTTAGATAATCTTGTTTTATAAAATGTTTCCATCTTATATTCTTATTCCTTTTCGAGGCACTGCATAGTGCCTCTTTAACATCGACATAATTTTCAAACATGCATGTTCTCTCTGAAATTTACATGAATTTAATTTCACATAATTTGAACCCGTGGCACAATTCAAATATTTACATTTTGGTAGTTGTTTCTTCAAGGCTTATTGTAAAAATGAAAAAAAAATGAATATTGATTATCAATGCTACTAATATATTGCACATTGTGATTCACACGTAACCTTGTAATTCACATATAAGAATATATCTACATGGCTTTAACTTAAATAATAACAATATAATAACGATTAAAAAATATTAAGTATTTAACATCAGCGAAATAATGAATAATACATGTTGTTAGGTAAAGGCAAATAAGTTGAATGTTGATATATTACAGGTAGATTGGCTGGAAATTATTAATAAATAATAACATACTTTTAGACAGGAATTAAATCATTCAAATACCTGTCCAAGTTGGTTACGAGAGTATTAAAAACTAAAATCGACATACTGTATTTGTCCTATATATAGTACAAGGCTGTAAATGATTATTGAAATATTTACAATCATATTCTGAAAAATATCGTAAATCATCAAGCTTTTAGTAGTATGATCCTAAGGTCAAAAACTGGTCATCAGCGTGTCATGAAATGACGTTTTATCCGACAAGTCCTGTTTTCCGACAGTTACTAGGGTAACAGTGCTTGTCAGCCAATCAAAATCAATGGAAGTTGTCAGATCTGACAACTTGTCGGACGAAAATGTTGATAAAACGTATCCCCGAACATCATTGTCTAATAAAACTCTTTGAAACCATCGTCCGGGTAGGCCTATACTTTGCAATATAGTACGTATTCCAAATCCTGGCTTGAAAATAAGAAGAAGGATGATTTGAATATAAATAATAAGACACGAATCGTCGGGTCTTTGGTAAATTCTATATAAAACAATATAAATCGTATAAGAGGAGGATGCCTATAACAAACTTTCTCCATCAGTGTATGGGTGAGATGCTAAGAGGTGACTTTTCAAGGCATTACGTTGGTAAAAATCTTTACCGCAGTACTGACAAGCAAACGGCTTTTTCTCGGCGTGTGTGCGGCGGTGAGTATTAAGAGTACTCGCCAATGTGAAACCTTTGTTGCAAACTTCACAGCGGTAAGGACGCTCACCTGTGGGTAAGAAGAAAAATGAAGCGGTCAACATTAATGTTGTACATGTATAAAATTCGAATTAAAATCGAAAGACGTTTTGCGTTCATACCACTAATACTTTCCATGATCATGAATAACTATTTTTAAAAAAAAGTTTTTATAAGATTTTTTGCCCTTTAGGACTTTTTTAGATCGGAGGAAATATGAATATCATTGTAAGCTTATAAGTTGTATTTTATTCGTATTCATCTATTTATTCCTTGCAACAGAAAATAATACAACTTAAATACATACATTAAATGCATACATTCAATGGCATATAACTGATAACAAACATTGTGTATATAAAGCATAAATCGTATTCTCATTGATAAAAATATGTAATACACAAGGTAAAATAGATAATGCGTGTGGAAACAACAAGACTGTATATTTTGTTCGATAAAGGCCCTAAACTACGAGTCTTGAAAAAAGTGCTTGAAAATGGACTATCGCCTGCATGGACTGAAAGCTTCAATTAAGGATTTTCGAACCCGATATTCCCAATGAGAACTCATAGATGTAAATAGCAATTTCTGAATATATTTTATTTTCATGAGTTTAATTTACCAGTATGGCGGTAGATGTGTGCCTGGAGATTTCCTTTCTGGTTGAAACCCTTCCCACAGTAGGCGCATGTATACATCTTGACCTCTGAATGCGTGCGCATATGATAGGTCAAGTGGGTTAACTGCTTGAAGCCACGCCCACATTTCTTGCACTTGTGCGGTTTTTCACCTGCCAAGGGAAAATAAAGATGACCAAAAAAGAATAAGGTAAAGATTTATCAAAATCAACTTGAAAGATTTTTTTGCTCTTTTTTTTCGAAATTTTGATCCGAGTTTGTTTCGTTTCAGTAACTAAATTTGGACGTTTTCTTTTGAGGAATTAAACAGTATCGTGACTGTAATCATTTTACATTCAGTAAGAATATATAAGTGAATGCAAAATAGTCATTTGGATTTTTATTCCTTATAAGCGCTGTGGGAATGGCTTCATTTATTTCTCTTTCAAATCCATGCAGCGATTCTATTTGATAACCGTATAGAATAGATTCACCACAAAGCAAGATACAGACTGCAAGAACATCTTTAAATACACAGTCATAATCATGAATTTAGAATGTCTTTATTACATCTTAGATCTGATCAATACTGCAAGAAATATTCTTAACTTATACATTCATTATTGCTATTTGATAACCTGAAAATACAGCATCACTGAAAATATATAGGTTTATAACTGGTTTTGACTCTTCTTGTTTTCTGTTACAAACTTCTGCGTCATCAAAATATCATTTTTATATATAAACGGGAGAGGCATAAATTCAACTAGGGCTTGTGTTTCAATTCGAAATAAACTAAACAGTCCCATAGCGTATGCCAAATTCTTATAAAAAAGTAAAGTATTTCTAATAAAAACAACAACAGATAAACAAAACAAAAACACCATGATACAATAAAAGAAAGTATCTATGGACGAATATGGAAAATTGAAACAGTTTTTGTTTCCAATAGTTCACTTTGAAGTATTGTATTCGAGTACTTGAAATTAAAAAAAAAGCTTTGGGATTTTAGGGATGAGAGTTTGGAAAATGTTGAGAATGTCGTCCGTTTCTTGCTTGTATAAACGTCTAATCAATGAAATGAAGTCAAATCGACCAATATTATCATGTGTCATTGAAAGCAACTTAAAAACTTGGAGTGGTTTATTGAAGACTGCTTTGGTGTTGTGAGTGTGACATTTGTGGACGTGAGTGTGTGTGTTGTTATTTGTGGAGGTGGGTCTGTGTTATTATTTGTGGGGGTGGGAGTGGTTGTGTTCGTTGTTATTTGTGGGTGTGTGTGTTGTCATTTGTCGGGTTAGGTGTGGAGTGTTATTTGTGGATGTGGGTGTGTGTGTGTTATTTGTTGGCGTAGGTGTGGGTGTGCTATTTGTGGGGGTGGGTGCGGTTATGTGTGTTGTTATTTGTGGGTGTAGGTGTGGTTATGTGTGTTGTTATTTGTGGGTGTGTGTGATGTTATTTGTGAGGTAGGTGTAGGTATGTGTGGTGTTATTTGTGGGGGTGGGGTGTGTGTGTGTTTGTGTCTCTGGTGGATCGTTATGAATAATATTCTTACCAGTGTGTGTGTAGGAATGAATCTTCATATCAATCTTCTGATGGAATCCCTTGCCACAGTACTGACACACGAATGGTTTGTAGTTGGTATGTGTTCTCATGTGAGTGTGAAGGTTCGATGCTCGGTTGAACGCCTGTTATTTTATAATAAAAACAGAAAAAAATGCTTAGACTGAATAGAATCACAGTAGCAATTACAGCCCATATATTTTACCTTATTTTCCGTTTGATAATTTTCTAACAGGTTGCATAACAACTGGGTGAAGACCTTACAAGCAAAAGCTTTTAAACAAGATTTCCGGAAGTAATAGTCTTTTTCTGAAAATGAATATTTGAATCGTCTATTTTCTTTCACATGAGTCTCATCCGCTATCACAGTTATTCACTCGGTTATTGGAGTAAACATTAATTGAATCTCGAATGCTCTCTAAGAGGAACATATTCACCTTTTAAAGTTAATTCAACTGTTTGTCCCCGTTTCATATAGCTTGTTAAAAGAAGGAAAGTTTAAGTAACTCTTACATATTTGTATATGTAATATTAAAATTATTGAGACAAATAAGAGAAATGATTTAAATTTGCATTTTTTGTTACCTTTCCACACTGCGTGCACACGTAAGGTTTGACCGTAGTATGGGTCAGGCGATGTCGGGTAAGGTTCCCGGGTTGTCGGAACGCTCTCCCGCACAGCTCACAAGCAAAGGGTTTATCACCTGTATGGATGCGCTGTAAGAATGAAAAAAAATCCATTTAAATTATTCAGAGTAAGAACGATAATTGGGAGTTTCAAATGTGAGCGAATTATATCAAACAAGATAAGGGAACGAGGGGATATTTGTCAAAAGAAATTGAGTATCTGAAACCCCTTTGTGCTTTATCAGATGGACCTAAGCATCTTGGTCATCAGTGGTAGTTAGTTAATCATGCAGCTGAGTCAAAACGGACAGAGAATCAATATGAAGAGTTGAAAATATATAAGAAGGCACATGCTAATGTTGTGAACATAATCATTGTGCTAATAAGATGCTATGAGAATACTTCAACCAGGGCATAGTTACACTGTAAACATTGTGGTGTTAAAGCTGACACCAGTAGTTGATGTTACTAGGGGACCACACCCTGAGGTGTTAAAATTATACACCCTAGAGATTGAACATCAAAATGTAACAACCAAATGTGTTGTAATAAACCTGTAGGTGTTGAACTAACACTCTCATTTTAACACCGGTGTAAAATAACTGGTGTGGTCCTCTATGTAGGCCTACAGCAGTTAACACCACATTCTGCCTCTGAAAATTTTGATTAAGAAGTTCTTTAAGGAATATAATTCTCTGTAGTTGATATGAGTTACACCCCCTTCCTCTTGGGCCATTTTTTGCCCCTGTCACGGCTTGTCCCAGGGCTGTACTCTACTGCTTACATGATCGTTACGTAACGTTACTTCGCCAAAAATAATTATGTATCCTTATAATTAAACCCTTCTTACAGCCTAGCTATAGCATGTCATAAAAGCATCGTGCATTCTTTTACATTCCATTAATTTTGGAAAAACGGAAGTTAAAAAAAGAAGACACTGATCGATTGTATCACAAAGTGAGGATGATAACACGACAGCGCTTTCTTTTAACCATGGACCCAACTGCCCTTTCGCTCATAGAGAAAGAAATCGATACAAGCCGAAGTCACCGGTTCATTTTATACGGGAACCTCGGCGCTTATCAAGACGGAGGAGACTGACGAGAATTGCAAGGGTAATTACGGCGGTTGTTCCTCCATGTACATGTAGGTTTGGTATAATTGGTCTAATATTGCATCGATATTGAAAAGAAAACCTTCATGTAGCTGAATCATTAATTCAATGTTTATATTTTTCACTTAGAATGCAAATAAGCTTGCTTTAATTTGTTATTTTATAGAGGACTTTTTACAAATAATTTCAATATTCGATAAGAAGAAATAACTGGTTCTTAAAATCGCCAATTTGATTATTATCACATTTAAACTATCTCATGCACATGTATATACGCGCAAATGAATGAATCTTTGAATATGCTATATTTACCTATATGTTCCATAACGTCATAAAAATCAAACCTACATTTTTCTTTTGTCTTCTTTACTAGGTGTAATAACTTTTTCTTATTTGTGCGTTACTTCCTTGATATTGAAATGTATCAAATGATTGCTGCGAAGAAAACAGTGGCATTGTGAATATTTGTGAAATCTTCGACGGAAAATCCTTTGTACATTATATCCAGAGGGATTCTGAGCATCATTTTATTGGTTCGCGTGCCCCTCTTTTATTCTCTCCATCATCATCCATTCAAATCGATATCTGGCGCGTGGACACACTGGTCTGGAGGATAAGCACAACTCCTATTGATTCCCTGAACAGAAAACACGGCGTTTCATTCTTACGTAATAATCCCAAGCTGTCGAGCTTTTGTCACTCCGTAAAGACAAGACTGAACAAAAAAGGAGAGATGGATTCAAACACTACCCCACCTGGCATTGAGCAAACAGAAAGCTCCCTACAGCGAAAAGGAGATGCTTTCAAGAAGGTTTTTTGTCTTCATTTCTTTGTGTAGACAAGTGAAATGAGATGATACTGGGAAAGTGGTAATAAGTGTCGGACTGAGAGGAGCGACTTAAGATAATTTTGTTCATGGATCATACTATTGAATGCGGATTATATTGTTGTGCACAGCTGCCGCTGTGAAGATCAAAACATGTAGAAATCAAATAAAAAGAGATAACAGAATGAGCTAAATCTTACAAAGATATCGAAAACTTGAAGTGGAGTACAATGCCCTCCTCAGCTTGATGTAATAAAGCTTATCTCAATCTTGTTACTTCGAGTAAATGCGTGATTATAACGTGAATATTGAAAGAAGGCTACACAAAGTTTTGAAGAAAAAAATGTTCACTGCAAGGATATAAATGCAATGAAACCACAATAAACCATAGCCAAATCATACATTCCAAGATAACATTTTTCATATGGTATGAAGCACTTCGGAATCCATACGTAGGCCTATTAGGATTTCATTGATTTTACGGAATATCGATTATCAATAATATTGGTTGACTGAGAGAGAAATAGAAAGAGAGAGAGAGAAACATTTATTATTTGTTTCTGTAAAAGTAAAGTTAGTAAGTTAATTGTCTCACCTTATGAGTGACTAATGTGTTGCTCCTGCTGAACCCCTTGCCACAAACGTCACATATGTACTTCCGGGGTTGAGGTGTCTTTGCACTGTTTGACCTTCGACCTTTAGTCTCTCCTGTGTATTTTGGAATCAGGGGAAGGATGGCTTTGTCATCCATGTTGGACTGGCAGTCAGTCTTTTTATCGCCCTCTGAGATGGGATTTTGTCCATCCTGCAGAAGATACTGTTCTTCGGAGTCTTGCAGGATAAATTGTTGATCTGAGTCCTGGATGCTGTCTGCGTCATGGTGGAGTTCGTTATCGATGCCGTTTTGGATGTACTCTACTCCTAAAATGGGTGGCCTAGTGAGTCGCTTCCCACCGGTTGATGAAGACGGTGATTGATCACCACTATCGTCATCTTCAATGCTTGTTTGTGAAACAGGGAAACGTGGTTGATTTAGGATAGTTGGACTTTCATATGCATTCGTTAAAGGTGAAGCAGAATCGCTGCTTTCTTCCTGTTCGTTAAAAGTTGGCTTCACATTGCATATTGGTGGCTTTTCGATGTCAGGCTGTGGTGGCGCATGGGATGCTGTTGGCGGGGACATTTCCATCCCTTGTCGTCCTCTACGACTCGGATATTGATTGCGATCGAGTTGCTTTAGGCCGAAGCCACCAGAATACTTATGGGCCAGGAGATGACCATATGGAATACCAATAAACGGGTAGGATGATGGATGGATGGCAGCCGTTGAAGACATCTGAGGATATCGCGGGTATTCATCAACTGCAGATCCTGCTCCAGGAAGTCTGACTGGTCCTCCCAGAGAGTGTTTCTTAGACGATAAAAAGTCGTCTGGATGAGATTTCTTGGAAATTCTAGAGAATTCTTCATTCTCATCTACTTGCTCTTCATGTGACTGCTCACGAATCTTAAGATTCAGAGGTTCATCGAGAGGCTTCGACACATAAGCGCGAGGTGGCACTTGATAAAGTCCGCGTTTAGGATCTGCAATGAGGTAACCAGGATGGCTCAAGAGACGATCACGGAGAATGTTATGACCCGTGATGTCGTGGTAACTAGCCAACCATGGGTTAAGAACCAAACGTTGTGGGTCTACACTACCAGGTAGAGGACCAAATCCCATTCCAAGAGTCTCCGACATGGGTACTCCAGGATGAACTTTCTCAAAGGCTGAACCAGTGGACATGCGAAGGAGTGGTGGTGTTGGAGGATATAAACCAGGAGCTAGTGTGTAAGCAGGGTGAAGATTCTTCAATCCTCGTGCTTCCATATCCATCTCTATGGCGTTAAGCTCACGCTTTGACAGACCTTCCGGATACATGTTTTGGCCGAACTGTGAAGACAATCCTTGATCAGGACCCCTCATGTGTATCCCCTCTTCATCTGAAAGAAAAAAATAAACAAATACAGACCATGCTATTTGTAAATTCAAAGGATCATCGCATATGATAATAGGAATATAACATGAGAATAAGAATTTTTAGTATGATAATAATAATAATAATAACAATAATAATAATGATATTACTAATGAAAATAATAATAATGATAATGACAATACGAATATATCCAATTTGGGTTAAATCGTTGACAAGGTACAAATAATTCGTTTTTATATAATTTTTTTGATGTAAATGTCTTATTTTAAACTGTCACAATGAAGGTTTGCAAGTAGGTTATGATTTTTTGGTGCTAAGGATGGGGGAAATATTTCATATTTCAATCACTTTCATGATAAATTTACAGTATTAAATGTCATGGCGGTTCATAGTTTTGGTATTTGTTTAAAACTGAGTCAAAGAAAATTAAAAGAATTCTGATGTGGGGAATATTAATTTATTTTTGCGCCGAGTAGAAATGAACCTTTTTTTTCATCTAACAGACGCACCAGCCTGCTTATGGTCTAAAGCATCTTTGATTGTGTAAAAATGTTTAATAGATATGTGTACATGAACAACAACGCAATTAAGACAATATAAGAGAACATTACCAAAAAAAATAGGAAGGCATTATATCGATACTGATACTTAAATTTTTTTTTGCCATGTTAGTGGGGAAAATATTACAATAACATCGCATAACCAAAACAGGAATATGTAAAATCGCTTAAAAGTGTCCGCCCTCATAAAAATCTTTGTTGACATAATATGCACAATATTCTCCCTTTTAAAATTATTTTAAACACGATTATTATCAACAATGAAAAATAATGAGTAAAAAAGATAATAAAAGAATGAAGCAATGAAATAAGTAAATATACAAATCGAAATAAAAGTAATAAACCACATATGAAACATTTAGGTATGAGTTGACTGGCCTTCCTTCTACTTATTTCATTTCTTTATTGTTTCATTATCTTATTTACTCATTTTTCAGTATTGATAATAAACATATCTAAATTAATTCTTAAAAGGGAGAATAATTTTAGTAATGGTGACTGTCATGATAATTATGATGTTGGTGATAAAGGGAAACTGTATAAATGAAAAGCGGTATGGGCATGAAGTAAAATTATTGCAATCGAAAGAAGATGAATATACACACACAAAAAGAGGAAATAGGACTATATACGAAGATAGCTAAGAGAAGAGAAAGGAAAGAAGAAGAATTTATATATCGTTGAAAATGAAAAGAAATTGAACACAGTACATGCGTTATAATTATACAAGACATAATAAAAAAGAATAATTATTTTATCATATTGATAGTAGGTAATCTTCTTACCACCATGGACCATTTCATGACGAGCTAACAACTCATCCGCTATGCTATCCACTCTAGCTCGCTTGTGTTTGACAAGAAATGCACGGGGCATGGTCAAGAATGGACGGGAGATTTGCGGGGAGTCAATCAATGACTTCTCGGTTGGGTGTAACAGCTCAGCTTGTTGGATTGCTGCTCCTCGGTGTTGTGGATGATGTTGTTCACGCCTAGCCTATCCTCGTGGCGCCGCGACAGGCTAGGTCAACACCGCCGGTTAGATATACCAGACCAAATGAAGAATCGTTTTGAATCTGTATGAAAATAGGTTGTGTATAAAAGGCATTCTTTATTCATCAAGGATTTTGTATTTATTGTCAAGCATCAATATTGTGTTAGTTTCATATCATGCATAATTACCTGAATAATACGCTGGTGTAAAGCTGCGTGTCTTAAACGAATATAATTTCAAAGTCTTACCATTTTGTTCATAGATTACAACAGAAATTTATTGCAATGCATGGGTAATTCCAGGTATAAAGTCCAACATTGGAATGTAAAATCAGTGATTACATTATAAATCCAAATTCGATGTTTCATATATAATTGAAATGGATGCAAATTATATTATGACGCAAAGCATTATTCAAACGTTATTCACAAGTTTACACCGGTGCGTGTGAAATATAAAGCTCGCAGTTAATTTTAAAAGAATCAATGCTAGGAGAATGATAATCATATTATTATTAATAAAAAAATCTTGCTGGCATCAACATGATGTGAAATGAATCAACGAATAAGAACCAAAAGAATTAGAAATAAATGCAATTACTTGCAGGGTATTTTCTTTAAAGTTTGTACTATAGGTATTTTAAATTATATATACATACATGACATAATTTTTTTATACTTTTCTTCCGAAGCAATAAGGGTCATGGCATCAAGGCAATATAAAAGGATATTGAATAATTCAACACTCTATTAAGTTCAAGGATTGGGAATAGGCCTACTGACTAGCCTAATAGGCCTTTTATTTATTTATTTCAATTTCAAGTATTTACTTTTAAATGTTAAAAATATATATATTAAAATTGTATTGTTAGCTTTGTGTTGAAATACACAAGGTATAAATCCACAAATTCAAATAATCTGTTGGCCACTAATCAAAGCCGATCTGAATTCATTTAAAAATCCTTGGAATTTAGAATGAATACTTAAACTGATAATGGAACCCTTGTTCACATCATCCTTGAATAAATGCCAATATCCATCTATTTTCTGATTTATTTCTTCAATTTAGATAGGTCTACAGAAGATGAAGGAGAAGAACGATCAAATAAAAACACTTGTCTTGCCCTATCTTCTCGATAGATGTTGTGCCTTTTACAATTATTCGCGTCATGTTGCTAATACCGGAAAATATGTTTGATCAAGTCGATTGCGCAGACAAGATAAAAAGAAGACTACTTGAAAAGTTTCTTGTTTAAACAAATGCAGAGCCATGTTTACAAAGTGTTTTTTGTAGCACAGTGAAAGTACAAGCCTTTCACAACAAACAAAGGCGAAGTATTTGCAGGTTTGACTTTTTTGCAAAAAGAAACTGAAGAAGCTTTCTAAATAAAAGACAGGTTGGAGATTTCCATTCTTTTATCTCCTCTGTTATTTTACTTTTAAGAGAATGGGTTGTTTTGGTGAATCGCAGACTTATACCTAAGCCCACTTCTTCACAGTTTACTCCCATCTAAGAGTATCGAAAGAGAAAAGATTTGCACCGCGGAGGGTCTGCAGACAAACGCATTCGTGAGTTCCCATCAAATAACTTGATCGGCTGTAAAGGCCACAAAGTCTTAAGAAAGTGTCGAGATTTTGTGGCGCTCAAACAAAGTGTAACAATAGCACCATCATCTGCAAACTTCTCTAGAATACAACTTTAAGACTTATATGCCTGATGTGCAGGTCTGAGTGTTTGAAGAAGTTGTCGGTACGGCTGAGTTTTGCATTTTCGAGTATTGACATTTGGAAATTGGAAAGAGGGGCAAAGCTGTCTTTTTTTCTGGCGTATCATCCAGCAAAACATCGACATTCCAAAGAGATTGAAAGCTTTTCTTATGGATATATGAAAACACTTATGAATTGAACAATACATTTGATTGTTCCAAAGGGAGGAAGTAGTGTAGTGTTTGGTCAACAATATGTAGATCCATTGTAACGAAAGAAAATAAGAATCTAAACCGGTAGCGGCTTATCACCGGTGGGCAAACAATTCAAATAAAGTTATATTTTTCAACTTTCGGTTTTTCTTCTAGAAATATACAGATTTCATTTCAAAGTTTTTAAGATGTCAGAAATAGATCATGTGAAAATTATTTAATAAAAAAACTCAGAGAGGTCGGATTGTCGCACATGCTTTGAATTATACCTTTAATATTTTGGAAGATAGGATGCATCAATCAATTTTTCCAGCTCAAAGAACTTGAGTATACCTATTTATTATGAATGTTGCATTTCTAAAAAAAAAGAAATACATTGAACATGGAATTGTAAAAGGGATTATAAATTATGTGGATGAAAATAGTAAAATAGAATTATCATGCAATATCGGTAAAAAAGGGAGGGATATATTTGATCTATTTGCAGATATAAATTAAGAATTACGTAAATTAGACTCAACCGTTCAGGAAAGATGGAACTCTTTTGAATTACTACTACTAACGCCTGGACAGAAAAACAATCGTGAATGATATAAAATTGCTATGTATTTCATCTAAATAACAAATGATCATGTTTCGCTGAAGCTTCGCTTATATTCATTCTACAATCGTTGTATACATTTTCATGTAAATTTAGTGCTAATTCAATGTTATAAGTTATCAGAATACTAAAATATATTAAAATTTCAATATGCACATACGTGCATGAATAAATTGATGAGAAATGTTCAATTCTGCATGTGCAACTTTCGGCATGAGGAAAACCATTTCCGGTACGCAAATTTATGTCTGATATAACCCCCCCCCCCCCCCAAAAAAAAAGAGGATCACTCTGTTTCATCAGGATTTACATCGATGTTTATATCGTCTGCATTTTTTTCAAAACAAAATCATAGGCACGGTTTTATCATTTTCGCCATTAATTATCATTTTGCTGTGAAAATGACCCAGACCATATTGCCACAAAATCATCATGATGAAAAAAGCAATGTCATTTTAAACTTCATTGTAAATTCAGGCATGTATATATACGTGGTAAATTTCCAAATCACTGTGTCATGTTTTAAGAAAATGGTGTGCATAATGATTAATTCACAAAATTTATTTCCAACAAGAATAAATGCACAAAGAGTATGGAAAGTATTTTAGAATTCGTATGTTTAATACTAAAAATGAAATGAATATTTAGGGATTTCATTACATAATTGCTATCGATGTACAAAACTTTTAAACATCCCTTTCAGGTCATTTAGAGATGACTAGGAAATGACATTGAAGTAAGATCACTTTACCAATGAACTAATCGTATTTATGGTAATGTGAATTCGGAATGATAGAAAATAAATGCCTTACACTCGTCAGGAAGATACTGAGCTTTTGAGCGGGAGATTCACTCTAAAGTTAATGTTGCATTTATTATCAAACAATGATTTTATTTAAAAAGGCGGATAAGCCAAGGCTTCAGAAATATACTCAACAATGTTAAAACATAACAACATAATTTTTAGCCGTTACACAACAAAATGAAGTGAGAGAAATGACTTGACATTATTGAAATATTATTGTTTTACGGGGAAAACAAGCATTTCTTAGAATCACACTTATAGACCAAAGTAATCTTTAAAGATGTGATGTTTAAATTTGACAATAACTATAAAACTTTACTTTATAAATCATGGCCTCACTTGAACAGTTTGGTAAAATTATATTTTTGTTTGATGATAACAGTTCTTATGAATTGATGAGATTTTGAAATAATGATTAAAATAAAAACATCAACTTTTTCTGCACGAAACACTACCAAATATACGCATGTAAATACATAACGAAATGAAAAGTAAACAACTTTGGTAAACTGATCTCACGATATCAACTATAGTAATGAGCTTGAAAGGTAGTTTGCATAATTATATGAAAACCCAAGTGATCATTTTGGCTGAATAAACATGCATAGGCCTATATGACGTCATCGAAATTATAAGGGAGAAACTTCATGACTTCAAACCCTTCAGCCACCTAAAATTCTGATAGATGAAACCCTCTTTGAATGAATACCTTCAAACCTTTAGCACATCCTGACTAAAACGGAGGCAATTCGGACGACAAAAGCCAAGCTTTCAGTCGCATGCTGTGCGCATCCAACGATCTTGTCAACAAATAGCGAAGAGAACAATCCCCCATGCCCGTCAGCTCTGGTCGCCTGTAGCAGGTGGTGACTATACGGTCTACAAGCTGGGGCTTCCTTTTCTTCAAAGACTATCGATGAGATAGGATTACAACCCTTCCATCTTACAATGTCTTTGTGTCTAAAATGGTGTTTTCAAAGCAAATTTCCCAATCGAACAAAACGGAAGTTTTTTTCCGAAGGAAGAGAAAGGCTTCTCAGTCTGAGATGCCGTATAGGAAAATTGGTGGCATAAAGAGAAAATGGGTTGGCCTAATTGCGAACAATTTTGGGGTCCATTTTGTTCTTATTGATATTAGTTGGCCCAAGTATTGAATGTGAAGGTGTATGATGGAAAAAATGATTTTCTTGGACATGTCTGAATAAAGCAGATTAATGTTAAAGTGAAAATATGTTCAAACAGATTTATTATGTGTTCTCTATCACCATAAAAAAGGCATCTGAATACATTGTAATTAGAAATAAATGATTGATCAGGGAGAAAATTCTTAGAAATGGGCCTACAAAGTAGAAAAATTATATTCTATCGAAATTAATGTTAGAATTGAAATGCAAACTAAAACAATACGCGAAAATATAGCACTTGTCATTTGCCTTAAATAAAGATAAAGAAAATAACATTTCAATTATAAATTTGTACGAGAAAACAAAGTTACACTCACCTTTTCACGTGTTAATGAGCTTTTCAAGTTCAGCCGAAGTAAAGATGAAATGACGCAGGTGATGACGAAAATGAAAAATGACCTTCCCTTTGTAAGCGGAAATAAATGGTTTAGAAGTAGACAATATTGGTGTAGTTCACCCTTTTCCAACTTGGCAACAGTATTGATAACTGTAATTTCAAGTTTGAAGATGTAAATGCTAAACTTCAAAATTCGATGATGGAAAGTATGAATTTACAAATTCTGATAAAGCAAATTTCAATTTAAAGTTCATAAGCAGGGTTATGCTAATATTTTTTTCGAAAACGTAAGAGCGAATAAAAACTTTTGAATTATTTTTGTTGACGAACAAAATGTGAGATGATTTTCCTCTCAATGACGATGTGCCTACAAGTGATGTGATGCAGAGTGGAAGGGCACTGGTCGATACAAGGCATCTGCTTTCTTTTTCAGCCTATCGGTCGAACATTTCATGTGTAACATGTGAATAAGTGTCAGGGGAGTGGCGGATGAACAGCTAGCCGCCGCTGACCGCTTGTTCATTGGTCAATTTCTCAAGCAAAGTGGACTGTGCACTGGACCAGAAGAAAGATCCGCCCGCCTTGCGATTGCTTGTGAGAGTGTCATCAGGAACAACCTTCACGCGTTTCTATGGCGCAATGCACTCCGAGCCAATCACATGCGATTATTCCAGTTTTTCACAACTATAATTATGTAGACCCATATCTGCCGTGTACAATGAAACACAGATGTGGAAGTGAACGTGATTGGTCAAGTTTTTCCCTAAAAGGCTTATTCTTCGTCTTGAAGCTTTAGCACCACTGCTCCCCCCACCTCCCTCTCTCTCTTATATTTAGTTTCCTTCTTTGCAATGCTCATCTCTCCTTATTTTATAATAATAATTATACTTGCTTATATTGCGCCTAACACTTACTTTGTCAGAAGTCTCTAAGCGTTCTACAGTATATGCAGCATAATTACCCTGGCTTTAGCAGTACAGCTGTTACGCGCGCTGCGTTTAAAGGAATAAATTCCTGCCAGGTACCCATTTACCTCACCTGGGTTGAGTGCAGCACATTGTGGATCAATTTCTTGCTGAAGGAAATTACGCCATGGTTGGGATTCGAACCCACGACCCTCTGTTTCAGAGTCCGGAGACTAATCCACTGGGCCACAATGCTCCACGATGGTATAATGTAGCATGGCATGCATATTAAGATGCAGATTTGTCTTTATCGAAGTTCCCTAATCCCGTCAATACTGGCATGACTGTGTTAGTTGTTTTAATGTTTTCGTAAATGTCGTAACGTCTGATTTATTTTTATTACTCGTCCGTCTAACATGGACTGAAACTTTACTTTACCTCGAACACCTAAATGTAATTAGTAATAAGATTACATGTCGTCATTGTGTTTTCTTCTTTTTCATGCTACATAGACAAATATTGAAATTCTCCGGATAAACTGATTTTTCAGAAGATATTCCTCAATGTCACCCATCCTGAATATCCAATTAGTGTGATTAGATAATGGTTCCAAAGATTGCGAGGACAAAGCTACACCAAGAATATCGTAAATATTTCAAACGCTCGCGCCTTTTAAATTTTCTTCTTTTTTGTCAGAATCCTGAACAACTTTCATAATTGTGCTAATGGTATAATTACTCAGATCATCACATCTATCATCCACTCCCGATATGACGATGCACCATTGCATTACCAATTCTGTTTCATCTACATAAAAACCAAGATCTAATCGTTTTCTGAGATATTACGTGATTTACAACAAGAAAATATTAATCTCCATTATCAGCATAAAATGGCGGTTGACTGAAAAATAAATGTCCTCTTTTCTCTCTCAATGCTCGTATTTCTTCTTGTTTTTTTGTTTCGCTCCCCCCCCCCCCCCCCCTCTCTCTTGAAGCATTTGGTGTGTACTATATCCTTTCGGTTGTATATGTCTGCCCGCTTGTCAAACATTTATCTGACCGAGAGATACACTGTTTTTCTATAAAAACATTCTTATTAAACACTTTTTAATTACTGCTCTCATGAATAATGTATAATTTATTGTACTATTCGATATTCATAGGTACATATACATATAAATATTTACATACGTATATGTTAATGTATATACTTTCAAAATGATGTATATATCTATTACTTTCCTTTACATTTTATTTTTTAAAGAATTTTTCGTTTATGAACGTTACTTTATTGTGGTTATCAAAACCATGCTATCCATGTTTGTTCAGATTTGAGTTAGTTTCATCTACTATTGCAACTTTCACTTGATTTCGTCTTTCTTATCATCATTTGATTCCTCCGATCCTTTCCGTCACCTTTCATCATCATTCCTCATCTCTCAACCTCTCGTTCTCACAATGTTGATTAGTTCTCCCCTCAGATGAGGCTATATTTCACCCTCTTCTTAATATCCTTTATATTCCGCCAATCTTGACTACCCATCACCGTCAAAAGCTGGCTAGGACGAGATGATAAGACAAAAGGGGGAAAGTTGCAATATACTGCGAAGGTGATATGGCGCGATACGAGAGAGTGGATATACCGAATGCAATTAAAGTATTACGTAACGAGGCGAATTTTGTTTGCCGAGTCGCTTTGTGAAATACATATATATTATATATGCCCTTCGTACCAAGATAATTAGAGGCTCGGAGTAAGTGCACGCACATCCAATTATTGGAAAGTGCTTTCTGGACCAGTTTACATTCAGAACATAACTTTGTAATGTCCATCGGACTATTAGATGATTAATAGATATCCAATAGGCCATATGATGTGTCAAGAAACGTGGAAAGGAACACTCTAAATTACAGGGATCTAAAATAAGTCCAGATGGACTGTAGCTAGGGACAATCGATTTCTGGATTTAGTTTTAATACTAAAGACTTAAATTCAAATCTCAAATGATTTAAATTTAAATCTTTAGAGATTTAAAAATGAATCTTAAGGATTCAAACTGAATCCGGAATTCGATTGGTCGCTAACTACAGCCCATGTGGACTTATTTTCAATCCCTGTAATTTGCATCTTTTTAAGAACATTTTCAAGTCTTTTCTATATAGCACTTTGCGAAAAAAAAGTGTTGCGTCTTAAGAAATTGCTTACGATTTTAAAACCAGTTTTTACTAACATTTATGAACTCTGAAAAAACCCGTACCCGGACGATGCCTATTCGCACTATCCGTCAATAGCCTTATTTTCATATGATGCCTAGAGTGAGATTGCATTTGAAGTTACTTGAGATGCTCATCATAATTACCACCAAATGTTTCCAGGATACTCATGAAATAGATATCGGCCAGTACAATGACGATCCGAATAATATGGCAATGGTATAAAATAGTGATGATATCGATTATTATTATCATTATTATTGATAATAATAATAGTGGAGGTGCCGTGGCCGAGTGGTCTAAGGCGCCTGGCTATACATGAAAAAGTCAGGGGTTCGATCTCCGGCCGCGGCAGCTATGCCCGTGAGCAAGGCATTTAATCTACAATGCTCTTTTATCCTGCTTTCAAATGAATGGCAATGCTGTATGCATTATTGGTAACTAGCTGTGAACTTGTTAAAAAAATGTTATTATTATTACTATTATTATTATTATTATTAATTATTATCATTAATATACATTTACAGATTGGTTAATAGTATACTGGTCCTTCTTATCTTGTAAGTACAATTGTTCATTACACACCTGCTCGTAATCTACGAATGATACCATAAAACTCGTTAAAACAAACCTCTCCATAGCAGAAAACATTTTAGTATAGCCGGATTTAGACTTTGGAATACACTCCCCTCTACCATATCCGAACAACACCGACATCATCATCCTTCAAACGACAACTCAAGTCATATCTTTTGTCAAAATACCTAGTATACTATATTTATATATTTATTGTGTATTGTTTTGATATTTTTTATCGCTGTTTGGTTTGACTGGCCAACCTATTTGGGGCCTGGTGGCCTCAAGTGCTATACGAAAGCTTCTGTGAATGATGTGCTGACCGGGCTTGTCCCTTAAATTGTTGGTGAACGGAGCGGCAAGCAAGAGGCCACCAGGCCTCCCCTGGCGCAGCTGAGAATACAAATAGGTGATTAAATTTACTGAACACGTACACAATTTCATATATTTATTTTTTGTTTCTTAATATTTATATATAGATATTATATGTCTGACAATAAATTCTGAAGCTTCTTTTTTCCAATAAATTGTAAACACTGTGATATTTTAGTGTATAGCGCAGATATAAATAGTATCAATATTAACAGTATTTTATCATCATCATTATTATTATTATTATTTATTAACGATGTTGGAGTTCATCGTATAAACTGTAAACATACCAGGTTGGAAGAACCTAATGATTTTCATTTCATGATTGCATAGTATTTGCAACTGGATTTTTTTTATAAAACCGTTTTCAGTCTAATCTTACGTCCAATGATCATTCTTAGCCAAATGTATTTAAATTATCGATGTGAATTGGGTAGTGAGTGATACGAGGGGGAGATGGAGTGCGAAGGAAGAGTTGATGTTTGTTGTCTCGTAGCCGGATATATCACGACCTTGCGTAACGTCTCAGAACATCATCCATAGCTACTGGTCATCGCTTCGCATCACGATTAATTAAGGGTTTCGATCGCTGGCCAGGGATTGTTTGAGGGGGTGTGGGCATCAGCCCTATTTTTATTACAGAATTGAAGCAAGTGGGGAAAATCGTAATCCAAGAGCCCTCAAATTTGTTCGAGCAAGCACACTAAACCGGGACACCAAACTTGTCAAAACTTTTCGTCACCAGTAATCTAAACGTTACTCTTGCAGAGGCTACCGAAGATATTTTTTTTCACATCGATAAAAGCCTAACTTGGACATAAGAGTAAATACCAGAATTTAACAGTGATTTTCATGGGTAAAACAGTATACCAACATTTAAACGAAACCCCCTCTACTTTGAAGTGGTGTAGGCGTATCGGTGCCACCCGGCCCAGAATCATTATCCCACTTTCGAAAATCTTTTGTAAATGGCTTCTTGGATCGTGATCGATTAACCGATTGAAATTTAGGCATAATTTTCTTTAATTTCACAATTGTATTCTTTTAGCCACGCCTTGAAAGTGGTGCCCTTTCTGACGCCACGATGCATGGCCCGGGTGGTTAAAATGTAAAAGGGTTATCGACTAGCTTCATGTTTGACAATTGGGGTATCATTTGTCAATCCATCGAGGTATACCTGGCCAGCCTCACTCCCGGATCGTTCTCCTACCCATCTCAATTTGGTTTCTGATCGCCACTGGTATCCAAGCATAATGAACTACAGCCATATATAGCACCATCACAACAACCATCCATGATCCTTCGAGATCAATATTCGTGGGAGGTTTAATATTGCAACACTATATTATAAAGAGTAAGCCTAAGATAGTCTCTTAGCGTCGAGTATGTTGGAGGTTTTTTTTTCTTTTTAATGGAGGGAAAACTTGAATGTTCAACATTGATACATCATAGAAACTGTCATATTATCCCGTATTTTCATTTGCTGGGTTAAACAGATTTTCATAATTGAATAGTCCCGATACATTATGTAGTTCCGAATTGTTAAGACGCCCTATATTATTTATTGTAGGCAGACAAAAATATTACCGAATTATTCAAATTCACAGATGTGAAACATGATATTTTGCGTCGGGTATCAGTCATGTTCGTGAAAAACGGAACGAAATATATTGAACTGTTGAAAAAGTGGACGACACGATGTGTAAGGTTAATGAATAGTTGCATGTGCTTGCTATTTTAATAAACGAACATTTCTCTATCCATCCCTAGATATAAGGAGCTTAATTTGAATCATACTAATTTCAATTTTGGAACATAAAGGTCGACAAAAGAACGAAAATCAAGCAATGGTTCACAAGTTTACAAAACGGCAACAGTAACGCGATTTCAGCACTCGTTCTTTAAAACCCTTCCACAGATTTGAATGAATCTCGTTAAAATGAACGCGTTCAGCTACGATGTAAACTGTAACAACTCATTTTAACCAGATTAGTGAAGACGCGTGCCTACTTTAAATAATCCGGTCTTCCACTTTCGCTGGGCTATTGTTAACCAAAACGAGTTCCTTGGCTAATTTTCTCCTCAATCTTTATCATTCAAGATTTTTTTCTCAATTGCCACGCGCCAGCCAAAGGTACTAAAGATGGACTTAAAATGGCTTCTTGAAGCAACTTGAGGATATCGATTTAACATCCTTTGTTTTGGGAATCAAAGGATACATGGGCGATCGTGTTCTTTATTTGTTGTTGTAGATTTTTTAAAGGGGGGGGGTAGCTAAGCCTAAAAGCGATGTCAGAGTTGTACGAATAATTATTAACATGATTAAAATAAAACATCGAATTCGGACTTATATTTACCTCATATATACATTTAAGTACTAATATGCAGGGTTTTTTTCTTAGTTGTTTAAGAACATACAAAGCGATAGAGGAAAGCGCCAGACCTGAATATGAACTTATGAAGCCAGGTTCTTGGGGCGAGGGGATGGGTGCCATCTTCGTTTTACATATCGAGTTTAAAATCGAATGATCTGGCTACATATTTTTTGGAAACGAAATAGTAAATGTTGTGGAAAAAAGATGATGCCCGCCCCCAGCTGAGTGGACCATGATCTCAAATGCTTAAAATGCGGGTTCAATTGTTATCTCCTTATCAATAGTTAACAAGGGAAAGTGGGAGCTACAGTAATAACTACAGTGAAAGGTTATATAATATCGATTAAGAGTAAGATACCTGGACAGATCACGACAGAATGAGATGAAGAGTAAAGTAGGTAAAAAGTAGAAAATTTGAAATCGCAAAAGAGACTGATAGAGGGAAGATTAAATCGCCACTTGAACGGCTCCAAAACATCAGTTCTCATATGTAGTAAAACAACCTCTTGTGTTTTTTTTTTTTTGTTCATCCAGATTTCAGCGAAGCATCAACTTTAATCCACGGTACTCATCTTCGCCGAAGACAAAGGCGACAGATTCAGTCGGCGCGTGGCGTTCGATCAAGCGATGTATCACCGTCCCGCTATCCCAGTGGGACGTAAATAGGCTCAATTTTCTGAAACAGGCTTGTCTGTTACGTAACACGCGTTAATGGAAGAGTACAGTGCCAATGCATTGTCAGAGACGAGAGTGGAATTTACATCAATTATCAATGAGACTAATTTATATTTTCTCTGCCTTATGTTATTGCTCATTCTTTCCATTCGATCTCCATCTTTCAAGTGTCTTGATCAGAATCTTGCTTGACTCTTGAATTCATTCTCACCGATCTCACCCAAGATTTGTTCAATAATTCTCTGTTTCACACTTATCATTTTATATATCTGTTTCTGTATATTTAATCTCAATTTTATTTTTTTCACTCTATCATTATTTCCATATATCTTGCTGGCTCTTCACGTATCATTTCTTTCTCTCTGTTTATTTCTCACTCTCTCACCCCTCTCCAGCTCTTTCCCCTTTCATTCATCCCTCCATCTCCTTTCTCTTATTGTTCATTTCTTTTTATCTTCTCTCATTATTTTGTTTTCTCATCTCTCTCCTTTCTCACATTCATTCATCCCCTCTACAACTGTTCATTATATCTCTATATTCACTGTGATTGTTACATTGTAATCTTTCCTCATTTATTCACCCCCTTCCTCCCCCTTATATTCTCTATTGAAGTGTTCATTTCTCTCTCTCGCTCACACACACACTTCCCTCCATCATTGCATCTTTCTCTCTATCTTCTATCATTCATTCACTCATTTATTCATTCACTCATTTATTCATTCACTCATTTATTCATTCACTCATTCACTCATTCATTCATTCACTCATTCATTCATTCACTCAATCATTAATTCATTCACTCATTCATTCATTCACTCATTCATTCATTCACTCATTCATTCACTCACTCACTCATTCATTCATTCATTCATTCATTCATTCATTCATTCATTCATTCATTCATTCACTCATTCATTCATTCACTCATTCATTCATTCATTCACTCATTCATTCACTCATTCATTCACTCATTCACTCACTCATTCATTCACTCATTCATTCATTCATTCAATCATACACTCTTCCTGCCGTTCACTTATGTTCCGTTTAGCCTTCCCTCTTCCCAATTTCCTTGCCATTTTCATCTCACATCATTTCACAGTTTAAACTTGAAGTATGCAGAAAAGGAAGATGACTTTATGAACAGGCAATTTTATCATAATCCAAATACGAACGAAAATGTACAAAAACCTGTTTTGTATACAAAACAAAAATTGATCCCCAAGATACACATGTAAGTTTTTGTAACTCATGGAGTGTTCAATGTACATTGATAATAATTTTGTAATTTACCACAAATCATAATTTAAAAAAAAGGTGATCAACATCTTTTCTTCTATAGGAACACTTGTTTTACCATCAAAAGAAAACACATTTTTAAGTTGGTAATGTCAACAGTCTATCTTTCTCTTCATTATTTTAGCTGACAATATCTTTATCTGAAGTTTATTTCCTCCCATAATTTAAATAAAATAAATTATCTCAATTACCAATTCTCCGGAGGGTTTGCAAAAAAAATCTTCCCTTCTCAAATATAAATTCATAGATTCCAGTGATTTATTAAAAAGAAAAAAATAGTCAAACATCTAAAAAAAAATCGTCTACATCATCATTTTCTCCAAATGATGAAAACTATTCATACAGCTTTATCTAAACTTTAGTGTTCATAACCTTGTGGACAAATAGTCAATTATGCCACTGTTAATGTTGTATATGATTGTAAAAGAGAATAGAGAGGGGAAAAAGGGGGAAAGGGAAGGAGAAAAAAAAGAGAAGAGGAGGAAATAGAAGATAAAAAAAGAGAGGAAATAGAAGATAAAAAAAGAGAGGAAGAGAAGAAAAAAGAGAGGAAGAAGGGGAAAGACGAGAAGAAAAAAAGGAGAGAGGAAGAGAGAAAATAACAAAAAAAAGGAGGAAGAGTGGGAAAGGAAGAGGAGAAAAGAGAAGGCACGGGAAAGAAGAGAAGAAAAAGAGAGAGGAAGGAGAAGAAAGGAAGAAAAGAAAAAAAAGAGAGGAAGGGAAGGGGGGAAAAAGAGGAAGAGAGAATTTTCTTTTGGTGCATTTCAGCATTTTCATGCCAATTATTTGGTCGAGCATGGTGGAAAACCTCCAAACATGGTAGTCCAAGATATGTCCAAATCAGTGGAAATCAGCCTGGTTCATAACCGTTTGGAACCAGGCCAAGTTACACAGATTTCAAAGCAGCTAGGTAGGAACTCATAAGGCCACATCTTGGGTCCAATCAGACAAATTCCAACCAAATTTTGGTTGTGGATGATTGTCATCATGCTCCGCCAAAGAATGCTAAAAAAATGCTGAGATGCAAAGATATCATTGCTTCGGTGCTATATGGGGGTAATCCCGCATGGTCTGCAAAAAGAAATTTGAAAGAAAAAAAAATTCTAGATTATTTTGGAAAACTCTCAAAAGCTAAATTATGTGCCTAATTGAATTTCATACACAATTTAATAATAAGGACAGAACTACAAACATAAAAAAAAGATAACGCCCTAATGGATATCTGGGCACTATCTTACAAACAGAGTTACGATTGATCCAATCAATCACAACTGTATGGCAATCCATCCATACCATATTTTTTTTCTCCAGGAAATGTGCACAATCTCTCCAGGAAATGTGCACAATCTCATTAGTAAACAAAGTGAATTACACTGAATCTTCAAGAGAACAAGGTATGTATGAATATACATCATATCTAGGAATTATTTTGAACAAATCTGTGTTTAAGACGATGATGTTGCTAGCCATCCATACTTGTGGTTGATCGGATCAATCGCAACTCTTTGTGAGACAAGGCCAAGATGTTATAAAGTATAATCACAAAAAAGCCTCATAAACCGAGTATTATTGGCTAATGTAGAATATAAAAATTAAATGTGACATAAACAAATGTTCACACTACATTGAACTGAAAGATTGACAAATTCAGAATTTCATTTTCAGCATCAATATATAATGAATGAAAGAAATGACCCCTTTCATTCTTTTTATGTGAAAAGGATGTTTGATTTCACAATAAAAAACTTTCCCATTCTATTCACGCTCATTTGGATTAATGCTGTTTGTAAAGTCTTTTTTTCCCTCAGTCATTTCAAGGAGTTTCCAGTCATGACCCCTTTCTCATATTATTATTATTAACATAATAGCTGCCATTTCATGACGTCCCAAATGTGATAAGTAAGAAATTGAATATAACTCCACCACTTTGCTTGTGTCCCTACGCGGTGCATTTAAGAATTCTTGGTTGAAGTCACTTGCATTTTAATTCCAGGAGGAATATTTCCTTCCACAGGTTTACTACCCACAACTACAGGAGCAACAGACGGTGCACTGATGGAGCTTACAGCAGTATTTGTGGCATTAGGTACAGTGAAGACGATCTGCTTTGGACTTGGTGCTGAACCAGGAGCCAACCTTGGAACCGTTACCACACTTTTTTTCCCACCAACGGGCTGAATATTCTGTAAAACATTCTCACTCACAATTGCAGCTGGGGCAATTTGTCCCTGTGGCAACCCCCCAATCACATTATTGAGAATGATGGGCATATTGCCAGCTTGAATAGGTTGTTGTGGCATCTGCGAGACTTTGACCGTCTTGCCGTTGCTGCCTTGCTGTCCGGGTGTGACCTGTATGAAGAACTTGCTACCCTGCTGCACGGGCTGCCCAAGTGCTTGGACCAATGAAGACATGGGCAACTTGTTTGATCCCATCTGTAATTTGAAAGGCATGTTAGGAGTGCCCTGATTTTGTATTCCACCGCTGATACCAGGGTTGGCCTGCACGGTGAGGTTGGAAGTAGGATATGCCATCTGTATCCCTGGTTTGCTAGTCCCAACATAAACTACATTAGGTTGCTTGGACACATCATTCCTTGGACCAGGAACAAAATTCACAGGTTTCGTATGAGAGTTGATTACAACTTGCCCCGTAGAAGCATTCTGGCCGATGACTTGTGGCCCATTCTGTTGCACTGGTGGCATGTACATCTGCACACAAGAGTAAAACACCAAGTTAACAATACAGCAGATTTTACCAAAGGTGTAACATGTCAAATAATGATTTAACCTAGTGTTTAATTATGCACAAATGTGACACAAATATCTAAATATCTTATCCACTTTTGTTGCTCTGAATCTATTAGACACTGGGAATAATAAGCTTGAAACAGGGATTACAGTCAAGATTAGATATAATGGCTGCATGTATGGGATAAAGAGCCACATACATAAATGATAGCAATTGCTTCATATAAAAGCAATCAAAAATAATATAGACACCAAGCAAAGGACTTATCAAATCTGTATGCGTAGTATACAGGCACTTTCTGTTGCTTGTCTTTTGCACTCATCTGTACACATAGAAAAAGATTACTTGAAAGACATATTGATAGCAGACTCAAGGAATTTCTAGCTGCAAAAAAAAGCAAAGTTTCTGCTGGAAATTATGCATAAAAGGATGGGTTTTTTTTTCTTCTTTTCTTGTTATTGTAAGCATTTGCTGATGTTTTTATAGCCCTGGCCTGGGAAGAGAAGGTGATGGGTAGATTGTACAGGGGAACCTTTTTTTGTTGTCAAAAATTTAATGAAATTCTCCTTCATTTACGACTGAAACCCATTTTTTTCGGGGGGTGTCAGATTTTTCTTTACAAACCACTACCACCTTTTTCCCAGGCCCCTGGGCAATTTTAGCGAATTAATTTCTAAAAATTTAAATAAAATGAACTGAATTGATGATGGAATCAATACAAAACACATTTTTGTTGTGATCCTTTACCTTTCATATCATTAAACACATCAGTTGCAATGTACTTGTCAAATAGTGTAGTAGGTTTCACGGTACACCATGTATCTTTCTTGGGCAAGTGTTGGTCCTGAAAAGGACCCTCCAATCTCGACGTTTCGACAAGTGTGTTCTTGTCGTCCTCAGGAGAATGGGAGAAAGAGATTGGGTGGTCCTTTTCAGGACCAACACTTGCCCAAGAAAGATGCATGGTATACCGTGAAACCTACTACACTATTCTTCTTCGCCATGGAAACCTTCAGAAGTTATACTTGTCAAATATTGCGCATCTTTTGAGACCTCATTTGCTTGTAATGTGCAGTGAACATGGTTCAAAATTTACTTAACATATTGTAATTGGGTGTTGGACTAACAAATTTGCGAATAACATGATTTTGATTATTTTTATTACTAGGATTAAAGTTGATTAATTTTATTCTTGTTGTAACATGCATATCATCACCAACATATCTAACTGAAAAATACTAAAATGCAAGAAGTAAATAAAATATAATACATAAGAAATTAGAATAAAGAAATCATGGAATAATAAGAAAAAATTATCATCCTTATCACTTTCTTAAATATCTACATCGGGAGCTTTACAAAGCTTTAAAAAGACTGTTATTTTGATGACTGAATTTAGAAAGCTCAAGATTTTGGCTGCCAATTGCGCGATCATGATAAAAATCAGCACAAACCCTGTCCACAACATTTTCTCTATAATCCCATTCCTTAAAATATTCCCCCAAAACAGGATTTTCCACTATTCTTTTATTTATGCATAAAAAATAAGTTTATGTAGACAACATGTATACCAATATTCATTGCGAATGCGCAAACCTCTGACAATCATCAAATTTTGTTTGGCGGGGGATATAATAAAAAGGAGGTACGTGGGTCTGTACAAGAGATATATTAGGAGGACAAATCTTACCACCTTAGAGGGTGTCTGTGTGATTATCTTTGATGCAGGATTGACTTGCTGGGTTCCCATTGGAGAGGTCATGGATGCCATCTTCACATTCTGACGAGATGCAACATTTCCTGATGGCTGTGTCCACGAGCGATTGGGAATGTACTGGCCAGGATTGGGCTTCCTCAAGGCATTAGGGTTACTGGTAGTATTGCTTGTAGGAAGTGTATATGTTTTCTTCCGCGCAACCATAGTTGGATAATCCTGCAGAGAGCATATTGTTTATTGATTAAATGAATGGTAAATGTATTTTTTTGTCTTCTGTTTCTATAGCATGACATCATTTGATTTCCTTTGCAGTCCCCTGCATTGGCTACCTTCTCTCACCTGTGACCTTGCCGTGTGTATTTTCATGTCATTTCCCAAAGGGATTGGATCTTTTTGTCGTGACTGGGTCTATCAATTTCCTACTCTTTCCACAGATCTTCCTTTTGATGTCCTTTCTCTGAAAAGAATGTTTACATTGTTACTGCAACACATGTGTAACCTGACTGGTGAACCACCCATCCCCCCTTTTTGTGTATTTGTACATGTGGATGATGCACATTCCACAATGATCCCCCCCGGGGGATAAAGATGATTCATACCTCAGGGTCGGGTTCCCATGTTGGGTCATCATTGTCGCTTTCTTCACCACCAAAACCATACTCTTTCAGCCATGCTTGTTCTTCCTCTCTTACCCTCTTCTTCTTCTTTTTCTTCTTTCGACAGGGGTCATATGGATCCTGAATAAAATAGAATAAAATGATTGAAAGACGATACATGTTTATGACTGCTATTATTTCATGTTCATAAGAGCTAGAATTAACAGAGCTCTGGGGAACATTTCATGAAAGGACTTGTCAGATGTTTTATGCGACGAGTCCTGTTTTATCTGACAATGACCATGGGAAGTGTATCAGTTTTCAGACCTGACAAATTGTCAGACAAAAAATGTTGATGAAATACTCCCCAGGTGTGCATTTAATATCAGATTTCACTCAGTCTTCAATAAAAATATTTCAATATATTCAGGTAATAAAAAAAATCAAGAAAAAAATATGCTTCATTTTAACCCTAAGACTGAGGGGGGGGGGAAATTTTTCGTGATAAATCCGCCACGCAAATTTTATTGACCGCATCGCTGACCTATTGCCTCAAGTCTCGCCCTACTCTTGAGAACAAATTGTGAATCTGGGTACACGGTTCTGAAATTATGCAACATTTTGTAAGTGCATGCTGACTCAAAATTGCTCAAAAACATGAATTCATGTAGTTGTACTTATCTATTCAAATAGTGTTTTTATCCAAAATTCATAAATGTATTATTAATTTTCCTTTCACTGATTAAAATCAAATAATTTCATCTTATTTATGGTCAAAATAAAGTCCCTAACAATTTCCATTGAAAAAAACAATACAAAATAAAAAGTCGAAAAACAAAGAAATACATAAGAAATTTAGAAAACAATTAAATAGATAATTTATGCGATGTTGAGATTTTTTAAAAAGTTCATATGATCAGATTTTTATAAATAGTCTGTGAACCAAAAATTAGCATTTTAGGGGCATTATTTATTTAATTAGAGCAAACTTTTGATTTTACTCATAAACTAGCATAATTAATTCGGAATGAGATTTTTTGCAGAATTTGATTTTACAGTTTTATAGATTATACCATGGGTAATGCGCGTGCCAATTTTCGTCGTGATTTACGACCAAGATCATGGGGTAGGGGGGGGGGGCTGAATCAGCCCCCCCCCAAGTCTTAGGCATCAAAATAGCCCAGTCTATTCAGGGTTAAATCACACATCCCGTATAATCTTAATTGATGCAAATCAGTAGAACACTCATGAGAAAAACTCTCAGGAATTGAACTTACCACTACTGCAGAAGGGGCAAATGGGAAATTCCCAGATTTCTGCTGACACTTCTTCTCATGCTTTTGCCAATGACGCTCCTGACAATTATAACTACAATAGCTAGTGTTCCAGCAGCAAAAGTAATTAGCTTCCTGACGGCAACTTGCACACTGCAAAAGAAATAACAAATGGTGAAATATGAAAAAACTATTATTACTCTGAGCAACCATGAATATCTGATTTCCTTTAATTTGAATTTATCTTTCCTACATTTTTTTCAATAACTGGAGCACAATATATTTAACTGTCAATTAATATCAGCCTTCTTTTTTTGGGGGTGGGGGTGGACTTGGTGACCCTCAATCATCATTGCCCTATTGAAAAACACAATTCACCCGAGTGACATGAGGTGTGTCATCAAGTAAATACAAGAATAACGAGTTCATAATACTCTACAGCATCATACACAGCATGTGTGGTTATGGGTCATTTTAAAACCTGATGAAAATACATATTTAGCAAAGCCACTCTCAATATTACTCAACAAAAAGGAAAAAGACAGTCAATGTTCTAGAGCTGTCAAACTATGAAAATCTGAACATTTAGAAATTCTTGTGCTTTGGTGAATAAAATTGATATATTGTTCCTGTCAGTAATGCACTTTTGGTGTGATTTACGTTTCTCTAGAGAGGTCCTAAGACTGTTATTTTCCATAATAATTAAACAACGCCCATCATTATTTATTCACATGCTTATACAACAAAAAATTGTCTTAGTACCACTGACAAGAATTTTAAGGGTAGCAAGACTGGTTAAGGTGGGAACCCAAAACAACTGCCTTCTCAGCTGATGCAAGGGCTGCTCTCATTATTATGATGCAAGGGCCACTCTCTATCTATGTCTTACCCATTGCTTTCCCTTGGTGTCAAAGATAGCATCTTTCCTCTGTAGGTCAAACTTTCTCTTCACCTTATTCAGCTTGCAATCTTTACTGTATTCCATCACTTGACGGATCTCTGCTGCAGCTAGATCTACAAGTCAAAAAAGGATAATCAAGGTGACTGTAGTGCTGCAAAAATTAAGATTTTTGCACGATTAATTTTTTGCGTTCTGCCCAAAATTGTAATTTCATGTGTAAATAAATCCCTGAAAGGCTCTTTTTTATTTGCTCAGAGACTTTCTGACAGACTCTGATCATCTCCATATTAAAAAGAAGTATCAAAATGCTTTCTTCTGTATTGCATTGTTCTTTTATTTCATATATATATATTTCCTTATTTTTCGACTTAAAAAAACAAGAATTTTGATGAAATTGTCAGCGATACTTTTCTATTTACTTATAACTTACAATTCATTCAATTCTAGATAAGGAAAGTAAAAAGAATTCTCTAGTTATGAAGTGGTTGGAAACAGAATTTGCTAGGGATTAGGGGTTTCACATCCACTTTTACAAAATGTTGCGCATGATAAGGTATAACAAATTGGGCTCAAAAGACAATTTTGGCACCATGCAGTGAAAGTCAACATGCAAATTTTTTTAATCCTAAAATTCCCACTGGAAGATAACTCAATAATGTAAGAAGCTCAAGCAAGGTTTTAGGATTTCTTTTCTTTCAGGTCTCTAACAGCTTGCAAAATTAGATTTGAAGCCAAATTCTGGAAGGACACTTGCTAATTGCCACAATTCTTTAAAAAAAAAACCCTCAATTTGTACTTACTGTTACAGTGCATCATTTCCTTCTCTTGAAGTTCTTGCTTTGCTTTGAGTGAAATTACTTCTCTCTTCAGATCAAGGACAAGCTTCTTGATTTCATCACTAGCATCCTCAAGACTAGAATCAAGCTCTTTAAAAGACTTCACTGCATCATCAACAACCTACAATAACAAGAGATGTAGATCAAAAGACATTACAAGGCCTGTTTTTTTATTATCAAATTGGCATCTGGCTACAGTTACAGTATCACTGCACAGTACTCTGTTTTTAAAGGGGCCTAGGTTTTCAGATCACTTAGTTTGGCTTTCAAATATCACCTGCCACGGCCTCAATCAGAAAAAGAAACATAAATACTTGGGTTGGGGTTGAATATGGAGCAGGCAAACATGGATAGGGTATTGGGTTTAATAATGCTGTGGCAGCAATAACCACTGAAGCATAAGTATGTGGCTCATAATACATCAATGTTAAATTGGTTTAGTCAACTTGCTTATGCATAGATCTGTATACCATGAAGAACTACCTGTTCACATATCTTTATTTGAAATCAGATGTAATTTACATAATTAAAAACGTGTGGGCTGACTGATATCTAATGAGGTTTATCTTTACCTTGGCAATTAACATTTTGTAGTCTGGATCCATTTCCACAGGTTTTGGAGTTCCATCCATTAACTGTTTAGAACTCTTTGACAGTTCTGCAACTTTCTTGTCTCCCACTGCTGGTATCTTCTTGGCCTCTTGACTGCTTTCTTTGTCCTTAGCTTCTTTGTCCTTTGCTTCTTCTTGTTTAGCTTCTTTGTCCTTTGCTTCTTCTTGTTTAGCTTCAGGCTCTGTTGATTCACTAGAAGATATGTCCTGACTGACCTTGGGTTGTATCCCTTCTGGTTTCTTTTCCTTCTGGTCGTTAGTGTTTGCAGGAGTAATGTCTGTATCCCTTGTGATCTTCGTTTCATCATCTGGTTTATTGCATTTTCTTGTGGCATCTTCTTTCTTCTCTTGATCGCCCGACTCGTCATTTCCTTCATCAATGAGTAATGCCCCATCTGAGGAATCCCCATCATAATCATCAACATCTTCACCAACATCATCTTCATCATCATCATCCTCAATATCATCATCAATAGAAGCTTTGTCATCCATGACTTGGGTTGACTTTGCCTGGGCTGGCATGTCTTTCAACTTTTCATCTGATTGAGACTCATCATTCTCTATAACCTTAGAAGACTCTGCCAAAGTCTGATCATTTGTCTTCTCTTTCTCATTGCTTTCATCACCCCTCAATCCTCTGGAATTGATTTCCTCACTATCACCGACATCTTCTGTCTCCATTGCAAGACTATCCTTTTCAGATATAACAGGACTGTCCACACCGTCTTCAAGTGTCTTGACTACCTCTTTCAAAACCTTATGAGAATCTTTGAGCATCTGATTCACTTTACTTTCTGTCATATTTTCTCCTGCATACTCATCAGTTGCATCATCCATGGTGCTTGTGTCGTTAGAAGGGCTTGCAGCCTGAAAGGATGCTTTCTCTGTTTCCTCTTCCTCATCATCAACCTCACTCTCCATTGTTTCATCTCCTGTCATATCAGCATCATCCAAACCATCCTCTTCGTCTCTGCCTCCTTCATCTCCCAGCTCTTCTTCCATATCCTCATCAATGCCTAGGGATGCCTTACAGGTGTCGATGGTCTTGCTCAGGTTAAGAAGAAAGGTGTCCTTTCTAGGCGTTGACTGATTAGATTTCACCTCTTCTTTAGGGATGCTTGAACTTGCTTCAGATGAATTCACATTGGACTCTAGATCATCAAGTTTAGGAAGGCGGCTGGGTAGAATACTAAACTTGTCATCATCTTTGGCGACGAGTTTCTTTGAGACTGGAGAATCAATGGTCTCGACAGTGTGAGTACCTTCTTCCTTTGTGACATCCCTGGGACAAGTTTTAAGTTTATCAGGATCTTCCGCATCTGGTTCTACAGTACCTTGTCCTGTTCTTCCTGGTGATAGGTTGCTATCCTTGTCTGAAGACATCCTTGGCATCTTCTCAGGCTGTTGAGGAGACTCAGAGACTTTCCTTTTTCTGTCAGTATCAATGGATTGTCCCTCATCGTCATTCTGGTATTCCTTGCCTGCTGTATCAGAGTGTTCACCCTCATCCTCCTTCACTCTTGACTGAGTCACATTTTCATTAGAATCGTCAATATGCTTCTTTTGAAAGCCCTTCTCTGTTTCTTGGTCCGCTTTTCCCTCCTCATTTTGCATTGTCAGGAATTCCCTTGAAGCATAGCTATGCTCCAAATCAACATGGTATGGAGACTGTGAGGAGTCTCCTGTTACATCCAGCTCACTGCCATCCAGACTAGATCCTGGAGAGGAGTCTGTCTTCATCTCCGTCAATGCATCCGCTTTCCCATCTGTCTTATCATCCTCCACACTAGAGGCAAGAGAAATATCCATTTTGTCATCTGTCTCTTCCTCTTTCTCCTTCTTAGAGGCCTCTTCACCATTTTCAACAGCCTTCGCCTTCGATTCAGCATTCTTTCCTGCATCAGTCAGGCACTTGACTTTTCCATCGGGCATGACTGCCAGAGAGCTAGTTGTGTAGCGCTTGTTGGGATCATATGGAGTCAGGTGAGGGGCATACTTGAAGGGGTGACCTTGCTTTTCCTCCAGTTTCTTGATATGAACCTCTGCCTCCTTGATGGCAGCATTAAGTCCTGTTAGTCTCTTCTTTGAGGCTGGGAAGGGGATCTTGGTAGAGTATTGGAAGCAGTTGTGAGCTGGGATCATGGCTCTATCGTGCTGTCCAAAGAATCTAGCTTCAATGAGACCATCCTCTTCCTTCATTGCCTGCATTAAAAAAACACACAGATATGATCAGTGGCCAGATGATAGGAATACTGGGGTTGATTAAGAAAGCTTAAGTATTTTGGACTGTTACACTTAATTCAATTCAATTCACTTAATTAAATAACTTTGAATGTTTAATCAAGTAATGTTTGGGAACAAAATTAGAATATTTACGTTTCAGAACTAAAATGATTCTATTTCAATGCAACAAAGCAGTGCACAGTGCTACTCCTTGCTAACAGGACGTACAATCTACTTGATAAAGTTCTGACAACTATCCTCAGACTGATTCTTTGGCCACATGCTTCTAAGAGATGAAATTGAAAATAAGAAACTTTGACTTTGGATAGACAAAAGACAAAGAATAAGTGTGCTGAAACTGAGAGTACAATTGAAAAAATGTAACATTGTATATTTCATTGTATTTCATTATTACTTCAATGATTGGGTGGGGGTTGAGAATGGGTTGAAAATATGCAAATTATAAATCAAACACATTATACTAACCTTAGCAGGCCAGAAAGGGAAACCATGCAGCTTGGCCCAGATCAGTGGATGAGGCTTGGTCTGAAATGTCAAAGCAAACTTGATAAGTCATTAATCAATTTCAAAAGTTTGAATTCACAATTTTAGAAACGAATATTAAATATCAAATGAATTATTCTCGTTTGACAGATGCAAAATAAAAAGGGTTAATTTATATACCTCTCAACACATATCATAAAAGCAGGTGCAGCTATAAACTCTAAATTCATTTAAACAAAAGACAAAGAAAACTGGTATGCATTTAGCTGAAAAAGATATCATGAAGGACTACAAAAATATATATCTTTTTGAAAATGCTCAACAGATGATTTAGGTGTATAATGAAGCTAACAATTATGATACAGTAACATAATGTTGTAACCCGCACCCGTTGCGGTACGGGTTAACCTGCCGGTATGCCTCAGATCGCGGGTTGCGGGCCGGGCCGAGTTCATTCTCAAACCCGCAGACTGTCATGCGAAAAAAAGGGAGAATAAACGACGCATAATAAAAACATTCACAGTGAAAATTGAGTTAAGATCATGTGCTTCTTACGTGGCAGATTCTTTTAGAGACGTAGATATTTCCTTTTAAAAAATGCTGGCGTATTTTTGTCTTGTGAATAGTGAACAGGACTGAGTCTGAGACAGTTCATTATGATAAATACATCGAGTAATCGAGTTGCTCTTTCAAAGGCCAGCGCCTGTGCATGCAGCGCAGTCAAAAGCAACCGCATGGGCCAATGAAACTCGATGTTGAGTTTCCCGTCCCATTTTTTCCAGCTCATAATGAGGAACCGATTTCATTATTCATTACTTTCAGAAGATGAAAGTTTGACTTCTGTTTATTCTGTGGAACTTGAAGCCAGGGAAAAATTTATCATTTTTTTCGGGGGCTCCATTTTCATTTTTCTTGGTAATATTTCAGGAACTCTTTTCAAATGCTACGTTTTTGTATTTTGAGGAAATCCTGTTCACTTATTAAATTAATTATTACTTGTTGTTTAATATTGTATGATTTTTAAAGTTTTTTTCATGCTTAGAATCTTGGATGTGGGTGTGTTTGTGTGGGTGAGACTGTGAGTTGAACTTGATATAAATGAATTTAATATCTAATTTTTACTCCATCTAATTCCAGTACTTGGCCATGTAATAAAGGCCCACATACCCTAGACAGCTGGCAGCCGTCTGTTTCGAGGAGTTTTTTAACATTTTTTTTTTAATTTCTCCTCGTACACAGACGGCTCGCTATCGTGCAGCCACCATTAGGGGACTTGCAATGCAAAATCCCCCCATCGGGGCTTTTCAATTTTTGTCTTTAATGAATAAAAATTTCGAAAATTATAGTGACCAGAGTGCAAATTTATATTCCCTCTTGGCATCAATTGCCAAAAAACGGAGAAAAATGAAGTTAAAAGGAACAAAAACAGTGACTTACCTCGGCTGTCGCGCAAATTCACTTCCCCGTTTTATCCGATCTTAAGTACATAAACATATGGCCATTGAGTCCCCTGTACAGATCGCGCTAGAACTTCGGTCTCTGTATTTGGTGAGTGAAGCCAACGAAGTTCAGCTGAACAACCAACAAAACAGAGACCGAAGCTTTTGGTCTACACATACCCTTACTTTTCCTGAAGTTCTTTGAAAATGCAGATCTCCACAAAAATTGTCTTTCTCTATGGGGGAGTCTAAATTTGGTGATAATGAACTCATTAATAACTTAAATATACATGACAATGAAGAAATCATCAAACTTCATTGGCAGTTTTGAAAAATATACCCGAAATATAAACTCTGTCTGAAGCAGAAAATCACCATCATTGAGGCCTTTACATGCAGAGTGAATTGTACCCCAGAGCTCTGGCAGAGAGACAGAGCTCAGACTAGCTAGCACAAGCGCCAATGCGTACGTGGGTGAGCCTCCCGTCGGCTTTGTAACAGATTGAGCTTTGATGATTTTTTTTTCTGATATTTACCTCATTCTCTGGAAAAATAAAACAAATGATTTTTAAGTTATAATTAGCAAATAAGATAAGTTATTTTGGATGTTACTAGGCCGTATAATAACTCACCAACGCGAGGTTACTAGATTTTGGGATTTATTGAGGTACATGTAGCTCAACCTTACCTCGAGCGATGTTCGTGCAGGCTCCACCACTTCTACGGTTGTTGAGTTGAGCCTGCACGAACATCCCTCGAAGTATGGTTGAGCATGCAGCGTCATTCCATTCACAAAAAAAGAAAGAAAAGATTTACAGGTATATACAAGATATACAAGTAATTGTGTTACTGAAAAGCTTATATTAATGTTTTAAATCAGTTTTGAATCTAGATATCCAAATAGTTTATTTTCAGAATTTGATTTTCAAACGCGGGCCAAATTTCATAACACAGGCCGGCGACGGGAAACTAAACATCGAGTTTTAGCGGCCATATTATCGAATGAAATACAAAAACAGAAGGAAATAATATAGAGATAAACGAGAAGAAAAAATTGACTGTATCATTATCCAGGTATTTATTGCAATTTTGATTACTTTATAGACGAGGTCCCATAGAATTGAATATTGTAATTATGATAGTTGTGAGTCGCAGTGTCGACCGACCTGGACTGAAAAACAACATTGCCGTCTGCCGATCCTTGCTGGGCAGCCTGGGCTAGCTAGCGCGCTGAGCTGCGGCTCGCAAGTAGCTCCGATCAGAGGCGTTAATTGCGTAATGCTTTCAATTTCGAGATCAGAGCGGACCCATTTCGTGGTACAAAGTCACCCAAAAAACATTTTCTCTTCGGAATAAAAGGCGAATTTGCAAATTGTAAGTAAATTCACTCTAGGCTAGGTAGTAGTAGACATATATTTTCCTGATTTGAGCCTGTATAGTGTGGGGATTGCAGAAATAATGTTTTTCATTTTTCAAAGATAAATTGAGTTGCGGGTTAAAACCCGACGGGTCAGCGGGTCCCGCTTGCAAATTATTGGATTATACGGGACGGTACGGTTCGGGTTTTCACTTGCGGGTTACAACATTACAGTAACATAGAGCAAACAGGTGCTGTGGCCTTAGAGGAGGTTCTCCAATATGCAAACATAAACCAAAGAAAGAAAATTAATCCTTAACTGAACAGGTTCCAAGGGTGGGGGTTTTTCTTTTAGAATAAGTGGTTTTCGTGATAAAATCTGAATGCAAATTTTCCCAACATGTCATATTTATTTAGCTGTCACATCTCGCACAGTTCGAGACCTTTTCATGATGATTGTGTCGACCACTCCATAGGTAATTTTGCTGATAATTGGCTTTGCATGTAAATCACATATTTTGTAAAAAAATATTGTTAGATATTTGCCCCTCGGTTTCCCTTCAGATTAAAAAATTCAACATAATGCTGAATAATATAATCAATAACAAAATCAGGAGAATATAATGAAATGCATAGGGAAATAAAGAATGTAGAAATGCATTGAAACTTAGATATCATAAATCCCATTAATCAAATTCATCGATCATACGCGGCGGGAGTATTTCATGAAAATAAGCAAGAAAATGAGAAATATTGGAATTCATTTTTGATGTGCCTATTCACATAATCTGCATACAGTGAGCCTACAAGACATGGATACTTACACAAACTTCAGAGAACCACTGAGGTTGTTTACAAACAGCACCTAGGTAACAGTCTGGACATAACTCAACCTCAGCCATCTAAAATAATAAAACAAATAATTCATTTTCTAATAAGGTGAACAACATGGGATAAGATGTGGAGGAACAATCTAAAAATATGAATATCTGAAATTATCTGCAAACAAATAAAAAAAAATGCAAAAAAAATTAAGTTCCTCCTAAATCAAAATGGTACAAATTTACCCTGAAAATATTTTGAGCATAGTCATTTTGTAGAAGTATTCTTACACTTATTCAGCAATGGGTGTAAAATTGAAGTTCATCCCTTTCGTCATTCATGCAAGGGCACAAATTTAAGGAAACATTGTCACTTTGGAAACTTCACAATAGACATTCTAATGCAAGCTTTTTATTAACCGGGCGCAATCTTGTTCCTGGTCAGAGGGGTTTTGCGCCTAGTTCCTCCGAAAACTAGTATGCCAGGGCGCCAGAAAAATATCACAAATTGGCGCCCGGTACACTATAGCCTATAATATAAGCGGAGGCTGCAGTAAGTGTCTTTGCTGTTATGTCAGCATAACAGCAAAGACAATAACTGCAGCCTCTGCCTTGATTGTAAGCTAGGTACACTACGGCAAAATGCGCAGCCGACCGCCGTATACGAGGACGATAGACATAGCATTTTGCAGTTTTGATGTGCAGTCGACAGATTTAAAGTTTTGGAACTGACTGAATTTTTAAGAAAAAGTTGGGGCTCCTGGTTCCATCAATGTGGCTCCTGGTCATCCAAAAAATCAAGGGGACCAGGAGCCACTTGCCTTCAAATGTGGCTCCTGGTCTACGCCGAGTTAATAATAAGCTTGTTCTCATGTCCTCTGAATCTTTTTATTATTATTATTATTTATTTGGCGTCACCTGTGCCTGGGAGGCGAAGAGCGAACTGAATCACTATGACCCGCAGGTCTCTCCTCCCGATATAACTGATTGGGGGAAATGCAGGTGGACCACTACACCGGGGTTTCCCCCTACTCTTATACGAATAGTGCAGTGGGTTCTTAACGTGCAAAGGTGGTGACTCTCCTCTACACGGGGCCTCCATTTAACGTCCTATCCGAGGGACAGAGTGTTTTCCATTGTAACATAGCCTGCATCTATGAAACATGGGAGAGACGTCTACACACAACGCACCGGCTTCAGTCATCCGCCCGGGGTGGACTCGAACCCACGATCTTTGGTTCGACGGGCAGAAGCGTTACCGACTGAGCCAACACCGCTCTCCGCTTTGTATTTACTGTTGTCTACAATGATGTGTGCTTACTCAACTGTAAAATCAAAATTATCACAAGTCTACAAACCAATTAATTATACATTTTGTAACAGCATCTGTTTCTTTTCATAATTTCAAATACTTAGGAAGGAAGAACATTACAAATATCCCCCATATTATCTCCATCAGTTTACAAGACAAAATAACTCTTAGCAAAGATGTGACTGGGTGCAACAATAAATGATAAATGAACATACCAGAACACAGAATATATAACAATTTTTTATTAAAAACGGCTCTTTTGAAATTCAAAAAGTGACAACTTTGTCATGATTTACAGCGCCCACTCCTGCCAAAGCTAATGGATGACTTAGATTCCTACACAGAAGTTAGTAAAGTATAGGAACAATTTGAATAAGCAATTTTGCTATAAAAACTACATGTATTTCACCATTTTGATCTAGTTTCACCATTTTGATCTAGGAAAAATCTTAATTTTACGAGGATGCACTGCATAACCTACCTCTGTTTCACAAGCCTTTAAAAAAGATTTTGCAGCATTGCTGTACCTATTTCCACCTGCCAAAATAAAATGTTAAATATATTCATACAAGTTGTTCAAGAGTCAAGACTCTTACTCTCATTTCTAGTACTAAAACATGATAAAAGTACATATTATTTGAAACAATTACCCTAAAAATGTGTTTTAATCCATTATGATTTAAATAAACTACTTTGTTTCAAAATTGATGTCATAACTGCGAGGTCTACTCAATCTAACACATGATTTACAATAATGGTAAATAATAATATTATAGGGTATTTATATTGTGCACATATCCACCTTGTTAGGTGCTCAAGGCGCTCCTATATTACCCGGCTAAGCTAGGCGTTCATAGCGCACACAGCTTGTTAAGGAAGTACTTCCTACCGGTACCCATTTACCTCACCTGGGTTGAGTGCACATTGTGGATCAGTTTCTTGCTGAAGGAAATTATGCCATGGCTGGGATTCGAACCCACGACCCTCTGTTTCAAAGTCCGAAGACTAATCCACTGGGCCACAATAAGGTTTGAATATCAGATTGAGAACTGTGTTTGTACATGCCGAATGCCCCTCCCCCCAAAAAAAAAATTATTAATAATAATTATAATAAAATATATGAATAAAATAAACATTTTTTTGAATTTTTATTAAAAAATCAAAAAAACTTTTATGTTGCAACAAAGAAACCCATTTGTTACTGCTCTTGGGAGACAAGAAGAGGTTTCAATCAGCAAAGTGTCCTTTTGTACATGCTTCAGATATAAGTCATAATATAATAGAAAGAAACTCAAAAGATAGCTTTGGCAGACACAGTCTACATTATAGAAAGTTTTCAGGTAAAATGCTATGCATCACATCCTTAAATGCATTTTCATGACATTAGTACCATTAACAACAGTTCTGATGGAAAATCTGCCCTTCTATAAGCAAACCTATAAACACAGTATCAAACCTAAGCTTATCCCAAATTCAAATCGTCATATTATCACCCCCCCCCCCCTCGAGACAAATGTCACCCTACCCCGCACAATATTTGAGAAGTAAAGACATAGCAAATTTAGCAGGTGATACCTTCTTATCACACCCCTGGGGGCCGTTTCATAAAGCTGTTCGCAAGTTAAGAGTGACTTGAAGAACGACTGGTGATCCTTTCTCACGCGACAAACCTTCGCCTACGGTGTATACCATTTACCAAAAGAAAGGATCGCCAGTCGTTCTTAGAGTCATTCGTATCTTACGAACAGCTTTATGAAACACACCCCTGTATTGCTATAAATGACTACCCTCAAACTTACCTCCAAAATACACAAAGGCATTGTGAACAATCCATTTGGCATCAGCAAGGAATGATTCCGTGGAGCCATACGATCTACTCTGCACATTCTGAATAGGATAGTGTATGAAAAGAAATAATGAGGTCATAGGATTACTCATATGTCCAAGTTTTATGAACTAGATTCATAAACATTCAAAGTTACGATGGTAATTCAACACCTTCCCCCCAACATGGCCAAAGTTCATTGACCCTAAAATGATCTTTGACCTTGATCATGTGTTCTGGAACTCAGGCAGGATGTTCAGTAATACTTCACTACCCTTTTGTCCATGTTTTATGAACTAGGTCCATGTAATTTCTAAGTTATGATTTCAAAAACTTAACCTTAAGTTAAGATTTTGATGTTCATTCTGCCAACAAGGTCTAAGTTCATTGACCCTAAATGACCGTTGACCTTGAAACCAAAGCAGGATGTTCAGTAATACTTGAATACTTTTATGTCCAAGCTTATGACAGATAGTCAGTGAAAATAACAATTTGTTATATTAAATGCTCTGCTGATTGTGGAAAGAGTAATTTTTCAGTAACAAATTCTGTATGAATAAGTTATAAAAAGTAACTGTTTCCTGATGAAAAGGAGTGTTGGTGATATTAATTCATTGCTATTCAGAAGTGAATAAATAAAAAACAAAACACTAATAATATCCTTTTCTTTGAAAACACTTAAAAGTATGTAAAAGATAATGCCCGGGTACAGGTTATCTGTAATATACTGTAATAGATGTAATAAAGAGTAGAATATTAAAATAGACAAAAAGGTCATTGATTCACTAAAGAATTAAAAGCATAAGGCACCTTTGGAACAGTTCAAGCATGCCCGAGGCTTAGCCGAGGGTATTTGGACCATTTCAAAGCCAACAACTGTGGGTAATTACATGTATATGAATGCTCATGAATGAAATATGTGTATTACAGGTTTCATAAGAAAGTGATATGCATCTTTATTTATCATTTCATAAACCATCCTCATCTCAAGTCAAAATTTTGACCGGTCACTAGAACTCGTCATTAGTACCAGCCTGTCAGTAGCAAATTTGCCTTTGGTTAAACACAAATGACTGGTCACATGATATATGTCATCCAATCCTTTCATTAGACTTATGTCACCATTCTTTAGTACCTTTTCCATTAGAGATAGGTCCATGGGATGGAAGATAAACTGTCTGTAATCTCGAAACTCTCGAAGGTCATCAATTGGTGTAAAGAGCAGAGACTAGGGACAAAATACAGAATGTCAAGATTAATAACGAGTCAAGTTATTTTCAGTATTCAAAAACGAATCTCATTTCATTTTTTTTAATAAATATGAGCTAAATGCTTTTAAGCCTGAAGAAATAGATCATAGACCATAAATAAAAAACTGTGACTTCTTGATTAATCTTCACCACCACAGCACTAGCGTCCTTTGGCAAGGCGTTTATCTAAATTTGCCACTCTCGACCCAGGTGTAGTACATGGTTACCCGGTAGGAAGAATTCCTTGAATGCTCGATGCGCCCGATCAGGGTAGCCGTGCTAAAGCCGGGTAATAGTATGCAGCACTTAGAAACATTTGCATTAAGCGCTATATAAATGTTGCATATTATTATTATTCACACAACAAATTGAATTAAGGCAATCATCCTCAGTCGCAAAAAAGAACTTGTCCATACCTACACAAATCTTATAAATATAGCAATTTCTGGTACTATCTGACATCAGTATATACATGTAGGTGGCAACATATATCTAGACTTGTTACTTGCATTGAAACAGCAAGCCCAAAGACAGAAAGGGAAAAGTCTTTAAACACAAGCAAAAACTTACATTTGTGTATCGTTTCATCTTTCCAATGGCTGTACGTAGAACCTTTGCCAGTTTATCAAGAGAAAGCGAAGCCATAGCATTGGATTGCGTCTCTGTACATTCTGCATCTGTGATATTCTGATATTAAACATTATATTGACATGATAAGAACAAAGATTAGTTCATTGTAAAGAAGAACAACAAAAAATGTTGCTTTGAATATATCGTACACAACACAAACAACTATCCCTAAATGCACTTCTATGCATTGATCACTATATAAAAATCATAATTGAAAAGTAAACTCATGCACCAAAATCAGAACTGACTCAAAGATTCTTCATGAAGTTTTATTTTATATAAAACTTGTTTAGAAAAGGAAAGCTAAATGTTCTTTTGAAAACATTGCTAGAGATGCTTTATAATGACCTGCTTTTTACAGAGCTCATAAAACACATACAATGCTATTTCTTTACCAATATTGTCTTGTTTATTTTCAACTTGGACCATCATAAAATATGACCAGCCTGCCATCCCCAAACCAACAATAAATTTCCCAAAATGAATTTTGAGATATTCATTGCGATTGAAAAAGCATATCCTGAGCTTTGAAATTATACATATTTTTAAAAACAAGATTTGAAGTTTGAATTCACTCAAGCATATGTGCATACTGTGTCATCGTGGTGAAACTTGGAAGCAGTCTGCAATTTTTTTTTATTGTCTTTCATTCCACTTTACAAAATTCAAATTTTGACAGTATGCAAAAGACAAATTACTCTTTCATATGAGGTTATTTTAAATTTCTTACTTTTTGAAGACCAAAATTTTGATTTTGGCTACATTGAGAGAACCATTAATGGTGGCTTATTATTGGTTTAGGGGTGGATGGTCTCGAATGGAAGATAGGGAGTACATGGTGATGCTCATAGATGTATTCTTTTCTTGCAGCCTTATGCCAGGCACAGAGTAACATAGCTCAAGAGACACACAATATTTGCAGATTTCAAATATGACAAGACATAACTCAAGTTAAGGACATGCAATGTACAGTGTCTGCATCAAATTAGCAATAAAAAGATGTGTTGGTTCTTGGTGACAAAAGCAACCACTAGAAATAATATTCTAAAATTACTTTTTGTAAGTTTGATTCATTAACAGCTTTATGCAAATGGTGCTGAGCAATTGCTTGGTCATGACTTACTTTTTGATACCATAGTTTGGAAGAGCATGATCATCTTTGAGATTACAGCAGATGATGATGATGATAAAATACCTCCACAACCCAAATATGGAAGTAATCAGTCCTTGGAATTCCAAGATATGACCTCATGAATACATAATAAGCCCCACTGAAATCAAGGTATTATTGGCCTCGTTCCTTACATTTAGAACTAGGCCAATAATAAATTGACTTCAATGGGGCTAATTATGCATCCATGAGGTCACATCTAAGGCCCCCATTGACCGATTCCCATCAAATTTTGGTAGTGGGTGCCCTGCCAAGATATGGCATGAAAAATGCTGAAATGCAAAAAAAGTTGTTTGTGACGTCATCAATTCGGTTCTCTATTAGGAGTGGATGGGTAAGAGATGTGACTTCTCCTTTTGCATGAAGTTCTTACCTCACATTCCAGACACACCCAGTCTGGTTGAGGACAGGGAACATTGGCGCAGGTGTCGTGGTAGGCCCTCGGACAGACATTACAGTACAAGAATTTACCATCATACCTCTGGTTGTGGCAAATCCAGCAGTAGAAGTCATTGTGTGGATGCTGAAAGTAATTGGTGGGAGTCATGTCAAAGATGGATAAGGCTAATATCTACACAGCAAGCAGGCTATACTGCCCACCATCAATCATTTGGGTAACATATCTTCTGGTTCAGTTTCTGGCACTAGCCTACATTATGCAACTTAAGATCCATCATTCTGGCATTTTGGCAGATAACTCAACCTATTGGCACAAGAAAAACACTGAACAGGCTCAAATCTATCACATTTTTCTTAGGGGTAAAGGTGGAAATTTAAAGCACAAAGGATGGCAAACTATGCCAAATGATCACCCTGGCCTACTTACTTTCTATGATGATTTAATGCATACATATATAGCAAGCATAGAGGAAACTATGTTGCCTTGCTTTTTGACATTTGACCTGTCCAATTGAGTAATGATATTGAAAGTATTGATCAATATCAGTATAGAGGGTGGTATGAATTAAATAGTTCAAAGATACCTATTAAGAACCCAATTTAACGGATCACGTCAAGTCCAAATTATAAGTGATGCAAATAATACAAAGACACCATTGAAGAGTAAGCACTGTCATTATAACTGTGAATAAGTGTAAACAGCTTCTTATTAACACAAGCACAAGGAATTGCAGATTACCGACAGAGCCTCCGAGAATAGACAAATGAGTAAAAAAAATAATGACCAAATAAAATTACGGAGAAAATCAAGAAACAATACGAAAACAAAGAAAGGGGGAGAAAGGAGAATGCAATGGTGGAGTAAGAAAATTACATTAATGCAGGAGAGACAGAGAATGAGAAAAAGAGAGTAAAAAGAAGAACTTGTATTGAAGACAGTTGAAATGAAAAAGAGGATACTGAAAGGACAAGGAAAAAATAATGAATACAGAGAACAGAAAATGAAATTAAATGATATCATCAACAAGAGAACAGTCATAATATTTCCAAGTAATGTATGAACGTCCACTTCATGACAGACATCCTCTATAGGAAATTTATATTCTGTATAGCTTTGTGGATGGAAAGTTGCTACTTACTAGATTCTTGATAACTTTAGGAACAGGAACCTTGTGTTTTGAGCGCATAAAGTCAGCTGCCAGCTTCGTTACAGATTGTGTAGAATTTGCTGCAGTATTCAGTGATGCAGGAAGTTTCTTTTTCTTTTTCTTCTTCATCTCTCTTCGTTTATCTAGAGGGCAAAACATAGAGAAGCCTGGTCAGTAAAGAGCATTTTGTTTGTCAATGACTCTTGTCAAAAGAAGTCAGTGTAGTCAAACACACTTGTTCCCAATCATTTTCCCTGTGACCCACTTTGATTTTGTCAGAACCAGTATACCAATAAAAATACTTGAGAAATCTAAACTGATTTCACTTCTCACATTTTTTTTCACATGACATTGAATTTCAAATCTTACAAATTAAAACAATAGAAAAAAAGCAATTTGCATGCTGGATTTCTAAGTTTTCTTGCTTGTATTCATGACCTCAATAATTCAAATATTACTTAATCAAACAGTCAGTAAGCTGCCATATTTGACCCCCATACCAAGATTGTGCAATAAATTAGCACCATCTCGAGGGGGGGATATAATAATAATAGCCAATTTCATATAGTGCTTTTCCCAAAATGGCCCAAAGCGCTTTACCGCATATTGTTGAATATAATGAATAAGGTAAATTAAGCAGAAATGGTGTAGTAATGTAAGAGGCAGATACACAGAAGCAAGAAAATTGAGAAATCTTGCACTCAATTAAAATAGAGAATAGTAGTTAATTAATGATTCCTGATACCTTTTTCTTTGACTGTCTCTTCCTCAGCTGCCTTTCTTTTGGCTCTGCAAAAGAATGAAAGTATATTGTTCTAGACTGTACAACAAAAGATGTAATATTTAAAATTTATCTGGATTTGTACAAGGCATGATCACATTACACCAGGCATATTTCTGCACAAAATGAAGAAAATTTTTAAAAAGGACTCAACAAATTTTTACAGACCAACACCATATGCCCCTTCCCCTCCTCCTCATCATCATTAATATCATCAAGATCATATTCATCTAGTAAATTAAAAGGTTTTTTTTTAATGATTTTCATACAGATCGAGCATACTGATCTTATGATTTTCATTACAGATCGAGAATACTGATCTTAAACAAATAGGAGTAATGCCGAAAATTTGTTAAACAAATCATATTCATCTAATAACTCATCATTGTCACCATTATCATCCTCATCAACATCTTCAGACTCATCAGAAACATCATTGACCTTCTATAGCATAATTTTTAATCATCATTTTTAATCTTTGTTACCATCATTTTCCTAATCATGAGTTTATTTTCATTTAAATGTTATGAAGTCTTCTTTTGTAAGAAAATGAGAAGCCTTTAAACCTAAATGATATTAATGAGATTATCAATTATTCCTACCCTGCATTGGCCCGATGTGTCCGTCGAAGTGCAATTGGTACGATCTGACCAGCATCACTGAAATCCATTTTGTCGTTTATTCCCCCTGCTGTTCTTCAAGTTTTCAACTGTTACCACATGCCTCCTGGGTAATACTTGACCAATGAGAACCCCCGAAGGAGGAATACCCTAAAATAAAATAAGAAAACTTTATCTCAATTTCCATTTAATATAAAATTTAAGAGAATGAACCCTGAAAAAAAAATGAGTGAAAGAGAGAAAAGGAAAAATGTAAAGTGACAGCGGATGGAGCAATGGGAGCTTTTTTCCGAAACTTTATCAGCAATCACTTCCTGCCAGCTGTCAAGAGGGACAAGGAGGAGTACTAGTAGTCTACTCTTGTACGACGGACACGAATCCCATATAACTGTTCCCGTCATCAAGGAAGCCAGGAGGAACAGACTGACACTCTTTCTTCTGCCTTACACTTGCTAGAACCACTTGACATGGGATGTTCTGGGCCTATGGAGTGTCATTTCAACCGCCAATGTGCATCCATATCCAGGCATGGTGATTTTGAGGCACATCATCGGGCTCATCTCGCCCGCTTACCTGAAATCAATGACCCACACCAACCTAAAAGCGGCCTTCAGAAAGACTGGTGTTTGCCCATTCAATACATCTAAGGTGGACACCAAGACAGCAACTAGGCCCAGTGTGGTGACTACTCCACCAGACAATCATCCAACTCAAGATACTCAGCTAACAGACAAATCACCATCAGAGAAGTTTCTGTTGAAGAAGAGACCAGTGACCCCATCACCATCTACCACTACAAGAAAAAGGAAAGCACCTTCATATGAGTCAGGTGAGGTGGCAGTAACTGAAAACGGCATATTCCTAAAGATATTCAGAAGACACCAGCAGCAGGATGAGCACCATCAGAGAAACAGTCAACAAGCAGGACCTAGACAACCCAATCCATGTCCAATACCACCTCCACCACCAACACCATCGCCAACTCCCATGAGTTTGAGAGAAGACGACGACGATGATTCATGCTGCCAGTGTAAACAACATTCGCCACCTCGTCACCTCATAGATGGAGGGGTCTTCATCATCAACTTGGTTCAGTGTAATAAGTGCCATCATTGGCTTCATCTTGATCTGCTCACCAGTCATTCACGTAGGAAGAGATGAAAGATTTATCTGTTGATGTTGTGTGAATGAACCATAACCTGCTGTTATATTCCGACTTTTTCTCATTATATCATTCTCATCTCATTTCGCCTTTCACTTTCTAGCCTCTCACATTTACCAATTCTATCTGTTTTGCTGAATCTTATTATTCAGTCATTATATTTTGTGAATGATGTTTCACGATGATTATGCAAATATACAAATACATATAACATGTAAATATTTTTATATGTGAATATGCAAATATATATGTAAAAAAAATTAAAGATGTGCATGGGTTTATAATGTAAATATGAAAATATAACTCACTGTGACACTTTCATTCATTTTATCGCTTAAGATGTCGATAAAATGAACGGTTTTATTCAAGTATTCACCAAGTGAGACTTCTTTTGATTATGTTTATAATTCTGTTGTTTGCTTGTGATCCGATTGAGATGAAATTGGTGTAAAGTTTATCTGATGCCATTGTGGTGGTTGGATTTTTAAACATGCATATGATTGGTTAAATGGTGTAAAATTTGGGTGAATGTGGTAAACTATGCCAATATAATGCACATAAAAGACAGAAATGGGTGTATTATGCCTGATATAAATTAGAAAATCATCAGCTTGGCCTCTGAGATTGTGGTTTGCACTTATCATATTTGATGATGTGAATATTGCAGGAGTAAAGAAATCTTCACTGACCCCCCCCCCCCCCCCGGAAAAACATACTGATAATGGATAATGAATAAAAAATCATTATAAAATAAAATTAAAATAAAACAGACCTAAATGAAAAGAAATCATGAAAAACAAGAATGTCGCAAAGGTGCGCACATAGTATGCCGACATGTAACACCGAAAATTTTAAAAATATATTGAGTGGAATTCTCTTTGTGCACAATCACTAACCAATATTTTTTTAAAAATTTTATACTTAAATCTATGTAGTCATCGCACTTACGCATATGCGCATTGCAAATTAGCACACTTTTTTTTTTTTACCGAACTTCGGAACCAGGCCTTTAAGTTCGGTTCGGAAGTGCCAAGTTCGGCAAACTTCCGTTCGGTTCGGCTGCAGCACTAACAGTCTTCTGCCACTACCGTATGATAGTGGGCCCCAAGTCTGCGCACCTAACAATTTGAGTTAAGATTTAACATGAATTTCTTCTCATTTCACAAAATCTTTTGGTTAATAGTGTTCCTTATAAGTGTACCAAATTTCTCATTAAAATTGAAAGAAAATATATGATTTTCTTGAAAAAACCATGGGCAGTCATTTTCAGATTGAAAAAAAAATGGGACCCCATGTCTGCGCACTCATTCACATTGCACACGATTCGGGGATTTTGATGACAAAGGCTGCATTTCGACTTTGACTTAGGCTGTCACATAAAATGCCCTGAACTCATTATTTTTCCACCATTTTGAGTCAGATTTTTTTTATGTCTACTCTATGTATTGCATATATGTGTAAAGTTTGTGCTCATTGCTTATCTTTTTTTACTAGAATCGCGCAGATACGCGGGTGCGCAGACTTGGTGGACCACACAGACATGGCCTAGGGGGAACTGACCATACTTTCATTTCAACAACCCGGAGTCAAATTTCATCCTTACTTAGTTTCTATGAATTTTTCAAAAAAATAAACGGCATTATCGTGATATAGGGAACCACCGTTCACTTCATAGAATCATACAGCAGCGCTTTATTCAGTCACACGCACGGTTCCCTAAGCTATTTCCACCTCCATTTTGTACACAAGTGCGCGTACACAAATCTACGAGTGGTTCCCAAAAGCACGATTTGGCCAAATAAACTATAAAGTGCCACTTTTCACAAGTATGTATATGGCCATGGGAATCAATATGGCCCATGTCTGTGACACATTATCTTGCGTTTGCCTCTAACGTTTGCGTATATGCCCCTATTAATTTGATTCCCGTGATCCTTTGCGGTGACATACGCCCTCATGCAAACGCGCGCGATCGTCTTGCATGTCAATGTCAGTCAACTTATCGTTAGCTTAGAAATGAAAAGGGATTTTGATGACTTACTACTGGAGCAATGCGTTCTCCAGACACTAAATACCGCGATGAAATGCCACTTACAAAACTCAGACAGTGATTCAGTAACAACCCACAAAATACTATCACAGAGTAACGGTACTAGAAGAGCAAAATTGTGTGGGGATGATAGGCATACGACCACGAAAAAAGGCCTTCATACGACGGATGTACAGATTTTATGGTAACCTCAAAAATCAAAATTGAAAAGGATTTTTTCCTAAGGTTTTTTTGAAATGAAGATTCAAGGAGGGTTACTTTCAAAGCATGGGTTTAATTAGATTGGGTAGATTTCACATCACTTGATTATCTAAATATATAAATCTGCTAGATATGATTAAAACTAAGAAATTTTATTTATGAATTTTCATCAAAAAATAAAAATGCTTCTATTCTATCGCGTTTTCTGATCGATACACAGCTCATTTAGTTTTCTTAGATGAATACTTGAAAAGAAAGCGAATGAATCACTCTTTCTGGTTATATATATCGGTTAATTTTTTTTCTTTATATTTTGACCACAACATAATTATTTTCCTTGCATAGCAGTATAAGCAAAAATAAGGATTACTTTAGGACTGATATGTCTACTTCCAGAACATATATCTGGCATTTCATATCCGACCATCAAAGGGTATGCTGACAGCCTTCTTGAAACAGGAATATAACCCAACCTCGTTCTTCTAAAAGAGATCTTATTCCCCGATCTTACTATATATATTTTTCTCCATTTGGACATAGGGAGTTCAGTGACAGCTAGACCTAATTCCGACTAGTGGATCTGTTACCTCCTCCCTCCCCCCCCCCCCTCGTCGATGTATTTTAGGGTAAGTCCAACACCTACATTTGCTTTTTTTTCTCAAGTCATTCTCGGAATGATATTTTACTTCATGATTATATGTAAAAACATGCACAATGCGTTTCAATGTTTGTTTTTTTACTGCACAGAGGGAAAAGCGAAAATCTCCAACTTCTGCTTAAGACCATTCCAAATTATGATTGCCCGATAATTGTTCTTGCCACTTTTCAATCTACTCATCAAATTGCCAATTTGAAATTTTTTTACAGTCGCAGTGATCTCAATTTTCAAACATAAAAGGGGAAGTCCACCCAAACATAAAGTTCATTTTGACAAAAAGAGAAAAATCATAAAAGCATAACATTGAAAATTTCATCAAAATTAGATGTAAAATAATAGTTATATTATAGTCTCAGTTAATTTCACGAAAAAGTTACATGCACATCATGGACGGTATGCCCAATGAAGAGACTGATAACATCACCCACTCCCTATTTCTTTTGTATTTTATCATGATATACTTTGATATTTTCCTTAGTGTCATATAAAGAAAATGTTCATCCCTAAACATGTGGAATTAGTATTGTTTTAACACATTATACTTCAGTCAAGTTGGTCACTATTACAAAATCCGTAAAAAAATGAAATATTTTAGATGCAAACATAAAAAACAAAAGAAATAGAAAGTAAGGGACAACATCAACTCTCTCACTTGTATATCACTGAGCTATGAATATAACTGTTTTGTGAAAAACACAAAACTTTTAAATGTCATAACTTTCTTACTTTACATCCGATTTTAATGAAATTTTCAGCATTATGCTGTTTGAGGTTTCTCTATTGATTCAAATCAACATTTTTCTCAGGTGGAATTGACCTTTGTTAACTTTATTATGCCACATCAATTTCTCTCAGACTTTCACCACTCTACTCTGTTATGTTTTCCTTCCACACATTTCATTTGCAAGGTTGATTGGTCCTTTAATTAAATGCTGATAACTTTTAAATTGCCTTCCAAGCTCTGAATACAATTCAAGTATGGCTATGCTCTCATGAATGTCATTATTCTAGAATTTATATTACCCACATCACAATCATTCCACATTTTTCTCTTCCAATAAACAAACATAAATGCATTCTATAGATGTCATTTGGAGCTGTTTTATTCTACAGAACATACATATACATACCCAGGACCAAAATCCAGTTGAAACCAATTAGAACAAAACCAATTGAAACCAGTTGGCCAACTGGTTTCAATAGGGAAATTGGAACAACTGGTTCCAATTGAAAACCAGTTGCCAACTGGTTCCAGTTAAAACCAATTGGGCAACTGGAACCAGTTGGCTATTGGTTTTCAGTTGGTTCCAGTCGTTCCAATTTCCCTATTTAAAAACCAGTTGAATCCAATTGGAGGCAACTGGTTTCAATTGGTTCCAGTTGAAACCAGTTGGAGGCAACTGGTTTTCAACTGGAACCAGTTGAAACCAACTGGTTTCCAACTGGATCCAATTGAAACTTCCAGTTGGAATGAACTTAATTAGTTACAAATTAATTAGCATTTGCACTAACTATTGCTCATGCCAACACAGAAGCAGTGTTATTTGTCTATATTAATACCAATGTAAAGGGCATTGATAAAATACAGACTTTCATATGTATATATTCATATTGGAGTTCTTCAAATATATGTATTTTTATTTGATGTAATTTGGTAACAGTTAGTGGTGTACTAATTATCTTTCAATCTGTTTTAATTATAATCTATAACATTTATGAACATGGTTTTCACTGCTAAGTATTGGAAACACTTATCTGAAAAAAGTGTGGAACGTCAAATCGAAAAAAATAAATAGATACATTGTAAATTATGATGAATCTCATAAAACATTAATCTGTGCACACTGGCAGAAAATATGCAAATTAACTGGTTTCAATTGGATCCAGTTGGGTAACTGGAAAATTTCCAATTGGAAACCAATTGGAAATCATTTCCAGTTACCCAACTGGATCCAGTTAGGATTTCCAGTTACCCAACTGGTTCCAGTTTTATTTCCAGTTACCCAACTGATTCCAATTAGAATTCAGTTACCCATTCCAGTTAGAAGTCATCTCCAGTTACCCAATTGGTTCCATTTAGGTTTTCCAGTTACCCAACTGAGTTAGAAATCATTTCCAGTTGGAAGTCATTTCCAGTTACCCAACTGGTTCCAGTTAGGATTTCGAGTTGCCAACTGGTTCCAGTTAGGATTTCCAGTTACCCAACTGGTTCCAGTTAGGATTTCCAGTTGCCCAACTGGTTCCAGTTAGGATTTCCATTTACCCAACTGGTTCCAGTTAGAAATCATTTCCAGTTGGAAGTCATTTCCAGTTACCCAACTGGTTCCAGTTAGGATTTCCAGTTGCCCAACTGGTTTCAATTGGTTTCAACTGGAAATTGTTCAATTCCAGTTAAAACCAATTGAAACCAGTTGAAACCAATTGAAACCAATTGAAACCAGTTGGAAATCCAACTGGTTTCAATTGGATTTTGGTCCTGGGTAAAGTCCGGGTTATAATTAAGCAAGGTGCCACACGAAAAAGGAGAAATTTTCATATAGTGCTTCTAGACCAGTTTTTTACGCTGAATATGAATATATGAGGTAACCAGGCTGTATCCTGAAAATTAACCTGTGAGGGCGCTTTTTTCAAAATGGCCGCCAAATTTTCAGAACATTTGAATTTTCGTACATAGATTTTGACATAAACATTCAATTGCCACAAAATTAGTGTCATATGAAAGACAAATAAATTTCCTACAATTTGGTACCATTTATAGGGGATAAGTAGGTCATATGGCTGAGATTTTAAGTAAAATTTTGTCATTTTTTCCCAAAAATTGAAAATTTTGCAAATACATGATTTTGCATAATTCTAAGAAAAATGAATCAATGACCTTGAAATGTTCCAGAAAACTTTATTGATATACTATTATTATGTAGATGAAATTTCAACTCTGTATCATTCTTCTTAGCAAATTTATAAGGTATCAAACTTGAATACTTCAATTTCAGAAATGTCGCTTTTTGTATGCATTTCCATAGACTAATACGTATAACATGTATAATATGTATAATGTATATAGTTAAACATTAAATCCAATTATCTCCGCTCGTTAGTCACTTGGATAGTTAAGAGTAGGCTTTTCTATATCAGTTACATAAAACAAAATGTTGGCACATCAAGGCCTAACACTCTCATGGGGTGGGGAAGTTGAAGCCCCCCCCCCCCTTTGGCTATATTATGTTGTTGTATATTGCCTATGAATCACCCATTGAGGCAAAAAGCATTTTTGCTATACAGTAGAGCCACTTTAATTACTTTGAAACCACTTGGAGAGGAAAAGAGTATTTGAACATTGGTTTGACTTTTAAAAAATCTGAGCTAGAAGATCACACTTGTCACCTGTGTCTGTGATATGTTACAAAAATGAAGCCCAGAAAAAAATGTGTTCAAAAATAATTATCAAGTGCTTCAAAAATTGAAATATAAAGTGACCGGAAACACCATCTTAATTTCATCCCATACACTTATGTGTACTATTTAGGTGTCTATAAGACGCCTATTTACAAAATCGGGGTTTCCCTTGTAGTTTTAGCTTTTCATTCTCAATAATGGTTGTTTTCAAGGTTTACTAGTTCTAATACATGCACTTGTACACATGTTTAATCTTGGTTTGGGAATTTTTTAAATCGGCTGCTCACAAAGTTAAACAATACCTTTAAGCTTTTTAGCTACATCGAAAGTAGTGACATGTACATCGAAGCCAACCCCTCTGGGGGGGAGGGGGGGAGGATCACCCCTCCCCCTTTTGCTTATTGCCAATTTATTTGGAAATTCACCATTTTGGACCCAACATTGAGGAAAAAAAAGCGTTTGTGCATTATAGTGTTTTATTGCTTTGAGAGAGTAGTGTGTTCTACCAGCTACATAAATAAGCGCTAGCACATCGAACCCTAGCACTATAAGGGGCTGTCTAATGTCACCCCCTCCTCTATATCATGTATTTTGCCTATTTATTGAAAATTTCAACATTTTGGATCACCCATTGAGGCATATTAAGGGGCGTTTCTATATCATACAGCCAATTTTATTTTCTTGTAATTACTTAGAGAGAAAAGCGTAGGCTTTGCTCTATCAGCTACATATTATTAGGAAGTGCTGGCACATCGAAACCTATCCCTCACACGGGCTGATAAGTCAACCCCCCCCCTCTATTATCATGTATAATACCTATTTATTGGAAATTACACCATTTTGAATCGCCCATTGAGGCAAAAGTGCGTTTCTACTATACAGCCAATTTCGTTTTCTTGCAATGACTTGGAGAGGATAGAGTAGGCTTTGCTCTATCAGATACAAATACATAAGTGCTTACAAAGAAAAGCCTACCCCCTCCGGGAAGCTGTTGAAATTAACCCATCCATTTTGCATTATAGCATATTTATTGAAGAATTCACCATTTTAAAGCCCCCATTTAGGCAAAAAGGCGTTTCTGATATATAGCCCTGCCACTTTTACTGCATTGAAACCACTTAGGGATGAAAGAAGAGGTTTTTGCTTTATCAGCCACATATAAAGAGGTGCAGGCAAATAAAAGCCTACTTCCTTCAGGGGACTGTCGAAATTACCCCCATCCCCTCGAAATTCACCATTTTGGAGCCCCCATTTAGGCAAAAAGGCGTTCCCGATATATAGTTCTGCCACTTTTAATGCCTTGAAACCACTTAGGGACGAAATAATAGGTTTTTGCTTTATCAGCCACATATAGAGAAGTGCAGGCAAATAAAAGCCTACCCCCTCCAGGAGGCTGTCGAAATCACCCATCCCTTTTGCATTATTGCCTATTTATTGAAAAAATCACAACCTTGGAGCCCTCATTGAGGCAGAAAGTCATTTCTGATTATTTTTCTGCCGTTTTTTACCCTTTAAAACACTTGGAGAGAAAAAGAATAGGCTTTGCTTTAACAGCTAAATATAAAGACATGCTCGCAAATTAAAGCCTATCCCCATCAGAGGGCTGTTGAAATCATCCCACCCCTTTTTTTTATTATTGCTTATTTATTGAAAAATTCACCATTTTGGAGCCCCCATTGAGGCAAAAAGGCGGTTCTGATAAATAGCTCTGCCACTAGTACCGCCTTGAAACTATATGGAGAGGAAAGAGTAGGCTTTCCTCTAACAGCTACATATAAAGAAGTGGCTCTACTATATACTAGAAACACGTTTTTTTCCTTAACGGGGGTTCCAAAATGGCGATTTTTACAATGAATTGGCAAAAATCGTAAAAAAGGTGGGGTAACATAATTATAGTCCCCTGAAGTGAGTCAGGCTTCGATATGGCAGCAATTTGTTCTATATAGCTGAAAGAGGGGAACCTATTCTTTCCTCTCCAAGTGGTTTCAAGAAAGAGAAATTGTGTGTTTTATACAGCAGAAGTGCATATCGCCTCAATGGGGCTCAAAAATTTTGAATTTTCAAATAATTAGGCAATAATGCAAGAGAGGTTGGGTGATTTGACAGCCGCCCAGATGGGTAAGCTTGAATGTGCCAGCATTTCTTTATAGAGCAAAGCATGTTCTTTGTTCCTTAATTGGTTTCAAGGCAATAAAAGTGGCAGTACTATTTATCAGAGATGCCTTTTTACCTCAATGGGGGCTCAAAAATGGTGAATTTCCAATAAACAGGCAATGACGCAAAGGCGTGAGGGGGCTGATTTCGACAGCCCCCAGAAGGGTCCGGCTTTTATTTGCCAGCACAAAATTATGTAGCTGATAGAGCAAAGCCTATTCTTTTCTCTCTAAGTGGTTTCAAGGCAATAAAAGTGGCAGAACTATATATCAAAGACACCTTTTTGCTTCAATGGGGGCTTTAAATGGTGACTTTTCAACAAATAGTCAAATAATGAAAATTAGTTGGGTAACTTCAAAAGCCACCTGAAGGAGATAGGCTTCGATTTGCCAACACTTCTTTATATGGAGCTTGTTATGTATATAGATGTAGAACACAATAGACATGCCAGCTGGCAGAGAGTAACTCAGAGCATAACTATTATGCTAATACATGTACCAGTGAAAGTAAGCAGAGCTAGCCAGTGACATTGGAACAATAGATGTATGCACCTGCCTAACATTTCTACTTTAGGATGAATGCCATTGTTGTTCCACTACACTGCACTTCACTTCCAGCAGCCAAGCAGCTAGCATGGACACACCCTTACCTCTAAGGTAATAATACAGACCAATACATGCTATAGTGGGTATAAGATATAACAGTGGCGACGAGGTAACAGAACTCCACCATGAATTTCGGCCGCATTGAAGAGTTTCAACCTGAAGCAGGGGATTTTCAAACCTACATTGAGAGATTTGAACAATTTCTCAAGGCAAATGATGTGCCAGAGGAAAAGTATGTGGCAGTATTTTTGAGTGTGATAGGTGCAAAGTCTTATGCATTGCTCAAAAGCCTTCTTAGTCCTGAGCAGCCTTCACAGAAGACATATTCAACTTTAGTTTCTACTCTAACTGCTCACCTCTCTCCAAAGCCTTTGGTTATTGCGGAAAGATTCAAGTTTCATCAGCGTAACCAGCTTCCACATGAATCAATTTCTGATTATTCTGCAGAATTAAGACGCTTGTCAAACACATGTGAGTTTGGTTCCTTCCTTCTAGAAGCATTAAGGGACAAATTTGTGTGTGGTCTTCAAAATCGTGTAATTCAGAAGAAGTTATTGAGTGAAGCTGATCTCAAGTTTGACAAGGCATTGTCATATGCATTGGCCATGGAATTGGCAGACAAGAATACACGTGAAATGAAGGGAGAAGCTGTTGGAGAAAGTGAAGTGAAGAAGGTCGGCGCAAGTAGCATCAGATATAGTTCTCGAGCAAAGAAGCAGCAGAAAGGAGATACAGTTCTCACTTTAAAGAAACAGTCTGCGCACACTTCTAAGGAGAAAGGAGTTTGTTATCGATGTGGAAAGGGGCAACACAATCCATCAGTCTGTAAGTACAAGTCGTACAAATGCAACAACTGTGGAAAGATTGGGCACTTAGCAGCAGTATGCAAGAGTAAGTCAACCAAATTTGTTGTTTCTGAATTGCGAGAGGAAGATGATTGTGAAACGCGTACCCTTGGGTTATTCTCTCTGTCTGAGAAGTCAAAGGAAGATGCACTCAGAGTGACTGTTGAAATAAATGATAGACCAGTAGTTATGGAAGTTGACACTGGTGCATCAATGAGTGTGATTCCAGCAGACTTATATCATGAAAAGTTGAGGCACATTGTTCTGGATAAGCCTACGTACAAATTCAAATCCTACTCAGGGACATTGCCTCTTTTGGGGCAAGCCCAAGTCAAAGTTCGATATGGTGACAAACTAATGTCTAATGTTTTGATAGTAGCAGATATCAAGGACCAGCCAGCAATTCTTGGAAGGAATTGGCTCGATAGCATCCAGCCAGATTGGAGATCGGTGTTCAAGGTGACAACAGTGAAGAAAAAATCATTGAAGGAAAATATTCGACAGCATGGATGTCTGCCTGAGATTCAACAGAAACATCAGGCAGTGTTCGAGCCAGGTCTTGGAACCATGACAAATCACAAGGCCAAGATCAGAATCAAATCTGATTCTCAACCTCGCTTCAATAAAGCACGACCAGTACCGTATGCTTTGAAAAATAAGGTAGAAGCTGAACTGGAGAAACTGGTTGAACAAGGAATTCTCATTCCAGTATCACATAGTAATTGGGCAGCTCCGATTGTTGTTGTGCCGAAGGCTGACAAATCAATACGAATCTGTGGAGATTATAAGACGACAATCAACCCTGTTTTGGATGTAGACAAATATCCCTTACCAAACCCTCAGGACTTGTTTTCAACTCTGGCAGGTGGATGTTATTTCACCAAGCTTGACTTATCGCAAGCATATCAGCAGATGACTCTAGAGGAAAATTCTCGGGAATATCTGACAATTAACACACATCGTGGACTTTTTCAGTATACTCGACTTCCTTTTGGAGTGGCAAGTGCCCCTGCCATTTTTCAAGCTGCCATGGAGCAAGTTTTACAAGGTCTAGAAGGTGTCGTGTGCTTCTTGGATGATATGCTCATTTCAGGGAGGACAGAATCAGAACATCTCTCAAGATTGGATGATGTACTTCGACGTCTGGAGCAAAATGGTCTTCGACTAAAGTTGTCCAAATGTGAGTTCATGAAACCAACGGTAAAGTACCTAGGTCATGTGGTTGATTCGGAGGGTTTGCATCCCACCGAAGAGAAGGTTCAAGCTGTGAAAGATGCACCAAGACCGAAGAATGTGCAAGAGCTACGTTCGTATTTGGGCATGCTGCAGTACTATGCAAGATTCCTGCCGAACTTGTCTTCAGTGATCCATCCACTCAATGAATTACTATCAAGCAAAACACCATGGAAATGGACTCATGAATGTGAGAAAGCATTCGAGGCTTCTAAAGATGAATTGGTATCTTCTCAAGTGCTTGCACATTATGATGTGGATCTTCCTCTAGGCCTCGCCTGTGATGCTTCACCATATGGCGTTGGCGCTGTTCTTTCACACATTATGCCAGATGGAGAAGAGCGACCGATTGCGTTTGCATCACGGACATTAACTAGCAGTGAGAGGAACTATGCACAGCTAGAAAAGGAAGCTTTGGCCCTGATCTTTGGAGTGAAAAAGTTTCACCCTTACATATATGGTCGTCAGTTTACGCTTTTGACTGATCACAAACCACTAGTTACCATACTAGGTCCAAAGTCTGGAGTTCCAACGATAGCAGCAGCTAGGATGCAGCGTTGGGCCCTAGTTTTGTCTGCGTACAGCTATGATATCAAGTACAAGGGCGGTGCACAGCACATGAATGCAGATGGTTTGTCTCGACTTCCTGTTCATGTGAATCATGCTAAGGATGAGGAAGAGAGCATTTTTCATTATACTCAACTGGATGAGTTACCCCTGACAGCACAAGAGATTGCTGCAGCTACAGCTAATGACCCTATACTATCACAAGTGTTGCAGTATACACAGAGAGGATGGCCCAACTCAGTGGATGATGGTGGTCTTAAACCATATTTTCATCGCCGACATGAACTTTCAGTTGAGCAAGATGTTTTGATATGGGGACTAAGAGTCGTCATGCCTGCATGTCTGCAGTCTAAGATGCTGACAGAGTTACACGATGGGCACATCGGTATGAGTCGTATGAAGAGCTTAGCAAGGAGTTTCTTCTGGTGGCCTAAATTGGACAATAACATTGAATCACTGGTGAGGAATTGTCACAGTTGTCTTAATTTGAGGAATCAACCAACTGAAGCACCACTTCATTCATGGAAATGGCCTTCAAGAGTTTGGGAGCGAGTTCATGCAGATTTTGCAGAACTAGATGGTCAGCATTTCTTCTTGCTAGTTGATGTTTACTCCAAGTGGATGGAAGTGTATCCGATGAAAACGACAACAACTAGTGCCATGATTGATGTGCTGCGACACATATTTGCTATACATGGTCTACCTGAACACTTTGTTTCGGACAATGGACCACAGTTCATTTCTGCACAGCTCGCTGAGTTTTTCAAGTTGAATGGTGTGAATCACATTAGAGTTCCTGCTTATCATCCTTCTTCTAATGGAGCTGTTGAACGTTGTGTACAAACTTTGAAGCAGAATCTGAAGGCATACAAAGAGAGTGGATTGACTACTCAACATAAGATTGCCAATTTTCTCTTCACTTATCGCAATACTCCACATTCCCTAACTGGACGTACACCGGCTGAATTACTATTAAGGAGACAACCACGTACTCGTCTGAGTCTCATCAAACCTTCCTTGGCTGAAATTGTAGAAAAGAAGCAAGCTGCTATCAAGAAAACACATGATAGAGGGAGTAACAGCATTCGTCATTTTGCACCAGGTCAGCAGGTGATGGTACGTGCATACAGAGGGATGAACAAGTGGGACTATGGAACCATTGTGAAAGCATTGGGACCAGTAAGATATGTTGTGCAAGTTCGTAATAAAGAAAGACATGTTCATCTTGATCAGATCATTAGGGGACCCGTAAAGGACCTTCCTACATCTACTTTAGAGGATGATGATGATATCCCTCTTTCACTAGCTTCATATGACCAGTCTGACGGACAAACATTATCACCTCAGAAACAAACTACATCTGAAGGAGGATCACGCAGATATCCTGTCCGTGATCGACGTCCACCGGACAGGCTGGACTACAAATAAAAAAAAAAAAAAAAAAGAACAAGAGTGCATGCATACATATATTTTTGTTTAACTCCAAGAAAAAAAAAAAAGGAACCAGATGCATGCATTAATTAAATTATTTTGCTAGACCTGCAAGAAGGAGGAGTATAGTTTTGTTTGTGTATATCCAAGACGGAGCAGCATTTGATTTGATTTACTCATTTACAAGGAGGCAAATATTTTTGTGCAAAAAGGAAAATAATACATTGGAAGTGCTTAAGGAAAAGTTAGTGATAATTCATTTGGATGATTTCGATGATGATCAACAAACACCATATTTTTGGATGATGATACTTCATTTGGATGATTTTGATGATGATCAACAAACATCATATTTTTGGATGATGATCGATGAACAAGCAATGTGATGTGGGAGGAAGTGTTATGTATATAGATGTAGAACACAATAGACATGCCAGCTGGCAGAGAGTAACTCAGAGCATAACTATTATGCTAATACATGTACCAGTGAAAGTAAGCAGAGCTAATAGAGCAAAGCCTACTCTTTCTTCTCCAAGTCATTGCAAGAAAATAAAATTGGCTGTACTATATAGTAGGAATGCGCTTTTGCCTCAATGAGTGATCCAAAATGGTGAAATATCCAATAAATCAGCAATATACATGATATAGAGGGGGGGTTACTTAGACAGCCCCCGAGAGGGCTAGGGTTCGATGTGCCAGTGCTTATTTATATGAAGCTGGAAGAACGAAGTCTACTCTATCCTAAGTGATTTCAAATCAATAAAATGGGGTGTGCAACAAAGCACAAACGCTCTTTGGCCTCAATGTTGGGTCCAAAATTATGAATTTTCAAATAAATATGCACTATTAAGCAAAAGCCCCCCCCCCCCCAAGAGGGGTATGCTTCAGTGTGCCACTTCTTTGGATGTAGCTGGTAGAACAATTAAAGCCTACTTTTTCCTCTCAAAGTGGTTTCAAAGCAAACAAAGTGGCTGTACTGTAGTAGAAATGCCTGTTTTTGCCTCAATGGGTGCTTCAAAAAATAGTGATTTTCCAATAAATAGGCAATATACAACAACATAATATAGCCAAAGGGGGGGGGGGCTTCAACTTCCCCACCCTATGAGAGTGTTAGGCCTTGGTGTGCCAACATTTTGTTTTATGTAGCTGATAGAGAAAAGCCTACTCATAACTATCCAAGTGATTAACGAGCGGAGATAATTTGATTTAATTTTAACTACAGTATACATTATACATATTATACATGTTATACATATTAGTCTATGGAAATGCATACAAAAAGTGACATTTCTGAAATTGAAGTATTCAAGTTTGATACCTTATAAATTTGCTAAGAAGAATGGTACAGAGTTGAAATTTCATCCACATAATAATAGTATATCAATAAAGTTTTCTGGAACTTTTCAAGGTCATTGATTTATTTTTCTTAGAATTATGTACAATCATGTATTTGCAAAAATTTTTGGAAAAAATGACAAAAAATTCACTTTTCTACTTAAAATCTCAGCCATATGACCTACTTATCCCCTATAAATGGTACCAAATTGTAGGAAATTTATTCGTCTTTCATATGACACTAATTTTGTGGCAATTGAATGTTTATGTCAAAATCTATGTACGAAAATTCAAATGTTCTGAAAATTTGGCGGCCATTTTGAAAAAAGCGCCCTCACGGGTTAATTTTCAGGATACAGCCTGGTTACCTCATATATTCATATTCAGCGTAAAAAACTGGTCTAGAAGCACTATATGAAAATTTCTCCTTTTCCGTGTGGCACCTTGCTCAATTATAACCGTACAATAGCGAAAGACGGACTAATATTACATCAACTGGTTTAATGCCATTTTCCAGCTGACCCTGGTAATCAAGATACAAAGCTTATGGGAATTACACTGTAGTCATCAGGTTTAACATGTATCAAATATAGAAATACTTGTGAAGAAACCTGATCCATAGCCTATATTAATTCGTTTGTACGCACCACGAACTGTCCTCTCTGGAATAGATAAGGGTGCTCTGTCGCGCCTCGCGATTTCACCACAAACCTTCCGCTCTGTTACAATGCCCACTGTAGTGTAAAAATTCACTTCAAGAAAATATAAAGATACGGGATGAAACTTTGGAACTTGAACTTTTTAACGAAGACACTAGTAATAATTTGCTCTCTTTGCAGGTGCACTTATTGCTGGTTTTAAAAAAGCTTTTCTTTAAATGCGTTTTCTGCAAAACTAACTTTCGCATCGAAGTGCGCAGAGAGGACGGTTCATGATGCGTGCGACGAATTGTTAAATCATTAACAACTTCTCAGTCTCTTTGAGTCACTGTATCCCAAAGTTCAGTGGCATAAAAAATAATTATTGATAGCAGATTAGCAATTAATGTTAAATCATGGAAAGCTTCATCTAAAACTAATGGGATTTTAATTCTATGGGCCATGGGATGGAAATAACAGAAACCAATAACTTGACATTGTTTTAAAGGGAAATTCAACCCAATAAAATCAAACACATGACATTACAAACTTATACAAAGATATATCATTACATGTCACCTTTGGCTCTAGCACCTATCATGATTCAAGTTTATTATTTGTTTCATATGTAAAAACATTGTTATCTTGGAGTGTTGATCCATGTGTTGGAGGGGGGGCATAAGTGAAAAAAAAGCGTGCTGAATAATTGACAATATGGTATGTTTAATAGAATTCTCACGTTTAGTGGTTTTAAAGTGCTTTCCAACGTTTTTAAACCACAATTTTGTATTGCATATTAAAAATCTAAAGTGATTTTGATTCATTCAAGCCAACTTGCAACTGTTGTAGATTTATACTGTTTTAATCATAATTCAGATATTATTATTAACACTTATTACATAAGTCATGCAAACAATTAAGAAGGTCTTTAACCTGTTCTGCAATAGGCTTGTCTAGTAATGCAATTTCTAGAACAGAAGTATTCTTCCATGGAACCCACAGTATCTTTTTTTTTTATTCAGTGTAAAATACAGCAGAAATAGCAATCAATATCAATAAATTATTGCTCTAAACCCAAATCTTTTCTTTTAATAAAAACCTTTGATGGCCATTTGCTTTGTCTACAATTCATTCAATAAGGGCTACTTTCAAAGAAAAAGAATTACATGGATACATCACTGGATGCAATTAAATCTATTTTCTCAACCACTGCCAGAAGTTCAAGCTGAACCTTCAAATCTTTTATAAGTTTTTGAGAGACAGATCTGTATCCAGGTACAAATTTACCTCTTTATCTACCTTTGATCCCATGACCCAAATGGTAAATGATAGTGAATTTAAACTTAATTGCTAGGAAAGCATGAATGCTATGCTAACCTTGTAAGCAAGCAACCAGAGAACCGACGGCTTAAGGCCCTCTCCAAGGGACCCGGTAATGAGGATTAATGCCTTACCAAAGGGCACTAGCGAACCAAGTGGAAATCGAACCCGGGTCACCGGAATACAAAACCCCCACTCTACCGACTGATTTATCGCACCTCTGATCAGATCACCATCAAATAAATATGCAAAATGAGGCAAGGTCGAAGTTGGTTCTTTTGGTATTATGTTAAAAATGGTGCAGAGAAAACATTTTTCTTCACCAACCCAAGATAGAGAACTTTCACATTGCAATATTCAAATCCAAGTGATCTCCAAGTTAAACTCCTTCAAGAATACTTGATTATCCAGGGCTATTGTCCATCAGTCAGGATAAAACATGTTGCATTCAACAAAAAGTTTGTCAAAGTCATTATATGGCTTTTATCAAAATCTTCCTAAGCAACTGATGAGCACATCCCTCAGCTGTTTCCTCAGCTTTTCATTCCCCTCACAAAAGATATGTGTTGACCCCTCCTCTAGTTGTATAATGGTATCTTCCGATTCCTGTGTGAATGGGAGAGTAATATGAACTTCTTCAGATATCGTGCTACAAAATGATGCAATAAAATGATGAAGGAAACATCACATTGTAATAAATGGAACCTGTCTCTCAAGGTGAACACACATCATACTCAGCCTAAGAATTGACCAAGTGATTGTTAATTATAAAATTACAAGATAATTTCATGGAATGCATTTGTATATAATTACAAAAAAGTATGTGGTACAGTACAATGTGAATTCAGTTGTTTAAAAGAACATTTTCATTCATTTAACTGATTATTACAAAATTATTTTGTCTTCAAGACCTTTGCAGAGGTGTTGTGGACTAGTCTCTGGACTATGAACCACAAGGTCCGGGGTTCGAATCCCACAGCAGTACTTGTGCTCTTTGGCAAGGTGTCTTTCTATATTTGCCACTCTCCATGCAGGTGTAGTAAATTATTATTTATATAATTACTATTATTTAATTTTTGGCACCTAGACAAGTCATATATGCTAACACAACTGACAATCAAAACAGCAACTATATTAACATATTCAAAACAGGACTTTGTCAAAAAGATGACAGAAATGAACTCAATCCAACCAAAATGAAAACTTTGTAAAAAAAAAATGCAAAATGAGTGTTATAAATTTGATCTGTAAAAAATTTGCTTTCAATGTAGGATTTTTTTCTTTAACTATCCTGAAAATGGTTAATCTTCTGGGCTTTGTAACACAAATTTATGATTTTCATGCTTGATTATATTGATCAAATCAACTGTTGATGAATTGCATAGGGGAGCAATATTGTCTTACCAAGTGAACTATATGACCTGATCCTGTGCTTTCTACCTTAACATCAGCAATGCCATTCTATAAAGAAATAGATAAAGAGATTAAACATAATCACACAACTAGTAATTCTTCAGAAAATGTGTATGTAAGTGGGGGCGTTGATCTGCAAAATTTTGTATCTAAAGGACAAATCTTCATCAAATATTTTTGGATGAGCACAAAAGGTAGTAAGAATACAATAGGAAAATTAAAATTAATAAATGTATATTAAACCTTAGATCGATATATACAAACTTGAAATACTTGAATGAAACAATCATAATTTCAAAGAAATTGTTAATGATTTTCAACATGTTGATAATAGTCCTGCCGAGATACAGTACTTTGGAGACATTTCATTTATATGGTACAATCCTGAAAATGTCTGAGAATTTGTTTCATGACATATTATTGTTTTGTCTTGTTTTGTCATTTGTTGTGAATATTGTTTTGCGCACTATGCATACACCCATTATTACTTCATTTGTCTTTCTTCAAACTATTTGCTGTGTTTGTATCACTGTCATTTATTTGTTATGGATCCCATTGCTTTTCAAGCCACTGTTTTCAAGGGTGCTTGATCCTCACATTTTACAATGTATATATTTAATACTTGTGTGACTTTTATCTAATAAGTAAATTGAAGTGAATTGAATTATGAAAACTATTATGAAATACTATTTTTATTTTCATTTAAAGCAAGTACATGAGTTGAGTAATAGAAATTCTTAAAGATTCGATAAGTAATATCAACAGGCATTCATACCGAGGCAAGACTCTGGACAAACTCTTCCATGTCAATATTACCATAGACATAGTTCTTAGGATGAGAGGTAAACACTTTGGGTGTGGTCTCTTCTTCTCGTTTTCTCTTTCTCTGAGGTTGACCAGAGCCAAGCTGTAGGCTGGCTTGAGGTGAAGGCAGCTCCTGAAAATTGAAAACATTGCTTTTAAGTCAACCAATAACACCAAAATAATTTTATCGCACCATTATCTAGATGTTGCAATGCTCAAATTACTATCTGCTTCATGTTTATATGAATTTCCAATTGAGGCCAAAAGTTATGAGTACTGTAGTTTGTCATAAGGAAATCCCCCCCCCAAAAAAAAAAAAAACCCTGCCTCATTCTTCAAACAAAAAAGAAAAGAAATAAGAATGTAACCATCTGGTTTATTTACTTGAATATTTCAAATGATCCTTTCGCCAACACTTATCCAAATGAAGATGGGTGAGTTTTTAAAGTTTACCCAATCAGCTAAAGAAAATTCAAAATTTGAGTGATAAATTCATTATTTTCAATTTGTGGCTTTCACCCTCTTCAGAATATAACACCAGAAACTGCTTTTAAACCCTTTGAAAGTTTCAAAGCATATGACAATAACGGGAACACCCCGACAAATTACTTGTAACTTATGAAGCTTTCCCTGGCGAAAGAGATAGAGAATTGTTCTTACCTCTAGAATAAACTTGTTGTCATGGAGATTAAGTTGACCAGTAACAGTGGACACCAAGACACCTGGTTGAAGTTCTACTGGAGATAGACTGCTGGCAACCTGCACGATGAAAGACATGAGAAAGCATGATGAATATCACTGCATTGAATTTGCCAAATTCTGGATCCACTGCTGAAAAACTTCCCACCATATCATTCTTATGACAAGACCTCATGGTTTGGTTCTTATTATTCTCTTCCAAGCCACGCAAAGGACTGAGACGGGCCAAAGCCAGTAAATTATCTGACCCAGTGACAGTCTAAAGACCTTTTCAATTCTGGCAAATAAGTGAAGGTATTATTATTCAAGAGCACATGCCAATGTGCCACTCCACAATGTTAATTCTGATGACTTCATGAGACCAGGGCCTCGTCTTACAAAGTGTTGCAATTGATCTGATCAACCGCACCTATGGTCGAACCAGCCACATCAACATCTAGAAGGCAAATTTGTTCAAAACATTTTCTAGACATAAGGTATATTCATACATTCATCGTTTTCTTGAAGATTCAGTGTGATTCTTTGTTTACTTGAAGATTGTGCAAATTTCCTGTAGAAAAAATTATGATAAGGATGGATTTCCACACACTTGAGATTGATTTGATCAATCATTACTCTTTGTAAGACGAGACCCAGTATGTTCACTTCTGTGATGTGGGGTTCATTAATGCGATGATACATTTCTTGCTTGGCGCCTTTATCTTTGGTAGGAGATTTAAACTGAAAACGATGATTAACACAAGAAATCCAAGCCTGGGGCGGTATTCTGAACATTGTCTTTTCTCTATATTTTATCTTATCTCAGAGATATGACAAAATCGGTATTCTGGTGGATGTCATAACTTTTGTCACAAACAGTGTCATAAATTTTGTCTCTTCTCTTTAGCGTGCAGCAAAAATATGCGGCTTTAAATGCGCGTAATCTTTTTATACAAGCAAAAGATATGACAAAAGTTATGACAGGAGTTATGACAGGGTGGTAGCTGTCATAAATTTTGTCATATCTTTTAGTACCAAATATCCCGATACCCTGCCGACTGAATGTCAAGCAAACAATTATATTATTTAGATTAGATTGTGGTATTAGTTTCACTCATCTTCCATGACAATTTTCAAAATTATTTTTTCATGCTACAATTAGTTAGGCCCTTCATATGAATTCCTCTTTTTTCTCTGTTTTTCTTCTTTTTTTTTCTACTTCTCCTCTAAAATCCTTCACAGCTCCCTGTCTCTCTTTGTAATTAAGCGCATCAATATACGCGTAGTTGCGCGATGCCAGCAACTGTTTTGGGGATACGCCCTACTTGCCACCGGGCTTTTCTATTGGCTAGAAGGGCTCCAACCGGGAACTAACGATGATTTTGATTGGTTTGCTTCCGAAAAGATGTGTGGGAACTTTGAGAGATATGACAGGGAAAAGACAATGTTCAGAATACCGATTTGTGACAATCATAGCGCTGTCACATCTCGGACAGAATGACAAAATTTATGACAAAAGTTATGACAGAGTTACAGAATACCACCCCAGGTTCCTAAAGGTGCTGTGGATGACATTTTAGGGTTTAAGCGACTAGTCTTTTTATAAGTCACTTGCTTTATATACAAATCATATTAGACATGAGGCCTTGTCTGAATGAAAACTAAAGCAATTTAGCATAAATATGATTTATGAAGCTTTGATATGGAGATGATTGTAGGTTGCTAACACCACAGTAGTAAAAATAAATAGAAATTTATCAGTAACTACATCAGCCAAACTTGATGTTGCAGTTAAAGATAGTTTCCATCTCAGCACAACGTGTCTTCAGCCAAGGACAGTGAGATAATAACCTTACCATATGAAACAATGTACAGTTCATTACACAGTGTTTACATATAACTATCCATCCTGTGTAGACCAGCACCCAAATCAATTTAACATTATCATTTTCAGGTATCCCCTATATTTACCTCAGGTGTAATCTCAACCTTCTCATATCTCCTCTTCACTAGTAACCCAATGACATCATCACGATTGTATGGTGTAGCTGCAGGCTCCTATCACACAGAAAAATACATATATCAATCTTTTTAATGAAAAATTCACGAAAGCATGGTATTTATTGGAAAGGTAGGTAGGTATCATTCCATCAATTATGGGGCATGTTTCTTTTCAATAATAGTTTCTTGACAAAATCAGGGCTCATATTCCATAAGCGACAGAAGCAATTTGCTTCAGTTTGAGCATTTTTCTTAGCATTTTGCTTGTCTATGAAATCTTTTCTAATGATATTTTATAAACTTTGGGATATCATTCTTAACTCAGACGTTATTGTTAAGCCAAATATAAAATCCTATGACATCATGAAAAAATTGCAACGTCACACAACTTTTGTCACAAAAGTAACAGCTTCCCCGGGAAAAAGCATTTTATGTAAAATAACAAGGCCTTGTTATCCAAAAGACTAACATTGTAAGATTACTACATACCACTTCTACAACTAGATCTGTTCTCAAAGGATGGGATTCTGGTGGATTGGTGTAAGATTCAGGTAAGACCACTTGTAGAGGCTGTCAATTAAAAAAAAATTAGACGAAACACTCAAATTTTTCATTGATAGATTTGGAATAAACCATCAGGACATAATTTGGTGATATCTGCTGACTTTTTTTATGAATTCTTCACTATTAAGTCAATCAGTTTTTATAAAAGATGAAAAATAAGAGAAATTGTATGAAATACATGGATATAATGTGATGTTAAATGCCAGCAGCTCCCTAATATAATACATTAAAATCGGTACCAAAATCAATAAACATGTAATACATACTTTCAAATATTGTTCATTTCTCAGAAAAGTGAAACAGATTTTATCACTGAATTCCATACATAATTAGACAATGCGAAAAATGCCATACATGATTCTATTAAAGAAAAACATTTAATAGCCAAAAACCATGAAGATATAGAAATTCATATAAAAACATTGGGTAGGTGCTTGCAGGTGAAATTACAAAATTAAAACTTAAAGCTGTAAAAATCATAACTGTTATTATTCATAGATTTCGCAATGCTACTTATCAAAAAGCATCTGAAAAAAGCACCTATGAAATTATAAATCTTAACTTGCTTTATGCCTCAAACAGCATTTTGTATCCTTTATAAAAAGGTTCTATATAAATCCAATCTATTATAACTAATTTTTCTGCCGATGATGATAATTAATGAAATCTGGTGATATTGATGGCAATGAAAAGGCAAATAAAATCATATTCAATTTTACAATACTGTAAGTATTACCACAGTTGATGATGGATAATTATCAGATCACTATAGGGGATGGGGAGTGTTAAACTGATACGATGATTATTGTTCTTACCTTGAGATCTTTGATTAACTTGTTTGCTTGAGGAAAGGTAAGAGCTGTATCAATGGGACAGTAGCAAGCCTTCATTGCTAACGGTTGGTATGGGGCCAGAGCATCCAGGTACGCAAACTCAGGCTCTATTCAACAATGAACAATATGTAAGATTATATCCGGGTATAGTTACATCAATGGCAGATCACGGTGGGGGTACAGGGGGAGCATGCCCCTCTATATTTCAAGAATCATCCATTCAACATACATTTTGATATTATATTTAAATCTAAGAAAATAGTAATCCGTGCCCCTTTATGTTCAAATGAGCCATAAATTTGCGCCCCTTCTGTTTCAAAATCCAGTATTCACAAATACATGTAGTTACATCTCATGCACATGTCAATGATGTTACTCTATCTATATATTATTGTGCTAATAAACATGAAAATTCCTTCTGTAGACGGTTCTCTCCAATTAAACTACACTAAAAAAAAAAATCAGTCTTTAACCCTTGACGTGCCAGATAAACTGCAGCTCTATGGGATTTATGGGTATCATTTGGTGACAGATGACAACAGCAGCATGGCACAAGTTAAAGACAGGTAATTCTTAGAACATCCTAGCTAGTTTAACTATATATTGCATTGTAAATCCAACTCACCAATAAAGAGTACTGTATTGTTACTATTCTTGCCCCACATCTCCATGAAGTGAACGGCATCTCCCATTCTTAGAGAGGGGTGTCCAGTGAATACAACGCAGGGTGTTTTGAATTGGTTGCTAAATTCACCTGTATGAATAGACAATGAAGATAACTTTTGAACAAAATATACAATCTGAATCGGATGTAATCAAATTCCATTACGTTTGATATCAATTAAAAGTTTATTACATTTAATAAATTCAAAAGGCATTATGATAGTTAAACAGCTCAATTGTTCATTAAAAAGACATGCCTGGAACAAAAAAGGTTTCCTTTTAAATTCTTGGTTTAACATAGATCACATTTTCTTTGCAAAGATTTAGACACTGCAAATACATAAACAAACTCTGATAATGTAATTGAACAATAAAAATATGGGCTTCATGAATATGTATTGTTATGCACCCTGTTCATGTATATTTATGACAAATATCAATTAAAGATCAAGTCCACCCCAGAAAAATGTTTACTTGAATGAATAGAGAAAAATCAAACTAGCATAATGCTGAAAATTTCATCAAAATCAGATGTAAAATAAGAAAGTTATGACATTTTAAAGTTTCACTTGTTTTTCACAAAACACTGACATGCACGACTCAGTGACGTGCAAATGAGACAGCCGATGATGTCCCTCACTCACTATTTCTTTTGTTTTTTTATTGTTTGAATTATACAATTTTTCATTTATTACAGATTTGACATTGAGGGCCAACTTGACTGAACCATATAATGTAAAGTAATGGTAATAGTACATATTCAGGGAGGAATTTATTGCTGTTTCACTTGACAATGGGGAGTTAATTAGAATATTTCATATAATAAAATACAAATGAAATAGTGAGCGGATGATGTCATCAGTCTCCTCATTTGCATACCAACCAGGACATGCATATAACTATTTTATATTACTATGCATATTACAATTTTGTAAAATTAAGTGAAACTTTAAAAATGTCATAACTTTCCTATTTTACATCTGATTTTGATGAAATTTTCAGTATTATGCTTATTAGATTTTTCTCTTTTGATTCAAATCAAGTTTTTTGTTTGGGTGGACTTGTCCTTTAAATTTGATTGCACATATTTTTCAATAATTAAAAAAGAAATATATAGCAGTCTTTATCGTGTAAACATTCAAATAGGAGTGAGATATTTTTTTTTCTTTCAGGTAAATATAAATTTTTAAGGAAATCAACTAAAAAACAAAAGTAATGTGAAATATGTAAGCCCAAGAGAGAAATAGCACAATCCACACCACCTTTTATATCGTATCAAGTACTGTTATCATTACTATCATTATCAAACATATAAAGACCAAATACAAGTAATGGGATAAGTTGCATGGTATAATTGTTTTAGAAGTTACCAAGGATTCTAGCATTGATCCCCACATCCAGATACATGCTCTTTCAGTGTGACAGTGATCGCCACTATCACTGACAAACTCATTCCAGTGATCATGTCTTGACACACTTACAGAGTACATTATGTGTATAGTAATAGTGCAATCAAAAGCAACTTACCATGCACACTTGGGAAGTGTTTTAACCTGCCATTCTTAATCAGTTCTGCATGAGGGAATGGAGGTTCTGGTAGATAAACCCTAGATTGCTTCGATCCACACAGCCTGCTCAGAAAAAGAGATAGAGGGGGGGGGGGTGGGGAGAAAAAAGGTTTTACACTTGTCTTAGGTTGAGTCAAAGCAATTAGTATGCTTGCCCTGTATCACCAAGTTTAGCACTTAGTGATTCATCTGCATAATTTACATTGATCATTCTATAAAATCAAGCATATATATCAACTGTATGAACAATATCAAAACTTTACGTAACAGGCACCATGAGAGAATTAGAGCGAGGATTAAATTCTAAGTTTTAAATGCAAAGTCTAGCTTTGGTAAGGCTTCAAACACAATAAAACATACTTCCTTGTTTTTAGTAAGGTAGAATAAAAGTTAGAATTGAAACATTGTGATTCTTTCCGCTCACAGAACATGGACAAAAATAATCAAGACCTGTCACTCATACAACTATTAGTTCAGTACCTATAACATTTATGATAACCAATCCATCTTGACTTGTATTAAAAAGAAATGCAGAGGAAAGGGCCATCAGTATAATATGGATATAAGACAACTTTGTTATTCATGTGAAGTAGATCCTCAAATAGTCATACATAAGATAAGCAACATATGAACAGTGAATATAAAAAAATGCAGATGAACTAATTTTCTGATCATCTAATACCATAATGGCTAATCCCACTTGGTCTACTATGACTTGGTATAGTTAGTTTGTTCCAATTATCACTTGTACTTAATATCATTTTGACTAATACCCAGTTGGTCTAATTTCCATTTATCTACTTATCATTTTGCACTTTATCAAATGAAAGTTTGGTTCATAAACAGTTCATCTAATTACATAGACTAAGTTGAGTTAGGCAGGTGGATATTGTAAATGGGTAAAGCATGTCTGAATGAAGATCCACAGAATTTATATTACACTTGGTAGAGTGTCTGTCTCACAACTGGCAGGTCAGGAGTTGAAACCCAAACCACGTCAGATCAAAAGACGTTACGGATGGAAGTTGCTGCTAACCTATTTGACGTTCAATGAATTAAAGGATAGAGCAACGTTGATCTGCAGAGCTGCCAACCTGAATATGATCATTTCAGTATTATAAAAGCTGATAATCAGTATTTTGGTGAGGAAATCAGTATTTTTAAAGAAATACCATAGAACACTACATAAAACTGGAACTTTAGAAATCAGTATTTTGCATGAAACCATCAGTAATCTTCTCATTTTTCAGTACTAAATATGGAAAACCATTACTGCTTGGCAGCTCTGGATCTGGCACTTAACAGTGGCTGCCGGGCCCATGATCGATTGGGCAAAATTAATTTTCATAGTAATTGAATTTCAGATATCTATTTCAAACAATAGATGGATGGGCTCAGACCAAATGTAAGTATACACACTAGTTGTAGACAAACTAAGATTAGACCATGTGAAATGAGAACAAACCAAAGGTAGATAAAGTGGCCCATATTCTGAGATCGGGTTTAATTTAAGCTCTGGTTTAAATACGTGGTTTAACTAAGGATAGCCAATACAGGCATACATGTACATCTATAACACTTACATTTCAATGTATCAGCTCATTTTTCCCTCAAATCATTTGGATGGATAAATAAGATAGCTTTTGTCACCATTCACAAGTTACAAAAGAACAGAGTAAACATAAACAAACACTGTAAGGAAAATTTAGACAGATTTGGCTTTCCTTAAGTTTAGGACAGGGTTGAACCATAGTCCTAGGTAAGCCTGACTTCAAAATATGGGCCACTAAGAGTAGACCAAGTGGCAATTTACCAATGTTTTTACTACATACCATTCTGACAGTATCTGTGAGAAAGCTAAGGAACTTTCTGCTACAGGTGAGATGAAATAGAGAGGTGTTTGCCAATGTTTTTACTACATACCATTCTGACAGTATCTGTGAGAAAGCTAAGGAACTTTCTGCTACAGGTGAGATGAAATAGAGAGGCATTTGCCAATGTTTACCAATGTTTTTACTACATACCATTCTGACAGTATCTGTGAGAAAGCTAAGGAACTTTCTGCTACAGGTGAGATGAAATAGAGAGGCATTTGCCAATGTTTACCAATGTTTTTACTACATACCATTCTGACAGTATCTGTGAGAAAGCTAAGGAACTTTCTGCTACAGGTGAGATGAAATAGAGAGGCGTTTGCCAATGTTTACCAATGTTTTTACTACATACCATTCTGAGAGTATCTGTGAGAAAGCTAAGGAACTTTCTGCTACAGGTGAGATGAAATAGAGAGGTGTTTGCATCAGACCTACACTCTCCATGTAACCAGCAAGACATTCAAATAGATCATAGATCACACCAGAAGGATAGCATGGGACTAAGACATTTCCTCCACTCTTGATGGTCATGGCTAGATAGGGGTAAAGACAATGGATATCGTTATCTTACATTAATCCATTTAATGACATAAAATAATAATTTAAAAAAGAATAAATTTGAAATGAAAATTGAAAACATTCTGTTCTGATGCATCAACATGTCTCGATTAATTCATAAAATTATGTGAAATGGAGAAAAATTAATTTCTGACATTCAGCTTTAGTTTATGGCATTTTTCAAATTCAATATTTAATGAACTCCTCTGTTGTTAATGAAAGTACAACCTAAACTAAATTCACAGATATTATAAAGAAGGGTACTTTTCCAAGTTTTTATATTTTAATTTATAAAGTATGTTAATTGAATGAACAATTGATTGCATATCCATAAGACAGAAAGGAATTAGGATGTGACTGATCAACATCTTTAGTCCATCATGGTCAGCTGCAGACAACCAGGAGATATATAAGGAGCATTGTATAAGACAAACAGTCACTAATTTTCAACGACAACTGTTATAAGCTACTGATATCCATGCATCTGATTGGCTAATATTAGACTCACTGAGTGTGCTGCAGAACTCTCCCAACATGCTATCAGGATTGTGTGCTGGAGTCTGTGTGAGTCCTGTCAGTACAATGACATCACTGTTCTTTAATGGGTCTTGGTTGATGGGCATAGAATGTGTGGTGAGAAAGGATGATGCTGATACATACGATACCTATCAGATAACAAAGGTTAAAGGTCACTAGAAAGGGCTCACTAATGGTTGCCATCACTGACCAGGGGCTATGGTAACTGTCCACTCTCTCTGAATAGCAACTCAGATAACAACCTCGATCAAATAATGTTCACATTTTAAACATCTATCTAATATGATCTAAATATGGTCAGTCATGACATCATACAAGACAGTTGTATAAATGTGCAATACCGGGAAGTCTTCCGTTGTACATGTACTTATCCAAAGCAAGACAAAGCACTGTGTACAGTATTACATAAACATTCTTCATTAAAAAAATTGCCATCATAAACAACCAATGGACAGAATTAAACGTAATGTAGAATTATGCAGAAATTTCAAAATATGGTGACATTCATAATATGAGTTAATATTACTACAGACATTGCATCATAATAGATATTTCAAGAAATCAGGTTGAATTATTTTCTTCCGTCCTCATAAGAATCAATAGAAGGGATAATGGTCCATATTTTGTAAATTGACTCACCTTTTCATAAGCTGAGCTGATGATCCAGTTACAACTTCCAAGACAGAAACCAGAACTCAATGGAACTAATGTCAGGGCTCCAAATAAACTCTAATATAAACACAAAACAAATAAAAATACAAAATAATATTAAGTGCTTTTTATAAGAATACAAAGCACATTTAACAAATAAAGAAATCAGAAAAACAAAAAGGGTCTGAATTTTCTACAAACATCATAATAGAAGCAGTAATATTGGAAATGTAGGCAAGTCGACACAAATACATCATTACATAAATGTTATCATTGATATCCCACTGACAAACATTGCCTTGACATGGTTGAGTCTTGATACATGTTAAAGTGATTGGTTAATATTGGTTTGATTTTTAAAAAATCCGAGCTAGAAGGTCACATTTGTCACCTGTGTCTGTGATATGTTACAAAATGAAGCCCAGAAAAAAATTGCATTTGAAAATAATTATTTAGTGCTTTGAATTGAAATATAAAGTGACCGGAAACACCGTCTTAATTTCATCCCATACACTTATGTGTACTATTTAGGCGTCTATAAGATGCATATTTACAAAATCAGGATTTGCCTTGTAGTTTTAGCTTTTCATTCTCAATAATGGTTGTTTTCAGGGTTTAGTAATTCTAATACATGCACTTGTACACATGTTTCATCTTGGTTTGAGAATTTTTTAAATCGACTGCTCACAAAGTTAAACAATACCTTTAAGGTACAACTCGAATCAATCACTATCATCTCCTATCTATTACAGTAAAACAAACATTTTACAAAACTAGTCTTAAAGAAGCAACTGATTCAATTGATAAAGCATTAATATTTGTAAGATGGAATCCAAGATAGATTCCAACGAGACTCTGATATGAACCACTACCAAGAATTAAAATATTGTAAACTTGTTCATTGTTTCTTCGACATATTTTCTTGATCTAGGGTATTAAGTCTATTTTAAGATGTTACAATCCAGGCAATCATCCAACCTGAATGAGCATGAGAGTCAATTGAATATAATCACTTTCAAGGACAGAACATGTTGTAAGGAATGAATCATAAACCTATTTAATAACATCAAACTGTCAATCTACCAAAGTGAATGCTTACTAATGGTGCTTCCATTGCAAAATTTTGACTTTATCAAAACCACATCCAATTTCAAGGCCCTTTTGTATAACAGTATTGCTGATGGGGCTTCCCTGTTGAATGGAAATGACATTAATAAATGAATTATAAAGCACTAACCAGCTTTTCTGAGAATGCTGCATTGGTAATTTTAGATAGACAGGCATTCACATCATGTTTACTGTAGCACTTCTTCCAGCATCCAAGCCATTTAACATCTTTGAGCGGAGCAGGGAGCGATTTCAGTAAGTCTGGCTTCTTCCAGGGGGAGGACGATTGCTTCTTGGGAACTCTTTCCATATACTCAACAAGCTCTTCCATCATTTGCCTGTAATATAGTAATTAGCTTAATTGGATGAGCTTGCGCCTATGAATGTTTCTGAACAGAAATATGGCACAATATAAATGCTGTGGATCACCATCAACATCCATAATACAGTCATTTGGAGGATAAAAAGAAAGACAACTGACAAATCAATCTCAATAAACTTTGTTTGAAAATAGGCAGTTTCTTGGTGAATAAAAAGCAGGAATTACAGTAGTTTTGTGTGACAATAATAATATTCCATAATAAATCAAGAGCAATTTCTCTAAGTGCTGTACAGACACGTGTATATTATCAACCCGGTCATTGATTCTGACTTGCCCATGCACAATGTATGCACCTTCTCCACTCCCATGGGAGCATTCCTGTACAATGATTCTCACATGGTCAGGAGATTATCTGCTCAATTATCACTGTGGTTATTTAAGTCAGAGTGTTGCTATCATAGCACTGAAAGTTACACCATCCCACTCACAAATGTTGTGCATTCATCATTAAAAGTACAGAAATACTCTAAATCATCTTTTATATCAACGTACAGGTAACATGGTTATTCTTGTTGCATCTTTCCTAGAGAATTCTATGACAGTTTGAATTGTTCAATTCACTCTGAAGTAGAAATGCCCTGAGCGAATGGCCCAGAGGTATATGTATAAGGCACATGACTTTGTCACATGAAAGTCTGTGGTTCAATACCCTGCCACGGCACCTATGCCCTAGAGCAGCCTATTTAATCAACTAATGCTCTTTTATCTTATATTCAAATTAATGAAAATACAAGAAAGTATTCTTGGTAATAATGTATGTGCACTTGTCAAAAAGAAAAAAAAAGTTTACTTTGTACCTGCCAATTTGAATAGTTGGTTCTGTTGCATATATGACACCTTTGAAACCTGTAAACTGAATGATAAGGATATGTAAGTTATTTTAATTTCGAAACAAACAATTTTGAGGACATATCAGTTCATTATCATTGATATATTCTTATTCTAATTGGAAAATTGAAATATCATGCAGTATAACTAACATAAGAATAGAAGCAGATTGTCAGATCTGTGATTATATTGATAATTATATATATGATGATAAAAAATAACATTAGATAACACAAGAAATACACACAAAGAAATATAACCATAAATTACATATAGTTTTACATATCTATACTGTTCAAAATGTTGAAATTTGTCAGGATATTGAGAAAAGGTTTAGTGTATCTTACCTCTGTAATGAATGGTAGTCCAAGCATACAATGATAGTTAGAAATCAAGATGGCATCTACCGTTGACATGTCAATCATTCCAAACTATGAATTAAAAAAAAGGTCAAAATTTAATTTTGAACCCGATAGGCCGGAATACCGGCCTGCCAGAAAACACGCAAATACCCGATAGACCGGAATACCGGCCTACAGCCATGTGACTTCAAAAGCATGGATTCTAAATGTCAGGTGATCTTCTAAAATGACGTCATCTTTCTAGTACGTGTGGGAATATTTAGTCGATGATTTCAGTCAATGTCGGCAATGATTTCGGAAGGATTTAGCTTCAAAAATGGCCAAAATATGCCACTTTTTTGTGATTGCTCGTGTCGTAGGTGCGGTAATACGCGGCGAGTCACGTGCTTACTATGGGGAAGCAATTGGTATATCTCACTTTGGTGAAAACAGTGATTTTGAGCCCAAAACAGACACTGAATATGATATTTCTGATTGTAGACTAGGTCTACGAGAAGCCAAACAACTTCAGCCGGCTCGGGCCGGGTACTAGCGGGGGGAAGGTGCCGTTGGGTCTCGAATCATGGGGGATTGTATGAATGTAGTCGAGAAGTCATATATGTGCAAATAATTCAGGGTGTATGTCACGACCGCCCCAAATAATTCAGGGTTCAAAGGGTTAATGTTACAATTTTTCATACAAAGTTCACTAGTTAAGAAACTTGTTCATAACATGTGAAACTTATAAAACGAATATCATAGGATTTTAAGGATTTTAATGTTTTTTTCTTGTATTTGTATAGGTTTTTTTTTTTTTGGTGTACATGTGACTGTTCAAGTTCAATTACTGTTCTTTTGTATAATTTTGTTTTTAACCATTGCGCAGAACTAAGGGGGATTGGCCTCGATAGGTCTTTGGCCTTTGCCAATCCCCTATACCACTGCGTATTGGTTTTTACCATTTTCTTTTGTCATATTGATTTTTAATTATGTATTGATTGATTTTTATCATGTTTATGTAATTATTGTATGTTTTGTATCCTTTTTTAATGGATGTGAATAAAGTGAATTTGAAATTTGAATTTGAAATTAATTTGTAAATTAAAGGTGAAATGATAATTCAAACATAGTATTTGTATATCTCTTATCAAATATTTAAAAAATAACCATCATCTGTAATGATGCACATATCCATATCTTGAGCACAGTAGGAACTGGGCTGTTAAAATCTTGCATCACAGAATATATAAAATTTACGAGTGGAATGCCTCTATGCGTCTATTTTCATGAAATAGATCCATTACCTTTTAAAGTTATGACGCTAATTCAACAAATACCCCAACACGGCCAAAGTTCACTGACCTTAAATGATCTTTTATCATAGTCATATAAACTCAAATGCACACAGAATATTCAGTGATACATCGTTGCTCATATGTCAAAGTCGAATGAATTAGATCAATAAACTTTTCAAGTTATGATGACAATTCCACAAATACCCTAACATGGCCAAAGTTTGTGACCCTAAGTGACCTTTAACCTTGGTCATGTGTCCTGAAAGTCGCGCAGGGTGCTCAGGGATACTTGATTGCTCTTATGTTCAAGTTTCATTAAATAGATCCATGAAATTTCAAAGAATTGGATTATTGTTGTTTAATAACTTACACCATTTTAAAACTTATAATGTGCTTTATATCAAATCAACAAAAATCTCAAAACTCATTTTGGGTGACTGTTGGTTTGGTTGGAAGGTAAAAAAAAAGAGATACAAGGTTTTGACACCCCTCCAGTGAAACATAAAGCACCACATTGCATGCACATTTATTTCTATTCTGTCTGCCATTAAAAATCTTTACATCCTGGTACTATTTAAAATCCTGTTTATTACAACTGATGTCAAGTTTATAATTCACCTTTACTATATAACTTGTAAGCTACTGAATTCTGCTTTTCTTGTAGGCTTTATAGAGTGCTCATTCTGTTCTAGTAGACTGCATGTAAATCCATCACTATATCTTTCCAATACTTTTCTATGTATCAACTGCTGTATATTTACCTCTGGAGTACAAACTTCTGGTGTGGCATCAACAAACACCCGTCCACTGCACTCCTTCAGCTCCTGTACAAAGTGATCAGCAAATCATTTGGGTAGAGGCAAAATAAAGTTAGTTCAATCATTAAATTTGTTATTTTTCACCAAGAGAACCCATGTTCAGTTTGTAAGCTTTAAGAATGATAATCCAACTTTCACTTTCAACAAAGTACAAGCATTAGCATCAAAGCATAACCAGTGTGTTGGCTCAGTTGGTAGAGCGTCCGTCTCACAACCGGGAGGTAGGGGGTTCAAACCCCGGCCGCGTCAGACCAAATTACGTGAAAAGATGGGAGTTGCTGCTACCCTGTTTGGCGTTCAACAATGAAAGGGATAGAGCCTCGTCGATCTGGCGCTGCAAAGTGGCTGCCGGGCCCATGATCAATTGGGCAAAGCAAATTTTTGTAGTATTTCATTTCATGTCTATTTTGAACAACAAATTATGGATTTAATTTAATTTCAATTTAAGATTTACATTTAATGGTTGAAAACTAGATGTTAGTCCTCAAAATAAAATTGAACATTATTTCATACAGTATCATTAACAATTATTTATTTCATTTTCCCCTTCCCTTCCTCTTTGATTGGTGGTGATTTTTTACCTGATTGCTAAGAAAGCATGAATGCTTGTAAGCAAGCAACCAGAGGACCGACGGCTTAAGGTCCCATCCGAAGGACCTGGTACTGAGGATTAATGCCTTACCAAAGGGCACTAGCGCACCAAGTGGGAATCGAACCCGGGTCACCAGAATACGAATCCCCCGCTCTACCGACTGAGCTATCGCGCCTCCTTAAATTCTTTAATTCTTCATACCTTTGAATGTGCAAGTCCATGGCCTTTCTCACTCGGCTTCCAATTTGGCATTTTTGAAAACTGGGTGCTACAAGAATAAAGGGATAAGATAAGAAATTATTATAAAATGAAATCAATAAACTTGATGTTGCTTGATGAAGGGATCCACTCAATCAGATATTGACTTCAGCAATTATCTCATCTACACTGGTGATAAAATACTCTGGTATTATGTATTTCAATGTGTAGGTATTTTCATTTTATGCATCATGACGCGTAAGTATGCATTGCAGCTTTTCTTTTCAATTCAATATGCAGACCAATGCACGAGTTGATTGTCATTTTCAGAATAAACATTTTGAACATAGATGATGGCTTTCTTCTTGAGATGATGATATATTATCCAGGGAGTGACAAAGGGGCTCGTGTTCCCCCATGCCCTTTTTGTTGATTCTTTTCTTAAAGTGCCCCTTCCCCCTTTGGAAAATCCTGGATCCACCCCCAGATGATAAAGATCTAATCAGAGATGAGGATGATTACCTTGGAACCAGAGGCATTGGAAGGAAATGCTGAAGACTGCCAAGGTCTAGACTACAGTCTAAAAGAATTGTTGTCCCTTTGAACGTCAATAGAAGACATGGTGCACTAGGTTGCTCAGACAGACAATACTGTGATAAAGAGGAAATAGTCAAGGTTTAAAAGTTCATAAATGCCTCAATTCCACAGAAAATGCAAGCATGTACAATATAAATCTTCGTAACTTATTTATAAATAAAGCAATTCGTCGAGTAGGGATCAGTTTTATGATAAATCTGGAGGAGTTTTTTTGATGACACATCATTGATATTGTGAATTGTGCCCATTTGAAATACCTTTAGCTCTCTAATTACTATAATCACAATGTCATAAGGCCTGTATTTAAATGAATACATTCACTCCCGCATCATGCTCTAACGGTTACCCCATGTTGAATAGAGGTCTGCGCCTGTCACTAGCCATCAATAAGCACTTTTAGAAATGTACGTCCACGTAGTGGACTGGTACGAGATGACGTCATTTTTTGGCCTGCCATATGCCTCAGGTCCTCACACACGTCCACTATCAGAATTGAGAACCTCGCCACATCCATTTTGCGGTTCTCCTAAATCATAGACGACGTGCACGTGAGTGACGTCATTTTAACCGTTCAAGCTCAGCATGAAGATCAACCTTTCCCTTTTAAAACACAGTTTTCAGTGACTTTTTACAAAATTAATGTAAGTTGTACGATGCATTATGTTTACCATATTTGAAATTGCTTTCTGATCTACAAAATATATATCGATATATTTCCTAACTCGAGTAAAAAGGAATCAAAGCGAGTGAAAGGGCAAGTGTGCACAAGTTGCACCTTCGCATCACCCGACCAGGTCGCCAGGCGATGGTACGCCAGATCTTCCGGGTCGGGCAGCGTGTCATGACCCGCTGGTTATCGTGCTGTTTCACGTGGACGTACGTACACGTACCAGTCGAGTGAAATCTAAAATGTTCGCATCTGTAGTGAACAAGGGCAGACGACGACGTTGATTCGAACGATCAGAGGACTGCGACGCCGTTCACGTTCACTGCTCCTAAAAGTCTCTAATATCTTTTCTTCTCTTACTCTCTCTCTCTCTCTCTCTCTTCCACTATTTCTAATCCTATTTGCTTTCCAATTCATTTCCTGTATCCACTCATCTCAGTTTGGATAAGTTTATTCTTAGCTAATAAATGTAAACATTATTTGCATAATTTTCATAATTATAAGTTATCAAACATGCCTTGCCATTTGTCCTACAAATCATTAGGACACTGCTCAAGCACAGCCGGTGTGATTCCCCCCCCCCCCCCCCCTCTCTCTCCTCCCTATTCACTTGCCCTTTTTTCTTTTATCTACCTCTCCCTGCCTTTTTCTTGCTTTTCTCTTTTTCTTTTACATCTCCCAGCTCTGTCTGTCTCTCTTTACAAACATACTCACTTTAACCTATATTATTGTATTATTTTTTCCAATCTAATTTTGGGTATAAATTGACACATTTCTTACAAATGAGAAAATCTAAAATGATCATGGTAACATATTAGGCATATTTACATGTATTTTGCATATTTTCCTATTTGATTAATGAGTATCAATTTAAATTTATTTGTGATATACTTTATTACATATAGACTAGGCCTGGGAGTAAACATTGATTGATCGAATGGCTTGCCACCGATCGCTATTAAATCGATTAGCAAAATTTACAATATTCAGCAGATCCCGATTAGACAGTTGGGATAACTTGATTACTCAAGTGATAGCAACAAAATGACAAGATAACAATTATAAATTTTTTTTTAAATATCTATACAGTTTTAAAAAATGATGTTACCAAGATAATTTGTCAAAAATGAACAATGATTGTATCACATTTACAATTAAACACCAACCTGAAAGAGGTCAGAAAGTTTTAATCCCACCCGGCCTTGCAAGCCCTTGATACACAATGTATGTTATATGCATAGACCTGTGTATACAGTGTGTCCAACAAAAAAAAAAACGAGATTTATCAATGGTTTAACTTTATCATAACTTAATCATAAATACAATAGACAAATGACCTACCAATGTAAAGCTTAGATTTTTTTTCATCTGAAATTACTTACATTATTTCTCATTCACGCATGAGTGAGCAAGAACAATTTGAAGAGGGGATACCAAAAAGTCACTTGGCGGGCTGTATCTGGGTTTCAACAAGATAACCACATTTTTAAAAAGTTCAATATCTGCTTTTTATTTTGATACATAAATTACAGAAAATGGTCAAGAAATAACAAAGTTCTGGTTATTTGAAATAAGGCTTGAATTTCAATAATTTCATAAAATGAATAGGTTTTACAGGCTAGCATTGAGACTCACTTGACACTCTGTTCTGTTAATGATCAGCCATGCATTAAGTTTTTGGTTAATCGTGCGATAGCTTTTGAGGCAGACCGGTGAAACATGTTTATTTAATAAAATTATGGAAATACAAGCATTGTTTTGAGGGAACAGTACTTTTTTACTGCTTGACCATTTTCAGTGATTGAGGTATCAAATAAAAGAGCAGATATTGAACTTTTTAGACATGTGATTTTCTTTTGAAATTCAGATACCCCTGCCAAATTAGTTTTTGGTATCCTTTCTTCAAATTATTTTTGCTCATTCACCTCCCATACCTCGTACTCTAAACACTTGGGGCAAAAAGTACATCTTTTAAAAATATATTAGTCTTAATTTTTAGACCATTGCAAATTTGACCCTAAACACGTAGCTTTCCTAGTGAAAGTAGATATCCGTTTTTCAATATTTTAGTGTTTTTGACACCCTTAATATTACGTTACGTACGTAACGTGCCCTATCTTAAAAAAAGACATCCTTTTTAAGTGTTTTTGGGGTTGCACACGGTATCCACTCGACCACTCGTCAATTTCAGTGCCCCCCCCCCCTGGGTTTGTCAATGTTTCACTTTGAAATGTTACAGGGGCCCGTTTCTGAACACCTGGACAAGTTAGTCATATCTTTATCCACCAACCACGGAGTTAGTTCCAATCTTACTAAACGCGTTCCTCGAAAGGCTTCCTAACTAAAATACCTTGATATCGATATTATCGGTAAAAAGAGCAGACGAGACGTAGCCTTAGTCACAAAATAGCATAATTTTCAAAAAGAAAAATTATAACAAAATTGCAAATATTGTGATGAATTGGGAATTTCATCTTTTAAGAATAATAGCACAGGTATATTATGCACCATACATACTTAGACCATGAAGACTTGAGCATTCAATTGCTGAGAATTATGAATAATTGATCTCGTGACTAAAAAATCACATGTGGACGTTGAGATGGGTACCCCCGGGATATCCAATTTTAATAGTTTACGAAAGTAAAACCATAACGGCTTTCGTTGTAAAATGATGATAATTATACGGTATTTTACGATTCCAAACATCATCAAAATATAGTTTAACAATTTTCTTTTAAATCTTAGATACTGAAACTTACTATTTGACAAATTCTATGCATAAATTAGAGATAGAATTTATCAAAATGTTAATAGGGGTCTGAAAACGACAAATATGAGTCCATTTATGGATGGCCTGACGTAGTAGAATCTTTATCAAATAAATTATTTTACTATTTCAAAATGAATGGTTTTGTGGAGTATTACTAACAGTTTTTGTAGATTCTTTGTATTACCATGATCATAGAATGCATTATCCAACTTGTTTTTTGATGTAATTTCAACATCTTTGATTGATTACATAAGATTATAATTTTCACATTTCTAGGCACTTTTGCATGTCATAGTCTACCCACATGATGCCACTACGTCATTAAGAAAGAAGTTGTGACAGGTTCGGAGGTGTCATAAATATTTAATTTAGTGAGGTTGTCAGTTGTTGTACCCAATCTTGGTAAAGAGGGCTTCGTGAAACTATTAGCGGACAAGTAGCTCACTATCTCTGATTTAGTCAAGAAGTTAGACTTATGACGGTGTTAAAAAACGGGCCACTGGTTTCTAATTCTAAAACATTTTTAGTTTGCTAACAATTTTTAAAATATACCGGTATTATATAAAAAAACAAATACATTATCAGTAAGAATTTTGTTAGATGATTGAATTTCTTTTGTCTGAAGTTTGAGTTTTCTTCCTCTTTCTTCTTTCCTTTCTTTCTTTTCTTTCCTTTCCTTCTTTCTTTTTTCAACCTGAATTCTTCTTTCAACAGCAGCGTCTTGGAAAGTTGGACTCGTCCTTGCCGCCTGCCTTGCCCGGCTATAAATCTGCTGGATTAACATAGCTCCACATGCTAGCTTTCATGTTATTGTTTTTGTGAATGATAGCAGACCGATCATTAATTGGCTGTAAAAGTCACAAAAACACACACTTCAACAATAACATAATGGCAGGAGGTCGGATAGGTTTCCTTACCAATTTCATGCTGGCTATTCCTGCTTTTTGTATAAAATGTAGGATATTCTTGCGGTGTTTTCTTTTCCTCAGGCCTCTGCAGCCAGCAGCACAGATGGTATGGTACGGTATTCTCGAGATAACAAAATACGGAAGAAACTAGGACGACGGGCGCCATCGATCGCGAGACGAGTGTGGTTGTGGAGGATCCTTCGGCCCCGGCCCGTTCGGCCGGGCAGCGTTATAGGAACAGGTACCGGTACGTACAGGTAGGCCGCGCCTGTACGGTTGCCGCATCGCAGCCGGTCAACCAGACGCCATATGTATCACATCTGACATCTCTATACTTATCAGCGGTTGACCGCGGGTTGGTTATTGACTACATGCACCAGTTGGAGATTCTCTTAACGAGTATTTTTAATCAGATGTATCCGAGGCAGTGGGTCGTTACGTCAGCAGCAAGAGCGACAGAGATTTGTGGGTAAAGTGCATTACATTTGTGGGTGCAAAGGGGGGAGCTGCACATTAAAATCACAATCCTATTGTCATATTTTTACGTTTATGTTTGGAAAAAGGTAGGGGCTGAAGTCCCCCCCCCCCCCAACTTCCGCAACCATACCCTAATATGTTTTATCCTTGTCACATTGCATCGGGAAAATGTCCCCATCCCCTTGTTGAACGAGCACGATTTTATGTTGTGAGGGGACGGTATCACGAGTATGATATACTGTTGGAGCTATCCCCACTGCGTGCAAAACGAACTGTATGTATCCCATAGCGTGGGGATTGTATCACGAGTATACTATACTGTTGAAACTGTCCCCACTGCGTAAAAAGTGAACTGTGTATCCCATAGCGTGGGGACTGCATCACGAGTATACTATACTGTTGAAACTGTCCCCACCGCCGTGAAACTCAAACTTTATTTCCCATTGAGTGGGGACTGTATCACGAGTATATAATAGGGAGAGAACCCTTATATACAGTGTGTTTCATTTGTGTGTGTTATCATTTTGCTACAGAGCTGTGCGAGAGTTGGGGACTGTGTTCTGGAGAAAGGAAGTGATTTTCATGCATTCTGGTAGATGTGATTCTAATAATCCCCGCTTTTGGATTTGGGGACTATATCACGATTATGCCAATTTTTGTCTTTATTTCTGTAAAATATATCAAAAGAACTGTACCAAAATAAAAATTATTCTGTTTTGGCCTGAAATGCACCAAAATGGGGAAAAATAAATCTTAAAGGGGGAAAACAGTGATCCACTTACTTCGGCTGTCGCGCAACTTTATTTCCCAGTTTTATCAGAATACATAAACATATGGCCATTGGCCTTGTACAGATTGAGCTTGAACTTCGGTCTCTGTATTTGGTGAGTGGAGCCAACGAGTTCAGCGGAACAACCAGCATAACAGAGACCGAAGCTTTTGGTCTAAGTCCCATAGCCAGGCATCTAGCATGTGTAACGTTAAGCCTAGATCTACACCACTCATTCAATGAACAAGATTATGATATAACTGGATAAGCTACAGAAAGAGACACCAAATTCCTTTACATTTATTTAAAAATTTTCTCTTGCAAACAATCCGAACTGTGTCTGGTTAACCTTTTGAAGAAATATGAGCAGTAAAGGCACATGGCTGATATTTGAGTCTCTCCAATTTTGAAGACAATCTCTGATATTGGAGACATGCTGTGCAAAAGAGATATAAGAAATAACGCCAACAACACTGAACTAGAATTCCCCTCCAAAATTTGCAGCTAGGTCAAAATCACATAACAAAAAATAAATGAAAACAAAAGTAGATGGAGAATTCTTGAGCATATATGGTTAAGAGGAGTAATTTTGCCACCATGGTATACCCTGTGATGCAAATGTTAAACAAAAAAAATCTTCTTGCAAAGTGGAGACTGTCTCTTTAAGGGATGGTCCAGGCTGGAAATATTAATATCTCAATAAATAGAGTAATATTCACAGAGCAAAATGCTGATAATTTTATCAAAATCGGATTTGCATTATTCCGGTGAAACAGTTCTAGGCATGTCTTTATGAATATTCATTAGGTGCATGGGCTGATGTCATATATGCCCACTTGTTCTTGTATATTTTGTTACATATGAAATTTGTTTTGTTCAAATTTTTTCTACCAAAAACTAAAACAATTGAATTGAAAACTGATTAAGTGCATTAGTTATTTATTGATGCAACTTGTTTCATCATAATGCAGAAATATCATTTACAAATCACATGTGTGAAAACAATGAAACATTTATGATTCCATGTAATAACATAAGAAAAAGGAAAGTGGGCATGTGACATCATCAGCCCACCAAATGAAAATTCATGACGATGTGCATATAACTGTTTTCACAAAATATTGATAAACTTTAAAATTCAATAACTTCATTATTTGTTATCTGATTTTGATGAGATTTTCAGCATTTTGCTCTGTGAATTTTACTCTTTCTATTTAGATATATAAATATTTCCAGCCCGGACCATCCCTTTAAATTGAATACTGATGTACAGGACATGATCTCCAGAATGGGGTAGAGTCTCCAACATTGGCCGTGTGCCTCCACTGAGGAGCTTCAAAGTTCAATAATATTAGTAAAATAATATTGATATTTAACTTTTAGATGAAAAGAAACAAAAAATTTATATTATCTTTTTTTTTATTACAGACCATGGAACTGTATGACGAAGCTTATGATGAAAAATGGATGAAGCAAGCAGTATGCATGGTTTGTATCCAATTACTATGAGGCTGAAAATGAATGGTTAAAGATTTTTAAAAGTTCTGTTAGTGATGTTAATAACCCTCAGAAACCCTACCATGTCTACTCTTTAGATTGCTTGTAAGATGTAGTAAAATATTTTGTAGTGCACAACGATCAGTTCCATATGAGAAATCAAAATATGTTTTATTTTGTGCAGGCTAAGCAGGCCCTAAGTAGAGGAGAGGTCCCAGTAGGTTGTCTCCTTGTATATAATGATCAGATCATAGGGACAGGTGGCAATGCTGTCAACCAAACCAAAAATGTAAGTTGTAATGCTTATTACATGCTTTGAAGCTGCAGAAAAGATAAAGCTCTGTACTAAGGGATCAGAGCACTATATTATTTATGTCATTTTGCACCTCTTGCATTCTGCACCTCATGGTGCAAAGTTTGAATCTTACTGCAAAATCCTATCCATATATTGAGATGAAAAGTCCATTATTGTAGCTGAAACTCAGATAAGAATTCCCATGATTGATACCCTCCAGGTCTCAGAGGTAATGTGACTCAGTGTGGATAAGTCTCCCGACTTTGAACCACAAAGTCCGGGGTTCAAATCCCACCGCAGCACTCGCGTCCTTTGGCAATGCGTTTATTTACACATGCCAATCTCCACCAGGAGTAGTAAATGGGTACACAGTAGGAAGGAATTCTGTGAATGCTTGAGCATCTGATCAGGGTAGCCATGCTAAAGCTGGGATATATGCAGCACTTACAAACCAAGATCGTGAGATTCACAAACTTTTCAAATACTCTACTGTAGAACGAGAAGTGTCTGATTTTTAGCAATTTTAAAAGGTAAAATAATATCAATGCCTTGTAATTTATTGAGATTTGTATCAAACCTTTCTTTACATCTTTATTCAATTCATTTTACTCAACATAATATTAGATTGATTTGATATTAATTCATATAATCAATGAATTTTGGATTGAATTGCTCTTGTAGATAATAACTTTGTATTGAAAAAGGAAAATCCTTGTCATAGGTAAAGTTTATCTATGTTTTGAAAAAGAAAGTAATATCAGCTTTACAGGGTTTCCCTCAAATTTGAAAAAAAAAATGCTCTGTATACAGGCTTATTGATTATGAATTTCCAAGTTATTGCAGAATTTTTGAAAAAAATAACTAGTAAATTTGTCTTAATGGTCAGTTTAGTTAAATTTTTGCTTTTGTAGATTGTATGATACTAACACCTCTCATTTCAATGATGTTCATTCTACTGCACCGTAGGCCACAAGACATGCCGAGATCTTAGCTTTAGAAGTAGCAATGAGATGGTGTGAAGACAAAAAGATGAAGAGAGAAGAGGTCTTCTCACATACCAAACTATTTGTGACAGTAGAACCCTGTATCATGTGTGCTGGGGCTCTGCGTATTATGGGTGAGTTTTGTTCTCATTTAGAAAGGGCTTCATACTCTGAGGTTAGGTTGACAAATCTTAACTGCAGTATTTTTTCTTATAATCTCATTATTAAATTTGATCAGCTAGCCTTTTGTATGAAACTTGTCTGATAATGGGGATTTGGTAGTAGACATTGACATGGTAGTTGTACTATTAGATCTTGTCGCTTTCTGCATTTGCTATTGGAATGTGAAGCTTGTTCTGCCAAGGTGTTTTTCATTCTTTAAACATAGGGGCCCGTATTCTGATAGCAGGTTTAACTGAAACTCGGGTTTAAAGTTGTGGTTTAAGTATGGATAGCCAATTGTTACATAAATCACTAACAGTAGAGATATCATACTTCAGCTCACTTGCCTCTCAAATCATTCATGATTGTCTAGGAAGTATAAAAAATGATTGTCTTCACCATCAATGAATTAGGAAAGAGCACCATAAACACAAGAAACATACAACTTAATAAAAATTTTGATACTTTTGGCTTCCCATACTTAAACTACAACTTTTTCATTATTACTTAATGTCTTACATTTTGGCTTCTTTGCCTCCGAAGAAGATTCTGCTGGGATCGAAAGCTTAGGCCCCTTTTGACTCTCTGTCTTACATTTTATTTGAATTATTTATGAAGAATACAGCAGTCACTTGATTAAAAAAAAAAATCTGTTTTTAAAGGGGAAGTTCACCCTGACAAAAAGTTTATTGTAAAAATAGCAGAAAAATTAATGAAAAATATTGCCGAAGGTTTGAGAAAAATTCATCAAATAAATAAAAAGTTATTAGAATTTCAATTATTTGATTTGTGACGTCATATGCGAGCAGCATTCCTACATAGCGAATGGTAAAAAATCAATGAAATGTCATTTTCTCAGAAAATTGAAAATGGTTTTCACTCTAACTTTTGTATATCAATAGACAAATCGTTTCACACCCGATCATGAAAAGAAAACAAAATTAAGTCATCAGAAACCATACAAAATTTGAAATTCGTGCATTTTATATTGCATAACACATGGGACAGCTGCTCGTTTATGACGTCACAAATCCAAAACTTTGAACTCTAATAACTTTCTTACTCTTTAACGGATTTTCCTCAAACCTTCAATATTTTTTACTATTTTTTCTGCTATTTTTACAAGAAAGTTTTCTTCAGGGTGAACTTCCCCTTTAATCTTTTTATACAGGTATTAGAAAGGTTGTGTATGGTTGTGCTAATGAAAGGTTTGGCGGTTGTGGCTCCATCTTGTCTGTACATTCAGATCAGCTAACATCTACAGGAGATACTTTTGAGGTAAGTAAAGCTCATAGAAAAGAAGACATATTCCACATCCAAACCAGATGGGTGTTAAAATGTTAAAAGACTAGGCGCCGCTTTTCCGACGGCGGCGGCGTCAACATCAAATCTTAACCTGAGGTTAAGTTTTTGAAATGATGTCATAACTTAGAAAGTATATGGACCTAGTTAATAAAACTTGGCCATAAGGTTAATCAAGTATTACTGAACATCCTATTAGAGTTTCATGTCACATGACCAAGGTCAAAGGTCATTTAGGGTCAATGAACTTTGGCCGAATTGGGGATATCTGTTGAATTCCCATCATAACTTTGAAAGTTTATGGATCTGATTCATGAAACTTGGACATAATAGTAATCAAGCATCACTGAACATTTTGTGCAAGTTTCAGGTCTCATGATAAAGGTCAAAGGTCATTTAGGGTCAATGAACTTTGGCCGAATCGGGGGTATCTGTTGAATTACCATCATAACTTTGAAAGTTTATTGGTCTAGTTCATTAAACTTGCACATTAGAGTAATCAAGTATCACTTAACATCCTGTGCGCGTTTCAGGTCACATGACCAAGGTCAAACGTCAATGAACTTTGGCCGAATTGGGTGTATCTGTTGAATTACCATCATAACTTTGAAAGTTTATGGATTCATGAAACTTGTACATAAGAGTAATCAAGTATCACTGAACATCCTGTTCGAGTTTCAGGTCACAGGTCACATGATCAAGGTCAAAGGTCATGTAAGGTCAATGAACTTTGGCCATGTTGGGGTTTTTTGTTGAATAACCATCATATCTCTGTAAGTTTATTGGTCTAGTTCATAAAAAGTGGACATAAGAGTAACCATGTATCACTGAACATCTTGTGCGAGTTAGAGTAGTATTCAAAGTCAGCACTGCTGCTATATTGAACCGCGTGATGCAGGTGAGATGGCCAGAGGCATTCTACTTGTTATGAGATTCTTAATTGATCTTCAGGGTTTTTAGATTGACTGAAGGGGGGGTGTATACAGGATGAGAGTATTGAAAAGTAAAACAAAAAGTTAAGAAAACAGGAGGAACTTGTTTTATAAAAACCAATTTTATGAGACTAATATCTATCAAACATTAATTAATTGATTTGCCAAATTATTTACTTTGATTTCTTTCTTTCTTGTATGACTACTTTTAAGATATGCTATTTTTTTTTTCTACTCGCCAATAAAGAAAGCTAAATTTGTCTTAACAAAATTTCACCACTGCCATGAGTTATTTACAGTGTAACTCTTTCTTCTGCAGTGCAAACCTGGGCTGTATGCTGACACTGCTGTTCAACTTCTTCAAGAATTTTACAAGGGACAGAATCCTAATGGTAAGTTTCTTAGAAGATGTTTGTTATGCTTCCATCAGTCCCATTGTGAGGTATCAAAACTTTGCAATTAAAGTCATTTGTTTTACTTTTTAGCGTTTCAGTTTACCAATGAACTTCATTTGATATGTTTGACAGATTGCAACAACATTGCTTGTATTTCAAATGCTTAATAATATGGTTGTACTATTGAGGAAATAAAGTATACAATTTAAAAAATTTTCATTCCAATTAAGTATGTATATTTTTAAACTGATTAATATACCGGAGCCTCCATTTTCAAGCAGAATTAAGAATCAGTATATATAAACATATTCAATATTCTTTACCTGTTACAGATTTTGAGATTTGGAGATTCTTTATCTTTTGAATTAGAATCTATCAATTTTGAGTATTTCTTAAACAAAAAAAATCCCCAAGGCTACATTATCACATTTTATTTTCACAGCTCCAAATCCAAAGATCAAGTCATCTGGTGTGAAAAATGAAGGTCAACAGTCCCCCTCTGATAACACTGAATCCAAGAACCAAAGTGAAACTTCAACCCCGGTCAAATGAGGGTGTAGTGCTAAAAGCCAGTGGACTTTGCTGGTACTAACACCAAGCGATTGAGGTCTAGTGCTCTCCATCCAGTGGCTTTGTCTACAAATGAACACTAAACAGTGGAGGCCAGAAGCTTTAGAATTGACAGCTTTGACATCAAACACCAGATGAGGTGCAGTGCTCCAGTACCTGTGGTGTTTGCTGATATTCAACACCAAGCACTTGATGTCAACTCCTTTGTATCCAGATCCTTTGACTTCCTATGAATACCAAGCTGTGGAGGTTAGAAGCTTTAGAGCAAGCAGCTCTGACATTCCACACCAGAGAATGACCAGTCAAGTGTGGTGTAGTGCTCCAGAAACTGTTGCGAGTGCTTACAATAAACACCAAGCACTCAATGTCCATCAAACAACAGATGAGGTGCAGTGCTCCAGAACCAGTGGTGCTTGCTGTGAGTGCTTATATTAAACACCAAGGTTAGAAGCTTTAGAGCAAGCAGCTCTGACATTCCACACCAGAGAATAACCAGTCAAGTGTGGTTTAGTGCTCCAGAAACTGCTGCGAGTGCTCATATTAAACACCAAGCACTTGATGACATCAAACACCAGATGAGGTGCAGTGCTCCAGAACCAGTGGTGTCTGCTGATATTCAACAGCAAGCAATTTATGTCAAGTTCTCTGTATCCAGATCCTTAGACTTCCTATGAATACCAAGCTGTGGAGGCTAGAAGCTTTAGAGGAAGCAGCTCTGACATTCCACACCAGAGAATAACTAGTCAAGTGTGGTGTAGTGCTCCAGAAACTGTTGCGAGTGCTTATTTAACACCAAGCACTTGATGTCCAGTGAACAGTATCAAGTGGCTATGACTGTCAATGTACAATAAACAGTGGAGGTCAAATGTCACATCTATTGGGCAAGTGCTCTGTTTCTTGATGGTTAAAATGGAAAGTAAGGTATAAACCGTGAGCACAAACTCTAAAATAATAGTAGTGATATTGAAATCAAATTGCCAATTTCGAAATTAGGTCTTCTAGTAGCGTAGATAAAGCATTGTGATATCCATTGAGATTTTAATGGTATCATATTACCATGGATGCTTTGGAATGAGTTTTCAATCAAGTCAGACATGTATACAACAAAAAGAGGTTTAGGGCAAGGAACAAAAATCAAATGCAAGTCCAAAATACCTGCTGATAATAGGTTTGAAATCGAGTTAGATATGATTCTTTATGTTGTCTTTGATTGCGTATCTTCCTACAATGGTTCTCCTTGCTGTGAACTAGATACATAGAAAGTAAACAATATGCAATTTTTATCAGAACTCAATAATATTCATATTGGTAAATCTGAATAACCAATAACAAATATGTTTTCTGGTCTCTTCTGTTCTTTACACCGGTGTGTTGGCTCAGTTGGTAGAGCGTCCGTCTCACAACCGGGAGGTCGGGGGTTCAAACGTCAGACCAAAAGACGTTAAAAGATAGGAGTTGCTGCTACCCTGTTTGGCGTTCAACAATTAAAGGGATAGAGCCTCGTCAATCTGGCGCTGCACAGCAGCTGCCAGGTCAATTGGGCAAAGCAAATTTTTGGAGTATTTCATTTCATGTCTATTTCGAACAATAAATTATGGATTTATCATATTTTATTGTCTTGTCTAGTAACTTGTTTTGGTTTTGGTGTATACGGGGCTTTAGATGTAAATATTAGATATTGTGCATATTTTGGTCAGAAAAAAAGCTTCACTTCATTGACCATTTGATGTATAGGTCATCTATGCAGAATATTGTATTGGGAACTGCCCTATTCCAGTTAAAGCCAGGGTAATAAATCCAATTAATTGCCTTTAAATTGATTATTTCTAATTATATTCCTTCTTTGAATATTCACAAGTATTCTAAATGAGTGAGCGATTGTGTGATAAATGATAGTTTTCACTTTTTTCTGAGAACTGTGCATGCTCAATGAAATATAAATATTGCGCCGTTCTGCCCAGGAAAAAAAATAGTGAAAACTTATAGGAGCTCTCGCAAAGCCCTTGACACACTGAAACCGAATTGATCAGATTCTACCAATCAGTGGTTGAAAGAAAATCAAGAAAGAATTAGTGGGAATTATTGCTCCTTTCTTGGACGAGCAATTTTCCCCTAAAAAAAAATAGTAATTGCCAGCCCAAGCATTGATCAATAATTTCCTTCTATACTTTCTCAAAGCCTTGTATATTTGTATTGTTTTGTTGCACAATATATTCAATATGAGTATTTGATGATGATGATAGTGATGGTCACTTGAAATGATAATTAGTGCTGATGGATGGTCACACCTTTGGATGTTGATAGCAGTAAATAATTTCAAAATAAATGAAAAACTTTGAAATGAAAATAACATACGTAAATTGTTAGTTTAGATGTTTTCTCATGTCCATAATCCTTTTTATGGTTTTATTTTTCAAGAGAGACATCTAACAATACAAACTCTATACATATACAGTAACAACTTTCATATAAACCTGAAACTCACATACTCCTCCGTACCTCAAAAAACATCTATGTATCAAACTACATAACCAGGTGGTAAAAATCATATACCACATAATTCTGATTTATCACTTTAAGTGATATAAACCTTGTGTTCCTTCAAATGACAATTGTTTTTCTTGCACATATCACTTGTCAATCTACATTCCTAACAAAGTAGGCAAGCATCTGTGTACGACGTCATTGAGTTATACCATGGTCACATTTGTTCTACGGCGGCCGTACGGCGAGTCGAAAACAGTCGTTTTATTAATTTTTATTCAAACCACCTGTATGTAGCTGGTACAAAAAATTGTTAAAACGGCTGTTTTTGACTCGCCGTACAGCCGCCTTAGAACAAATGTGACCATGGTACTAGTGACATAATTGCATATTTTCACTTCAGTAAAATGCTATAAATTTAAAAATTTTCACTTTTATCCAGTCAGAAATGTACTGCCCCCCCCCCCATGTTCTCATGCTAATAAAATTAAGGCAAAAAACTAGTAGGGTTAAAAGTGTCTACTGTCTAGTAAATCCTAATCCAAACAAGTTGATCCCATTCATGCAAAAGCATGTTGGAATCACATTTTAATAATCCCCTTTATCTGACATGAATCTTGCACTTCAGGAAAAAATTCTTGTCAATAATTTGAAATGTTGTGAAAGAACTTCTGACAATAATTCCTACCAATGCTGAATCGGATATAAAAACTGTATATCAGTTCATATTGCATTATTTTCCTTTTACAATATCTTTATAATCAATGGCAAACATTTCTTGATCAACATTTCCATCACATTGACGATGACGAATGATATTGAAGATAATGTGATGGGTACAAGCAATGTTCGTTTTTACATAGAGTAAACTTGCCAATAAATTTTACATCACAAATTTGTAGTTTGAATAAGACATCTGTATCCTCTATCTCATGTGCTTTATGAGGTTATTACTTCTCATCAAACTCACAATTTATTGCTGCTTTATAGGTTAATTTCATAAAATATTCAACCCAATTGCAATTCTGACTCACGTTTTCTCATTTTTACTTTACTGCATGTACCCCATAATTTCAGAACACTTCATCTTTTCATATAAAGTCAAAAGCAGAGACAGATCTCTTCCTGCATATATGGGGCTAGCAATACATAGAATTTACTCTAAAGGACATTGGTTAACATTATTTTGAGCTGCAAGGTCTTCTTTCCTATCTTTGTCTGTGATATGTTGGAAAAATGAAGCCTTGAAATAAGTCGCACCAGGAAATCATTAACTGTTCAAAAAGGTGATAACTTAAGTGAAAGCATCCAACTTTTAATTCCATGATATCTAACCTGTGTAACAATTGGGAACCCAAGCATCAAAATTAAATGAGTTTCCAGACACATACATTTTTTTAATGTATCTCCATTAATTCTTCTTCCTGGATAGTTTATTTAATCCATATGAACAATATTAAATTAACCATGTAATTAACCACACATCGAAGTTCAGGATTTTTTTTTAAAAAAGACCTTTGTAACTTTAACCAATGTCTTCAAATAATTTCAATCGATACATAGAACAAGTGAACAATGTTGCACCATGTCATGTGAATCAAATACTGAGTTTGCTTGCTATAAAAAAAAAGTACTGATTCTTTCCTGATGACTTAAAATAAAGACAAATGAGTAGAAGGCAGTGTAAACAACATAACATGTAAAACATTACATTGTAGGTAACATACATTAGCTAAGTTAATGAGAATCTTTGAGCAGACACCAATACACTTCATTCCATAATGGAACTTGTTTACATGTACATGTTACCTCATTCAGTAATTATTTAAGGCACAGGATATAGAGGCAACACAATGATGGGTGGGCAACATTACATAATTTGAATCTGAGACATAATTGCATCATATATTGAATAGCCGATGATTAAAAGTATGACAAACTTTACCATTTATATAAAAAAAATGGAATGTTGAAGAAACCAAGATTATGTAATAATTACACAGCAATAAAATTGAAAAAATAAGATTGCAAAGAATCTTCATTACTGTTTTGCATTGAGTACAATTATTGATGCTTTTAGCAGAGGCACTCAAAACAATGACAGCATTTCAATAAAAAAATGAAGCACCAATTTAAGACATGAATTGGCAATTATTTAATGAATAGTACTAGTAATTCATGGAATTGTGTAGAGTTAGGCAACTTGTTGTATACTCAACATCTTATCACACAAGGCACTAATACTTGTTCGACATAAAAATTCTATTGTTTAAAAAATGCATGTAGTAATATTACATTGTAGCAAATGGACGTTATTGGCATTACAGACTTCATATTTGGTGGATAGTTTTGTTTTGCACCAGAGATTTCAATCTGCTTTCCTTTAATCCATCAATCAAAATGATTCTTACTCGCGAAGACCACATCTGAAAGCCGGTTTGCTGCTCTGTCACTACATTTTTCCATCTTACAAATTTCAAACTCATCATTCACTTACACCAGATACAAACACTGTTTTCATGAGAAACAGTCAAATGATTGAGAGCTTGTTAATGACTTGCCAGATTATAGACTAACTTTTAAGTTCATACATTGTCATAGGTGGATGGAATACCTAGAATTAGGCACCAGGTACCACGTATTAGAAAAAGAAGGTGAGAAAATAAAACGCTTTTCACCAGGTATTGAATCAAGGACCCACGACTCATGCTCTCCCACCCAAGTTATCCAGATTTTATCTGTTCGAAGAATTTCTCCAGTTAGTATTCTTGTTGATACTGATGGTAATAGGACAAGGTCCAGTTTGACTGTTAAACCATTAGCACAAAAAATGGATCACCCCCCCCCCCCTTCGAGATTTACATAGGAATGATAAAAACAAGAATGTATGTGTAGAAAGGAGAATGTATCATGGAATGGCATAAAAACATCAAAGAAACTTCAAAATAGTAAATGTCTTTCTGATAGTAAACCAAGATTGTCAAGTATTCAGGTTCACTTGGTTGTTAAAAACAGCATATGTCATTAATATCAAGGTGAACAAGATAATGAATATATCCTATACATAGTAAGGCATGGGCCTAGTTCATTCATTATGACATTGAAATTCTTATCAGATTAACATTTTTTTATTTTTTAAATACTTTTTTCATAATAATTTGTTATTACTCATTCTCTACAAACCAGATTCCCAACACTGAAAGGTATATTCTTTAAGGAGAATTTTTCATTCTATACAAGAATAAGCACCCCCTTCTTTAAAAGATGAATATACTTAAAGGTCAAGTCCACCTCAGAAAAATGTTGATTTAAATCAAGAGAAAAATCAGACAAGCACAATGCTGAAAATTTCATCAAAATCGGATGTAAAATAAGAAAGTTATGACATTTCAAAGTTTCGCATATTTTCAACAAAATAGTTATATGAACGAGCCAGTTACATCCAAATGAAAGAGTCGATGACGTCACTCACTATTTTTGTTTTTTAATTATTTGAAATATACAATATTTCAATTTTTGCGAATTTGATGATTAGGACCTCATTGCCTGAAGCACAAAATGTTAAAATAATGGAATTCCACGTGTTCAGGGAGGAATGAAACTTCATTTCACATGACAATGACGAGAAAATAGAAAAAATTCATATTTCATATAATAAAATACAAAAGAAATAGTGAGTGAGTGATGTCATCAACTCTCTCATTTGGATGTAACTGGCTCGTTCATATAACTATTTTGTTGAAAATAAGCGAAACTTTAAAATGCCATAACTTTCATATTTTACATCCGATTTTGATAAAACTTTCAGTGTTATGCTTGTTGAATTTTTCTCTTTTAATTCAAATCAAGTTTTTGTTGGGGTGGACTTGTCCTTTAACTTTTAGATATCGATAAGTACTTCATTGGCAGGAGTAAGATAACCAATGTCACATCTCGGAATATTTCTAGATTCTAATTACTTAGCCACATTTTCCCCCATTTATCTTTCAAACATTTCTCAATTTTTCAGTTTTCTTCAAAATAGAGATGATAAACTGATAAAGAATCATTCATTTTTGCAATATATTCAGCATAATACATTATCAAATTTCCCTGAAATAAGTTGTATTTCTTAAAATTTGACTATTTCCCAAACTAGAATTCCAAACATTCCCTGATATCAAAGCTGGCTGGGAACCCAAATAAAATTCTTAAACTCTCAAACAATTAAAACAGGCAAACTAACAATTCATATAGCTATTAGAATATATCATAGGCATCAAAGAGGTCTGAGATTCCTTCATTATCATTCAAAGCAAAGAGATAATCATCAACAGCTGGAGGAGAGAGGGCAACAAAGTCATCATCCAAACCATTCTGATCTTCAGTCTCTAATAGTAGGCTCCTACTCAACGCTGATAGATCGTCTTCTTCTAAGGCTGTAGCTTTCAATGCAGGGTCACCTGAAAAGAAAGGGGCAAAGGTCAACAGAAAGGTCAATGATTGAATCTCTCGAGAAGTCCTTTGATAAGCAATCACTGAGACAAGGAATGACAAAATTTCCAAGCATATTTTCTTAAATGGTTATATGCAGTCATTGGGGCATTTCTTTAAAATATGATAAGTAGTGGGAGCTGTAGGATAATTGCCATAAGAGTGATGAAATTGAATCTTATTTCTATGAAAACATTGATATAAGACATCAGTTATATTTCTATGAAAACATCAGTTATCGTGGAAGCGTCGTGGTGTAGCGGTTCTGACTCTTGCCTTGTAATCAGAGGGTCGTGTGTTCGAATCCCGACATGGCCAAGCGTCCTTTGGCAAGGCGTTAATTCACACTTTGCCACTCTCCACCCAGGTATTAAATGGGTACCTGGTAGGATGTGAAAGCCTATATGTAGTATGCCTAGCAATTGAGTCTTGGAACTCTTGTTGGAATGCTCCCCAGGGAGTGGAGAAGGTGAATACATTGTATGCGGGCATGCAAGGATCCGATGACCGGGGTAATAATATGTCTGTAAAGCGCTTAGAGACGTTGTTCCGATGTATTAAGCACTATATAAATGCGGAATATTATCATGTATAATCTGGTGGCAGGAATCAATAGAACAAACAAGAGTCTCATTGGTTCTTGACACAAATGGCATTGTCCACAAGCACAAATTCAATGTTTTTATTTTCCTTAATTTAGCCATTTCTATCCCATGTAACTAAAATGAAGGTAAAATGTACTTTGAAACTTAGATCTTATAATACCCATGCATGACATCACTTTTCATTCTATCTGATTAAACACTTGAATAAGAGTCAAAAGGGGCCTAAGCTTTCGATCCTAGCAGAATCTTCTTCGGAGGCAAAATGACAAACATATAAGGTGGAACAACCATAACATAGACTACAGACATACAACAGCAACACTGGAACAAGGAGACAAAAGGGGCATTAGTGAGAAGAGATGACCGATAAACACTTGAATATCCAAAAGACCACTTTTCCCCCCCCAAAACTAGATCACAACTTTAAGTCAATGAATGTTCTTTATATGAAAGGAAAGTAGGAAATTACTTGTTTGTTCAAGCTAATACTTTCTACCAGCCTAAAAGCCATGATTGAGCAAGGACTCACCCTTTGAGCTGCATGGTGATGAATTCTTTGATTCAGGGTCACATTCTGATGAACTGCTGTCATCTGGATTATCATCAGGACACAGGTAGACCTCAATCTGTCCTCTTGTACTCTTCAGCCATATCTGAATATTAGAGCTCTGTGGAAGAAAGCCATCATGGAAGAATATTATATATTTTCACCTGTATCAGACATCTGAGCTGGTCATTACAAAACCGTATTGCCCTAGATTCATAAATATCGGGAAGGGATAGGTATATTATTTGTATTTTCCTCGGTCTCAATGTGCATATTTACTTTGCATGCAGAGACGACGCAAAATATACCTTGGTATTTTCCCTGGTCTCTCATCCAGGATGCGTATAAAGAGATACGATTCATAAGGATCTGCGCGCCAACAATATACGTCATAATAAAGTCATCACTGGATCCAAGCGCTTGCAAGTACGTCATAATGGTAAAGTGCAGAGCCTGGACCCTGATATTAACAAGACACAATATAACTATTTTAATAAGAAATATCACCAATATCACGATTTTTGCTCTAGATATCTGATTTGGATGATAATAAAAATATTGACTGGCTCTTCTTTCGGGGAACATCAAATATATTGCCCTTAAAAGACCCATATTGCCCTCGCCTAAAGAATCGGGCCAATATGATTCTTTTTCTGGCAATATATTTGATGTTTCCCTCAAGGCCAGTCAATATTATATAATTATTCAACAAGCCAAATTTTCACATGATAAAAAAAAATCTGTATACCATGTACGTTATCTTTAACGGTGAAAATTTCCTTTCCGCCTTCAAAATGGAAGCGGGATATCATATATCATGTGCCTTTCACACCCTGTGATGCCACCTATGCTGTTTGGAAAGACTTTTTTTTTCTATTCCCATTTTCTACCAAGGGGTTTCAATGGTACTGGTTAATAAATTTAAAAAAAATAGCATCCATTTACACGATTGCTTCTTGCTTGAACACCAGGCAAGGCTGGTCAGCACTTTGCTTCTCTTTAAATTGGTCAAGAATGTGATATCATCATTGTCATTCCAATATAGTGCCTAGAACTTGAAGGAATACACTTGTCTAAATGTTAAATTTGAATAAATAACTTCAACTTAGAAAAAAAAATTAACTAATTAAATTATTAGTTGAAAACAAATCAAGAAAATACGCGATCTTTGACTTTGGCTAATTATTCAACTTACACAAGGTTTGACCGAGGTATACGTACATAGGGATCTTCCCATGAGGCCAAGGATTGTACATTCATCTACAGCATATTTATTTTCTGCTTTGCGTCATCTTATAAACTTTTTTTTGGGTTTCAAAAAGAAGTTGCATAGTTGATATCTACATGGTTAAAATTATCACAATATTTTCAAGAGTGTATTTTTCAGTCTATGCATAAGATTATGCTAAGCAGAAAATCTTTTAAAGTAGACAAACTTCTGTAATATTTGGCCTCGTGAAGTTTACATCTTGATAGGTTCCTGGATCTAAGTACTACTTACTTCTTTAGGATCAGGAACTTCTAGTCTTGTTTCAGGTGGTGCCTTGATTGCTATCACTGTCTGATCTTCAAAGCTTTCAATTCCTCGAATGTCATGATATGTTACATAAGCATACGTAATAAAGGGAGTTAAGGACATCTTACTCAGCATCCATTCAAAACTACTTTATCTCTGTTATTTCTCAATAAGAAGAGATTCAATTTAAGATTTGAAATACAATATTTTAAATAAAATACCTTGTGTTGGATATCCAGGTTTGTATCTACTTCATTTACAAGCAGATGGTCTAATTCTAAGACTGCCAAACACCATCATAGATAAACCCACTTGGTCATTAGTAAATGGTCTTAATTCAAAGATTGTCTAACACCATCATGGTTAAACCCACTTGGTCTACTAGCAGATGGCCAAATTCTCAGATCCTCTAACATCATGGCTAAAACCCTTTGGTTTACTAGCAGATGGTCTAATTCTCAGATTGTCTAACACCATCATGGCTTAACTCATTTGGTCTACTAGTAGAGTCTTTTGCTCAGATTATCATGGCTATGAAATCCTAAGAAACTCATGACTAAACCAAGTGTTGGCCATGCATCTAACGAGTACAAGAGCCTTGTAAATGTTATTTGAACCATACCCTGGCCTTTGTTAATGCAATATACATACTGCATATAACAACATTTCTTTATCTCCACAATATGCACAATAATAGGATTTTGTATGTCAAAAGCAGTTCTGATATCTTAAAGATGGTTGGACTTGGTTTTGGTAGAGTAGAATATCATTCCACAATTATTTCAAAGGATATCTTGCATTATCAGGATCTTCTGTAAGGGTCTTCAGCTGCGTAGATGCATTCCGTAGTAACTCATCTAATCGCTTCTCTTGAGCCTCTAAATCATTCAATTCTGGTTAGGAAAAAAGAGACATCAGTTAATTTTAAAAAATGTTAATTACTTTCAAAATGAAAATATCACTATGTTTAACATGGTAAACGAATAATCACAGAGTACCTCAATCTAATACCTGTTATTCTGTAAGGTTTTATATATTTGTTCAGCCGTTTTCAAGCTTAGTCTGGGTTGGGTACATAGACATTGTACCAAACTTCCTCCCGTAGCTAGGGACGTATCAAAGTGAGGGAACACGTCCATGAGGTGAATCGTTAACTTACAATCTGTTACATTATCTGAATAGGAGTGACCCAGAAAGATAAAAAACATTTTAGACATTAATGGCATGACAAAGTATTTTCTTTTCTTTTTATTTATTTTTTTTTGGGGAGGGGGGGATAAATCAAACAAAACAAAAGTACTGAATGCCTTTTTGTTAATTCATACTTTTTTTTTTCTTCATCGTCTTATGTAAATTAAGATGGATGTTCATATTCAATATCAAACAAGACTACCGAAATAATTATATGATTTCTAATTTGAAGGCTTAGATTATTCTAAAGGCAACAAGTCCATTGCCTTGGATTTCCCATTTGTAAGCCTTAATGCCACACTAATTTTTCATTCTTTTTTTCATTAAAAATATATTTTGCCCCATTATGGTGTAAAATAAACACACAATGGCCCGAATTCCAAAGCTGATTTTTAAAACCATCAGTTAAACCCATGGTTTGTGCAAATTTCCTGTATAAATTATGCTTATTTACAGCGTATATTAAAAAATGTCCAATGCTGATGCGCACTTTTGTCTCAGTGCGCCCATTGATTCCTGTTGACAAGGTTAAGTACACTACTTTATCCATGAGTCCACTGTTTGAAGAGAAGGCTCATTAATTCGAAACAGTGGACTCATGAATAAAATGGCGTGGATAACCACAGCAACAGGCGTCAATTTGGTGCACTGATAAAAGTGCACATCAGCATTGGACATTTTTCTAATATACACGGTAAATAAATGTAATTTATACAGGAAAAATGCATAAACCATGTTCAACTGATTGTTCTAAAAACCACCTTTGTGAATTCGGGCCCACAATGTAGGAAAGTGGAATTGCCTTATTGTAGTTCCCTCAAGGATCTATTTCAATACTCACCTGAATGTAGATTGACTGTTTCTGCTGATAATTGTGGATTGACGTAACCAGCATGAACAGCTACAGAACTATTAGCACCTCTGAAACCAAAAAATAGATTAGACAAAATAAGGATTGTGTAATAAAATAAATACTTTGTTTGCTCAAATGCATTGAGTGTAATCTATCCCCTTTCTCACATCTTTAGTTATGCAAATAGCATTACTGTCATGTAGACTTTATATCCCGATATATCAGATAAAGACTGAAACATACATGTAGATGCAAAAGGTTTGGTGAAATGTATATCATTTCATGAATTTATGAAAGCATGTGCTGTACAAGATTTTTCTCTACACATTTCTTTCAAGAAGTACATATTTATTAATAAGCAATTCAACCAATACATTTATCCAGCATTTTGGAGAAACATGTTAATAATGAAATTCATTTTCCATCTTTATGTTGCAATACTTTCTGGCTGCTCATGTCTGATGTATATTGCACACAGTATTGTAACTTCATTGGCATGAAATTGTAAGGAGTGATGCATCAATAACTACATTGATCAATTCCGAAAGAACCATCCTCCAGACCCCACTTTTTACTTCATCACATTAACTTGACTTTGAATAGCTTTTGTGACCCACCCATCCATCCTTAATGTGTGGACTAACCCTTTTGTTGTATGGTCACAGACAGTATGTTGTTTTTGACAGAGGGCACTGGATAATACATTAAAAATACAAGTCTGGATCCTGTTATTAATTAAATTATATTATCACTCATCGGTCTACCTATGGAACTTTAAAAATGATCATTTGAACAATACAAAAATTAGGCAATCTGCTTTGTTGTTTCAATTTCCTTCCTCCCTTGAAAAAAAACAAATGGATATTTCAATACAGTCAGGATTAATAATAAAACTTGTATTTCAAAGTTACAAAATAATGTATTTATTGGACAAAATGAAATGAACACAGATGACAAGTGGTATAAAAGCACCCCATTTGGAGTACAAGCACCACTGTAGTATTCATGTATGTGCAAGTCAGCTTAAAGCAACATCTTTTGTTATTCCCTTCCCTGTGCCCTCACAAAGGCAGGAAGCTCCACTCATCCTTGGTTTATGAATGGGAAGGCGAACAATAGAGGGGGTGGGTGAGAGGTATACAAATCTCCTTTTCTATGCATTGACCTTGTAACCACAAATTTAAATGACCCTATTCATCTTTCCCTTTAAACATGTTGGGCTGATGCTGTGTTGATGTCAACAGCAAATGAAGAGCTGCATCACATGTATCTACAGAACTTAGTTCCTCTTCTGAAAAAAAGGAGAATCCCTTCTTGCATTTGAAGTTTTCTGCACAGGCCTACCTGCCAGATGTCTTTCTTAATTATAGGGACAATTTCAAATTCATATCATGCAACTACCAGAAGATTCACAAAGCAGACTAAATCATTATCTTTTTTAATTATTTTTTGAGGCACGGACAGGGAGAGCAGCACCCAAGGCAGCCCTTGCAGTAAGCCCTTAGAAGGGCAAAGCAATATTTTTTAGGAAAAAAAAAATCCTTAGAAATACTCTCAGGGATTTTTAGAGCAGGAAACAGTTAACACTGAAGTCAGGGGTGGATCCAGGATTTTCCAAGGGGGGGGGGCACATTTTCCCTGAGGAAATATTTGGCAAGCCAAAGCCAAAGGGTTTTTAACCAAATAGTAAGGTATTTCATCCATGAAAAAATATGACTTTTAAGCAAAAAAAGAAAAAATCTTTACTTCTGTTGTAATGACATTTTTACATTACAAATTTTAATTGTGCCTCTCAAAAGGGTTTGGGGCATGGGCCGGCATTGCCCCCCCCCCCCCCCCCCCCCGGATCTGCCAGTGACTGAAGTCTCCATACTACTTTTTTTTCCAAATAAAAGTCCTGAGCAAATCACTTACTTCCATTGGATGTTATTCTTTGACTTCTTGGTAATGAGTTTAATGCCTTCTAATACATTTGTGATGTCATATATTCTCCTCTTCTGGACTTCAAGAACTTCTGCTGCTCTGTTCAGGTCAAGGACACCATCCGGTGCCCCTCTTAGTAGACCAACAAATCGCTTTGTTAGAAGACCTAATGATGTGTCGTATCGGGATTTTTCCATGGGTGACCTTGTGGGCGCTGTCATCAGTCAAGGAAGAGGGATGAAGGAAGACGAATGGGAAGAACAAATAAATTTGAATTTTGATGTACAAAGTAATCTGGCAATTCTCCCTTGATTTTACAGATTTCTAATGAACATCTTTAAGAGAACTATTCCTTTTAATACCAGCTAAAGCTTTGGTGAAGGGTCAATAACATGAATTAAAATTCCAATCATATAAAAGTTTAGAAGCAATCAAATAATATTCTTCATCCATTGGGAAAAGTAAATACCTTTATCCAAATTTAATTAAGACTAACAGTACATTATCTAGCTTTTACTGAGTCTGAATTAATTAAGTACAGAAAAGTTATATGAAAATTACCGCAAATTATGCTTGCACAAATATCTACTGAATGATATGCGCCGTATAAGCTGATCTTCTAAAAAAAATTACCTCTTGTCTTTTTTGTTTTTGCCGAGGGTCTAGGACTAGGTGTCTTGAAAGCTGTACTAGCAACATTTGATGATCGACCAGCAGCAGAGTCCAGCTCCAGTTTCCTTTTTGCCTTTGGAAAAAAAATGTTAGAATTAGAATAGTGCAATCAATAAAGAGTGCTTATTATGCCGGGACCAGCAGATGCAATACAACAGGTGAACAGCCTAGCCTTAAGGACTTTGTGATGATATATTTTAATATTTTGACATATACTTCTTCATCGCCAAGCCTTGAACCCCCTGCCATAGGCATATAAGAGACTCTTGTAAACAAAGATGGATTTCTAGGAAATCCATCTTTGAAGATAGAATTAAAAATCACGTAAATTTGTTTAAAGGGGAATCCAGCCTTGGCCATAAAATGTTGTGTTGGGAAGGAGAAAAATAAATTAAACAGAATGGTGAAAGTTTGAAAGAAATCGGACAAGCAATAAGAAAGTTATAGCTTCTTTAAAATTGAGATCACTAATACTATGTAGATTTCAAATTGGCAACTGGGTAAGTAAATTATGACAAGGGGCAAGGACAACTTTCCCATAGGCCATGCACTTTATTATCAGGGATTTGTGGTTTACTCCTAAGTTCTCATTCCCCTGGGGCAGTAATCTAAATATAACCCAGGTAGTATATTGTTTTATGTCCTCATGAAAGAAAAATATAATTTGAAATAAAACTTTTGGGAAAAATGACATTTTAGCCATAATATGTATTGGAGTACATGGAAGAGTAGTCCTTGCCTTACATCACTATGACATCCCATATGCGGCCAATTTGAAGTCTCCATGGGTATAGTGATTACCAATATTTACAACTTTTAAAAATTCATAACTTTCTTGTCGTTTGTCCAATATTGTTCAAACTTTCACCTATCAACTTGTCTGATTTTTCCTTCCTTGTAAAAGCAAGTTTTTATTTGGGTTGGATTCCCCTTTAAGTCATCTATACTGTATAGTATACAACTATTCTTTACTAAATTATTACAAAACCTAGGTCTATTAATTATTTATTTTTATATTTATAATCACATTTAAATTAAATTTCAGTATTTGTTAAAAAATTATTGTTATCTATAAATTTTTCTTCAAAACAGCTTTTTTTCACATCGCTAATAGAAGGTACGTCATTAACGAAGCGGTTCAAATGTCAGGCATATTGCATTTGCTTTTTTGACAAATGGATCGAGGGATCTACACGAGATCGGTCTGGTAAGAAAGTTAAGAAACCTCTAATTTTTGCCATTTATAGTAAAATAATTTTTATCTATAAATAGCAAAAATTACATCACTATAAATGGCAAAAATGAGACTCCCTCTATACGCATTAGACGTATGAAGGTTCATAGATAAATAAAATTCACCCGTACAAACCGATTTCACCCTCTATGAATTTCCTAGGGATCGAAATCCATCCGGGTGTGGAGGTCTCGCTTAAAAAGTTATGCTTCTAGTTCTAGGACAAAGTCTTCTATACTTCATGCCCAACATCAAGGTATTGACTATGAGACTACATGCATGTCTATATATGAGGCCGTTCTCATTACGCATTCTAAAACTAGTTTTCTGGAAACCGATTCAGGAAACCAGTTTGGAAGATCGCTTTGCTAGTGTTCCCACTTGATCACACGAAAGTGGTTTTAAAAATCACTTCACGTAAAGCGCTCTTGTTGCTATGGAAACGCTCCCAGTGGGAGGACACGTTTTGCGCAAAATTCGAAACCGCAGCATAGGCATTCTACACCTGTCGTGTGGAGTAGCGTGCTCAAAATGTGTGAAGATTGCTTCCCGAAGAACGGTTGTGTCCTCACTTACGCTAAAACCAGTTTAACGAGGTAAAGCGATCTTGAAAACTACATCGCGAGGTGGTTTTCTAAACTCGTTTGGAAGATCGCTTCCAAGACCGCTTTGACCGTTCTCACTACGCGTTTCCACTGAACTAGTTTCCAGTAAACTAGTTTTAGAAAAGTAGTGAGAACAGCTAATAACAGCCTCAAGGCTGTTAGTGTTATTGGGCGTTGTGGCGTGCGCCTGTAATCCAAGCTGTGTGGAAGTTACAAATTGATGCAGAGGTTCGAGCCCTGGTCACGTCTTTCGGATGGTGACGTTAAAGGTCGGTCCCAGACGTAAATAATCATATCTGATTGATACACGTCTGACAAAACTAAAATACACACACACGCTTCCTTCATCATGATGAAGAAGTAGGCCTAGGATATGTCAAATATTTATAAATATCATCACGAGGTCCTCAAGGACAGACCCTAATGACAGTTAGTGTTAATCCAACTATTAGAATTCCAATTCATTAAAATCTAATGTTAACAATAACATTGTTAAGCTAGGCCTTGAGATTTGTTGAGAATTGAGAGATTTTTTCTTTTTGATCATGATATAAAAAAAATCTAACGTTAGATCTGAATAACGTTAGATGATAAGGAAGACGAATTGAGCCCCATCTGAGCTCAGTGGTTTTCTGAGAGCCGAGTAAAAAACAAACAACAAAAAAGGGTCTATAGCAAAAAAAGTGATGCTTACTGGTGGTCTCCCAAGTTGAGGTCTCATTCCTTTTGTCGAATCAAACTCCGGCGTAAAGCCAACAACGTCCACTATTTCTTGATCAATTTCTTCCTTAATATTTGACGATATATTCGTTATATCTGACGACAATGATTGGTTCGAAAAGTCAGGGAGAATTCCTTGCGGTGACATGCCCAAAATTGTCCTTATTCTAGCTTCTGTCGGCTGCCGACGAACAGCAGTCACTGCTCCTCCGCGGGGCATTTTCGGGGAGAAGTCTGCGCGGGATCCGAGCTGAGCTGTGGACAGTGAAAACTGCTACGGACGGCTGACGCTGAAGATCAATTAGACCTACTAAGGACAACAATAACCGGTTAAATTTCTACTTTCTGGAAACAACTGATCGAAATCGATGGAACAGTGGGTATCTTAAAGATTGAATATAATGAAGTGCTTCTGGAATTTAAAATAAATGCTCAGATTCGTCAAGATTGAATGGATTTCCTTCCTTCATCCAAAACCTTTTCAATGAATGAAAAAGCCAGTCCCGTTTGGTCAGCGACATTCGGGCCCAATAAAATCAAATCGGGAGAGATTTCCCGCGACTCGTATTTCGCGCGAGACGTCTCACGTGTATGTTTCGCGCAAACACTGGGACCAATCGCAAACTTGTCACCGCGAAAGCGAGAAAAATATTTTTTTACATTTTAATTCTCTTGTAATCATTTTCAAATCATAAACATTCCGTGATTTACATGAAGTAGTTACATTCAGAAAAAGGAAATATTTTTCCTTCCATTCATTTGTTGCTTGTTTCTCAGCTTGTTCTCATAATCAGTTTTGTTTATTTTAGTGGAGTCCCCAGGAAAATGATGATATATATCGGATCCCGTTTTAGTTCTCCTTGCCAAATAAAAATGTAAACAATATGTTTTCAGATCCGAAGTAACTCTAGTCTACAAATGTAGACCCACATCTGCAGTGTGTGTACCTTAGCTGATTCAACGAGTCTGCATAGCAGACTAGGTCTACTGAGGCTGCAGAAGTAATGTTTTCAAGTTTTCTCTACGCTCGCCCTTTCAGGCTGGTTTGCTTCGCAAACCAGTAGCAGATCCCACCTCACGAGCCATTCAGAGTCTGCATAGCAGACTAAAGTAACTCTAGTCTACAAATGTAGACCCACATCTGCAGTGTGTGTACCTTAGCTGATTCAACGAGTCTGCATAGCAGACTAGGTCTACTGAGGCTGCAGAAGTGGGTCTACAACTTCTTTGAGCCACATCCACGAAACGTGGATGTGAGGCGGAGCTTGCTGAAACCCTCCGTTGCCAGTAGATACCATGATTGACAGCAGATTTGTGGAAGTAGGGGCAACAGAGGGATTAGGATCCAGCTGTTATGACCATTTCTTATCTTGTGGAATGTATACAAATAAGGCCATTCCACAGGTATATAGGTCCATGGCTATATACATGGGTAGATACATATATGTGTCATACTTTGAAATATCAAGGAGTTTGTGATATCGCCTTGGAAATATCTTCTATAACAGAGGAACGTGTATACAGAATATGAATACTGTATGTAGAAGATCACCCCGTCATGTAATTGGGCCTAATAAGTAACATAAAAATAAACATTGCCCTTTCTTTCTTTTCCTTTCTTTCTTCTTTTTCGTTTTCCTTTTTTTCCCTTTGATTCTTCTTGATTTTTTCTTTTCCTCTTTCTTTCTTCTCTTCTGTTTTCTTTCTTTTTTTCTCTTCTTCTTTTCCTGTGACCCCCTTACTTTCTTTTTCTTTCTTTCTTTCTTTCTTTGTTTCATTCATTCATTAATTCATTCATTCACTCTTTCCTTCCTTTCTCTTTCCATTTTTTTCTCTTTCTCTCTCTCTTTTACTCTTTCATTCTTTCCTTTCCTTCTTTCTTATTTTTATTTTTCGTTTTTCTTTCACTTGCTCTCTCATTCTTCTTCCCTTCCTTAAAGTATCCTGTTTTTAAATTATGTATCTTTATCATTTCTACATTATAATGGAACCGATTGATTAATGTGCAGAACCGTTTTCTAAGATAAGAAACTATGTAAGCGATGACTTGTTCTCCTCTCTTAATTTCTTCCCCTTCCTTCCTTTCTTTCTTTCTTTCTTTCTTCTGTATTCTTTTATTTCTTTCCCTGTCCCCTTGTCTCTTTCTCTTCTTTTCCTTCCTTCTCACATCTTAATAAATTAAGTCTTGTTTGCCCTGCCATTAACATTTAGCTTCACATTTTCTTTATACATGTAATTCTATTCTTTCGACTTAAATGTTTTCTGTCTTCATTAAGCCTATTGTGAATGTGTTGATGTTTTGTTTTATGGCTAATATCAAATAAAGATAAATTGTATACATATTTCTTGAGATGAGATTCAGACATCGCCATTGCACATGAAATACAGAGGCCGCGGAAGCAAGGGGGATCCAGTTCCAAAGCCGTGTACATAATCGTAAAAACGACCATACATGTATATATGATTGTGATTTTTTTTTCGTCATCAGCCCCCACTTTGAAAACCATTCCACGTCCCCTGAAATATACACTGTTCATCACATCAAAATCATAGAAACTTGTCGATATTCTATTCTGAAAAACAGACAATTTAGATATTTGGAATTCATAAAAGTGTTATTATTTTATTCCGTATCTAATATAGAGCGTGGAACTTGTTGATATTGCGGCATGAAAACTGGACATTTTAAAGCACATTGCATTATGAATAGGATGCACGGATGATATTTTTAACAATTCATGCAAACGCAAATCGCAAGCAGACTCTAAGTTTTTACATGTTTTATGAAATCCCATAAAAAGCGGATTTTAAGTAGTGTGTAATAGAATTAATATACAGGTATACTGGACCTACCAATCAAAAATGCTAGCGCAAAGCGCTAGCTCATATGCCTACTTTTTCAAAATCAGACACCTCAGAAGGGATATTTTGAAACTTTAATGTAATACACAAAGACAATATGTACAGTACTTGACAAACTACATCATGCGAACGCACAGCGAAAGCTGAAAATGTTGATATTCACACCATAAAACAAAGCACTTATGAAAAAAAAATCATTTGTAAAACAAAATAATGAAAGCTCGATGTCGGAACTGAAATAAGATATGTATCTCATCGAACAGGCAATGTCAGCGCGAAGCGGGAGCGAAAATTTTACATATTTTTGTTATTTTCCCGGAGTTCCCCTGACCTTATCTTATTCTCTTGTCTTTCTTCTCTTTTTTTCTTCTTCCTCTCTTTTCCCTTCTTTTTCTTTTTTATTTCCGCCTTTTTCCTTCTTTAAGTTCTGCCAATATAGGGGGGGGGCGGACACTTCGGGCCCACCCTGGATCCGCCTATAAAATGATATAAATAGCATACAATACAGCCAATAAAACTGGTAAGCACATATTTAACAGACAACAAATATCTGACCTACTTTCCACAATTCAAATCCAACAAATTAATATTTGGAAACAAAATAATTATCCATGTCAGCAGTTAGCACTAGTAAATAAAGCATCAAGGCATGTACATGTAGCTCCCGGGCATAACTATATGCAACTTTCACATCTTTGGCATCGACATTGCATGTGTTGACAAAGCTAATTGTTTTCATATTCAGTTCATTCAGCAGGATTGGCTGATTTAAATCACTATGATGATTATTTTTTTCAAATCATTATTGATTTAAAGGTCATATCCACCCCAGAAAAAAAAGTTTAATTGAATAAAAATAGAGAAAAATCAAACAAGAATAACGCTGGAAACTACATCAAAATTGGCTGTAAAATAGAATAGTAATATAACATCTTAAAGTTTCGCTTATTTTTCACAAACCGGTGGGTGTTTAATAAAGCTGTTCGTAAGAGCGACTTTAAGAACGATTGGTGATCCTTTCTTGTGGTAAATAGTATATATATTGGCGATGATTTATCGCGTAAGAACTTGTGAACAGCTTTATGAAAAGGCCCTTAGTTATTATGGACAATTCAGTGATGTGAAAATCAGAGAGTCGATGGTGTCACTCACTCACTATTTCTTTTGTATTTTTACTTTTTGAATTATACAACATTTCAATTTTTACGAATTTAGAAAATAGGACCCTCTTGTTTGAACTACAAAATGTTAAAACAATGTAATCCCACATGTTCAGGGGGGATGATTTTTTTTTGTTCATAAAAATATTTCATATTTCACATAATAAAATACAAAATAAATAGTAAGTGAGTGATGTCATCGGTCCCCTCATTTGCATACCGACAAGGATTTGCATATAACCACAACTGTTTTTTTTTTAATTAAGCAAAATTTTAAAACTACTTTCTTCTTTTAGATTGGATTTTGATGAAATTTTCAGTGTTATGCTTGTCTGATTTTCTCTTACTATTCAACATGTTCAAAGCAGCTTTTTGTTGGGGTGCATGATTTGTCCTTTAAATCACTTCCATTCGAACATCTACAAATTTGGGATTTTTTATTGTTTGTGGCAGTTTTACTTTTTAAATTCAAAAGAGTAAGATTTTACCAACTTTATATCATGAGAAGAGGAATAAACCCTTTATATCTACTCATAACAATTGAAATCAAAATCAAGTCAATCTTGCAAAACCAAAGATGTACATGTAGCCTATATGGGACACCTACTCGACTTGTATATGTATATGAGTGGACTTTGTAGATAGTAAAACAAAGTTCTTATTTCTTTTTGTCGAACTTCAGAAGTGTTTTAGAGGACAGTTTTCAAGAAAGAAAAGTACAGGAACTCTGAACTTATCAGCTTATTAGGCTGAATCTCAACATAAATTTTGCCAGGATGGGTTATAACCTTGGATCCTACTAGAAAAAGCCTGTTCAGACATTCTGAGTGAGATTGTGCTTCATTCAGCCAGTTCACTGAAAAAGATTCAGTAAAATGTACATTTTTATTTTAAAAATGTATGAATGTTCTTGGCAAAGGGCACTAACATGACTAAATCATAGCAACTATACATTTTAGTGCCCTTTGTCAAAAGGATTTATGTTTGTACATTTTTAAGTGAATGTTTTTAATGGAGTACAATAAAAGTAAAATTCTGCAATGTCCCTGGTGACCCATTACGCCCATGACACCCATAGTTTATCATTTTATTCTTTTATATGTCTTATTCAAATAAATAGGCCGACACAGTAGGATAAGGGAACCCGTTTCTTATTTTTGCGAAACTTCTAACAACTGCCAAGTACTGGTATTCAAGTTTATGAAAGAAATCATTTAAATCAACTTGCAGGTGTGTCAAAAAATTTGCAAGCAAATGCTTTGAAATAGTCCAATAGTTCCAACTATGGCTCAAAGAAGAACTTAAAGGAATTGTCCAGGCTGGAGAAATTTATATCTCACTGATAACGGAGTAAAATTCAAAATGCTGAAAATGTGATCAAAATCGCATAACAAATAACAAAGTTATTGAATTTTAAAGATTTCTTTTCCATCTTTCCGGTGAAACATTTCTAGGCATGTCTTCATGAATATCCATTAGTTGGGCTGATGGTGGCATATCTCCACTTGTTCTTTTTATTATAATTATATGAAATTAGGTTTATTAAAAAAAGAATTAACCAAGAACTAAAATAAATTGATTTGAGAACTAAATAAGTACATGAGTTATTTATTGCCGCAACTTATTTCATCATAATGGAGACCAGGCGCGTACGCAGGATTTTTGAAGGGGGGGGGGGGGGGGTTCGAGCTGATTTTTTTTTTAATCTCCCGCCCAGTCTCTAAAAAGTGATGAGCGGGGGGGGGGAGGTGATGATTTTTTTTCCTTTTTAACATTTAAGTGGGGATGGGGTATGTAACAGTGCGGTCATTATCAGCGAGCTAGCAGAAATGTTCTCGTTTTTGCGTTGAAAACATAACCTTTTTGTCAATAGTTTGTTGGTATCACAGTCGATGCTACATGTCCTTCGGATCGTAGCACTCATGATATGGCCTTGATCAGAACACTAGAAACTTGAGAAATGTCATGAATAATTACGAGCGAGCGGAGCGAGAGAGCCGAAATGTTTGCGTTTTCCGTCAAAACATACAATTCTTCTCAATAGCTTGTTGGTAATGATTACATATTAGTTGATGATACATGTCCTTCTGCTCGTAAGTCTCATGGTATGGCCTTGATCAAGAGACTAGAAACTTAAGAAATTTCATAAATGATTACGAGCGAGCGGAGTGAGCGAGCCGTAATTTTCGCATTTTCCCGTCAAAACATACATTTCTTGTCAAAAGTTTGTTAGTAAATCAAATATTAGTCGATGCTACATGTCCTTCTATTCGTAACACTCATAATACGGCCTTGAACAGGAGACTAGATACTTATGGAATTTCATAAATTATTACGAGCGAGCGGAGCGAGCTAACCGACATTTTAGCGTTTTCCGTCATTTTGGTTTTCATATTGGTAAAACATATTTTGTAAGAAAACGTATGTCTTTGTCTTGGTTCACTTGTATTCATAAGTATACATCATGATAATCATGTATGGCCTTGTTAATGGCGATACCGTGATCATGTCGGCGACATGCGGAAATAAAAGATATAATAAAATGGATCGAGCGAAGCGAGCGTAAATTTTATCTGTGTTTTTCGTCGGAAACATGAGATTCTGTTCATTATTGCTGTCATATACATTATTGGGTAGGGGAACTGTCCGTAACCAGACCAAGGAGTTATCAGGCGCTTGCCCGATAACTCCTTGACCAGACCGACCTCTGGGGAGACAAGCAAAAAAAAAACAAAAAAAAAACAAAAAGGGGGGGGTTTGAACCCCCTAAACCCCCCCCCCTTGCGTACGCGCCTGATGGAGACACATTATTTACACATGTATGAAAAATTGAAATAATTATGATTTCGTGTTATAAGAAAAAGGAAAGATGGGATGTGACATCAAATGAATATTCATGACGATGTAAATAAAACTGTTTTTCACAAAATACTGATAAATTTAAAAATACAATAACTTCATTATTTGTCATCAAATTTTGGTGAAACTTTCATCATTTTACTCTATATATTTAGATGTGAATATTTTCAGCCCGGTCCATTTCTTTAAGGTTGAATGCAGTCGGTCAAAGTTTTGCAAGCCAATGCTTTGAAACAGTTGTTCCAACTGTGGCTCAAAGAACAACTTGGGGTTGAAACAAACAAAAGATAAGTGCAGTTTTCTTTAACATTATGATCTTCAATCATTGGCTTGAAAATAAGATTTAAAAATGTTTCTCTTTGGAGAATTTGAATCTCTGGGTCATTGAATTCTTCCAAATAAACTAATTCTCATTAAATGTTCAGAGTTTTAAAATGAACACCAACTTTGCAGCATTAGCTGTACAAAGACAGTTCCTTTGAACCAATCAGTAGAAGCTCTCTACATTCACTTTAGACACAGCAGAAAATGTCAGCCTATTCATGGCTTTAATATTTTCTGTAAATTATATTTTGACTGGATTTGATTATGAAATAGTTAAGAATATTCTTAGTGGTGAAATGTATGATCTTAAAATTGATGTCAGTGTAAAGGGTTAAATTTTATGTGTTTGCGCTTTGTTTAAAAAAAAAAATCTGTTAGAAAAAAATCATATTAAAATTTTAAAAATCTGATTTAAATCAAATAAATCCGATTTAATCCGATCTATTATTCAAGTTCTGAACTCTATGAGAATGGTGTTTTTGAGTTGGATAATATTTCGAGTTTAAGTACCATTATGATACATGTTTTAAGGAATACTGGTTTAATTTACAAACTTAAGCGTAGTTTGCTTCATAAAAATCTGATAACTTTATACCATTCCATGATTTGCTCTTATTTAAAATATTGCAATACCAATGTAACCTCATATGAATTTGGACTCAATATTCAAAATTCAAAAGAAACTTAGAATAATTACCAATTTCCATTACCTAGCACTATCCGCGCATTTATTTAAAGGACAAGTCCACCTCAAGAATAACTTGATTTGAACAAAATGAGAAAATTTCAACAACCATAACACTGAAAATTTCATCAAAATTGGATGTAAGATAAGAAAGTAATATGGCATTTTAAAGTTTCGCTTCATTTTACAAAACAGTTATATGCACATCTCGGTCGGTATGCAAATGAGGAACCGATGACATCAATCACTCACTATTTCTTTTGTATTTTATAATATGAAATACGAAATATATTTATTTTCTTGTCATTGTCATGTGAAATGAAGTTTCATTCCTCCCTGAACACGTGGAATTCCATTATTTTAACATTTTGTGCTTCAGCAAGGATGTCATAATCGTCAATTTCGTAAAAAGTGAAATATTCTATAATTCAAACAATAAAAAACAAAAGAAATAGCGAATGAGTGACATCATTGACTCTCTCATTTGGATGTAACTGGCTCATTCATATAACTATTTTGTTAAAAATAAACGAAACTTTGAAATGTGATAACTTTCTTATTTTACATCCGATTTTGATGAAATTTTCAGCATTGTGCTTGTCTGATTTTTCTCCATTGATCCAAATCAACATTTTTCTGAGGTGGACTTGACCTTTAAAGCACAAGTCCACCCCAACAAAAAGGTTGATTTGAATAAAAAGAGAAAAATCCAACAAGCATAACACTGAAAATTTCATCAAAATCGGATTTAAAATAAGAGAGTCATGACATTTCAAAGTTTCGCTTAATTTAAATTATGTGCACATCCTGGCTGGTATGCAAATGAGGAGACTATGACGTCATCCACTCACTATTTATTTTTTATTTTATTATATGAAATACGAAATATATTTATTTTCTTGTCATTGTCATGTGAAATGAAGTTTCATTCCTCCCTGAACACGTGGAATTCCATTATTTTAACATTTTGTGCTTCAGGCAAGGAGGTCATAATCGTCAAATTCGTAAATATTGAAATATTCTATAATTCAAACAATAAAAAACAAAAGAAATAGCGAATGAGTGACATCATTGACTCTCTCATTTGGATGTATCTGGCTCGTTCATATAACTATTTTGTTAAAAATAAGCGAAACTTTGAAATGTCATAATTTTCTTATTTTACATTCGATTTTGATGAAATTTTCAGCACTATATGCTAGTTTGATTTTTCAGTACAAGTCAGCATTTTCCCATTTTCCTGGGGTGGTCTTGAACTTTAAGAAACTGTCCTTATGATATTAATAAGCAAGAACTCACAATATTTATGTATAAGTACAAGCAGATGTTGCTACCCATGTAGTTTTCAGATTTTTTTTCAATACAGTAATCAAGTTCATAACCATAATGCCCGTTCTTCCAATAAATTTCATTTATGGTCTATCAGGTCTAGTCACGAAGCTGGATTATGTAGGTCCCAAACAATGGAATGAGATTCCCCAAATAATAACTAATTCACAATTTTTATCTCCCTTTAGAAAACAGTACTACAAATTTTCTAGGAAATGATTAATTCTCACAATTGATATCAATGCATACTTGTACTGTATATACCCCTCAACTCGTATTCTTTGTAATGTGTTGTTGTTTTTTTCTCCTTTTTCCTGCACTAATTATTATATTAATGATATGAGATTTTGTTTTGTATAAATTGTGTTTTTACTATGTTCTGGTGATCCAGCCTCACAGGTTGACCTTCATGGGAAGCCACGCAATTTATTTTTATTATCTAATCGCATTATTTGATGTTTCCTTGTATTTTTATCCCATTTGTGAAATAAAGATTGAATTGAATGAGTTTGATATGATGAAAAGTGTTTGATAACCATGATACCATAGAGCTATCCACTACCATGCATACACAAGAATAATATGAAATGTATTGGTTTGGGCCATGGAGCCATACATGCAGCTGCTCAGTGGAATGTCATATGTAAACACTGTCTGATGGCCTGAGCCAAATGCAGGGTATTATATAATAACCCTGCTCATGGCTCTGTGGTTAAAGTAGGGGATTATCTATACTCTTCAGGGGTCCTAAAATTTGGTTGATAGACAGATGAAGTTATCCAATGAAAGCTCTCTGAAATTTTGGGTGGGTGGGACTTATTTTGACCGTGGGAACAAGATTTCCAAAGAAGAAGCAGACTCTGAAATGTTTTCAAGTTTTCTCTACGCTCGCCCTTTCAGGCTGGTTTGCTTCGCAAACTAGTAGCAGATCCCACCTCACGAGCCATTCAGAGTCTGCATAGCAGACTAAAGTAACTCTACATTCTACATTTTTTTTACAGTTTAGTGGGGTGGGACGTCGCTCAGCCTATAGGGCCGTCGTTATGAGGGGGGGGGGGGGGGGGGCGACACCCCCACTAATCTGGATAGCGTCGGTAAATCTATCGGCAAATAAGCGCTTCCGACAGAAAAAAATGAAGAACTTCGGGGCGAGAGGGGAAAGAAGAAAACTTGAAAAAATGAAAGAAATTGAAAACAAAAGGAGAATATCGGGGTAGACAATATAAACCTGTGTGTCGGGGCAGAGTCTGAGATGTTGGAAACTGCTACTGGCTGCGGCTAGACTGACGCCTGCAGTGTCGGGCAAATGACATCCTGGGCCACGCAGAGCTGGTCCAATTTACTGTTCCATGTACCTTCTTGCTCAGTCTTTGAATTCCATTATCTTTAATTGTTGACAATATTGCATACTGTTATCCTTATATTGTGATTTCCCCTAATGCAAACATGGGGAGCTCTCCATACCGACAGTAAAAGTCCCGCTGAAAGTTTCAGGTGTAAATCTAAAAAAAAAATATCAGCTCGCGCTTCACTCTCGCTTATTCAGTGAGATTCATATCACAATTTCCTTGATGTTGGACAGTGCTTAAATTTTCTCTCATATATATCTAAAATTTCAGCACGCGTTTCTCTCCTTTAGATACATATCTTGTTCAATTAACATAACTAGGAATCATTGAGTTTGTTCTGTAAATATTAAAAACTTGTGAAAATGTTGATTTTTTTAGTTGTCAGCTCGCGCTTCTGTATCGACAGTGATTGAAATTGATGTCCCGGTTTTTCTCCAAAAAAATTCAGCTCTCGCTTTGCGCTCGCACTTAAACATTTTGTTCAATTGCATATGCGGAATCTATATAAGTTTGTTCTCTATATAAAATAATAATAATAATAAACAGTTCTTGTATAGCGTATATCACAATTATAAATAATGTCTATATGCGCTTCCAAAGGACGCGTGTGAATATATAACAAGTTTTCAAGTCAAAATAATAATAAGAAGAAGAAGAATAATGAGACTTGTAAAGCGCCAAATCCACTCTGTATAGAGTGCTCAAGGCACATAAAGAGCTAAATGGCAAAGTTTTTAGAAGATTTTTGATAGTTTCGACAGAGGTACATTTTTTATGTCTTCAGGAAGGCTATTCCACAAAGTGGGGCATGCAAAAGCACATGATCTTTCCCCCAAGTTTTTGAAATTTTTGGAATGCCAAAGTTGTCAGCTCGCACTTCTGTATATTTGATGTCCCGGTTTAGGTATAAAAAATCTAAACAAACATTCACAGTGGCGTAACTACGGGGGGGCATGTGCCCCCCAATCGGCTGACCAAAAAAAAAAGGGAGAAAAGGAGAAAAAGAGGGAAAAGGGAAGAGAAACGTAGTGGGGAAAGAAGAAATTATTGTTCATTATTATGTTATATTATGTTATGTGATATGTTATGTTACATAAGAAGCATTTTTTCATAACTTTATAAAACATTATTTGCTTCATTGTGTCTTCATTGTTCATGTTCTTCCTGGTGCTCGCATAGACTGTTTAACTATATATATATAATCCTGTTGTACTAAAACCTCCCGTTTTCAATCAATATACAACAAATATATTTCCTCGCAATTCGAGTTATTATTGTTTTATGTATTGACGTATTCTTCTTTTTCATGACTACTTAAAGTGATTGCCCTATTTTAAGGTCTTAATATAAAACATTTCCTGTCCGTGCTAACGTTCGCATAAGTAGATTGGTGGGATTTCTGCTCTTCATGAACGTAAATCAGTCCTTAAAACGTCAATTTTTCTGATCTGAATATCAAAAATGTTCAGCTCGCGCTCGCATCACTTGGTTAGTGAAATACGTAGGGTCTTAGTGAATTTCTACAAAGAAGCCTTAGAATGCCCCTCTTCAGGTCTGAATTTCCTACATAACTTTCAGCTCGCGCTTCGCTCTCGCAGTATTTGATTAGTGAGATGCGTATGATAATCGTAATTACAATTACTTCAAAAAGTACTTCATGTGTTTAGATGTAATTCTAACAAAATCAGCAAGCGCTTGGCACTCGCATTAAATAACTATGGTTAGATAATTATGTATACTCTTAATGAATTCCTATAAAACAGTCCTTAAAATATCCATGTTTGGGGTCAACATATAAAAAGAATTTAGTTCGCTCTTCGCGCTCGCATCATTTGGTTATTGAAATATGCAAGTTCTTAGGGAATTCCTACAAACCATCCTAGAATGCCTCTCTTCATGTCTGAATTTCCTAACTTTTCAGCTAGCGTCGGTGTGTATTTTAGTTTTGTCAGACGTGTATCAATCAGATATGATTATTTACGTCTGGGACCGACCTTTAACGTCACCATCCGAAAGACGTGACCAGGGCTCGAACCTCTGCATCAATTTGTAACTTCCTCACAGCTTGGATTACAGGCGCACGCCACAACGCCCAGTTTCAGCTAGCGCTTCGCGCTTGCAGTATTTGTAGTAAGATGCGTTTGATAATCATGATTACAATGACGTAAAAGGTGCTTTATGACTGTATTTAGATGTAATTCTAATAAAATCAGCAAATGATGGCACTAGCATTAGATGACTATGGGGAGATATACTCCTAATGGATTCTGAATTATAGTCCTTAAAATTTCCCTGGTTAGGGTCAATATATACAAAAAAAATTAGCTCGCGCTTCGCGCTCGCATCGTTTGTTTGGCGAGACAGTTACGTGTCATGATTAAAATAAAATTGCTTATAATGTCTCCTTTTAGCTCTGAATATCAAAAATTTTCAGCTCGCGCTTCGCGCTCGCATTATTTAATCAGTGAGATACATATCCGTTTAATGGCACTGCATGTCCATAAAATATCTCTATTAGGTCAGTATACCTGACAACTGAGCGCACTTCGCGCGCTCCCTAAGTGACTCAAAATTTTTGCTGGTGCCCCCCCCCCCCCGCCCCCCCCCCAATGCCGTGACCCACGGTACGCCACTGAACATTCAGCTCATGCTTCGCACTCGCATCGGATTTTAGTGAGATTCTCACAATTTTCCTTCATGTTGGAGAGTGCTTAAATGGTCCCCTTTCGGGTCACTTGTAAATCAAAATTTTCAGCTCGCGCTTCGCGATCGCATTACGTTTATTGAGAGAGAGAGAATTGTATACATAGATAGATAAAAAGATAGATGTTATTTTCACACGGTAAAACACACAAACAGAATGAAGCAGAGTCTGATTTGCATTCTACAAAATAATGTAGACCCACATCTGCAGTGTGCGTTCATAAGCTGATTCAACGAGTCTGCATAGCAGACTAGTATGCTTTTCACACTACACACTAAATTGGTGGGGGCTAAGGGGGGGGGAGGGGGGGTCTTACTCTTAGCCCCACCAAATTCCCGGGGTTTAGCTTAGCCCACTTCGTTTTCACACTACGTTTTAGCAAAGTGGGCTAGCAAGGTAAATAATACGGTACTATCTGGCCCTGCAAAAAGCAGGGTTTTAGTAGCCGGCTTATTGTGGTGCTAGCACCACAATTGCGGTGCTAAGATATGCAGTGTGAAAACGAAACAGGGCTAAGGAAAGTGGGGCTAAGCGTTGACCAATCACAGAAGTCGAATTGCACGTTAATCACGCTCTGTATGGTAAAATCATCAGTATTCATGAGCTGAGGGATAGTCCGCGGGGTTTAACCACGGTTGAGCACATAGTATCGAAACCCGGGGGGGGGGGCACTTCCATTCACGAGTGGATACCTCGAAAAGCGTATCCGGACATCTACCCCCTGGACATTTACCCCCGGACATCCACCCCCCCGGACATCCACCCCCGGACATCTACCCCCCGGACATCTATCACCCGGACATCTACCCCCCGGACATCCACCCCCTGGACATTATTTTTCCCACCATTATTTTTCCCACCATATTTCTGGACCAAAATACGAACTCATTTGTATACAGCCAATAAGAGACGATTGTTTTTTTCCTCTCGATTTTTCGTCTTCGGAGTACGCATGCGCATGGACTTCACTTGTGTCATATACATCAATAAAGATAGTATCTTTGCTAAATATGCTCGTAATTAATTGTGTGAACTAAAATGTTTTGGGCAGCGTCGAGCTAGTTCAGAAATCAACTTGAAGTTGAATAGATCTTCTTTCTGGACAAAATGTCCAACATTGTGTTGTGCTCGCATTCGACCGAGGCAGAGCCAGATCCTGAACAAGTACGCTGGTTAGAGGTAAGTTCATATTTGTGATAAGATACCGTCTAAAGAAACAAGTTAAGGACTTTGTCGTAGACCCTACATCGACGAGCGAAGTTCGTGCAGGCTCGCTCCACTCCACTACACTAGGGCTAGGCCTAGGTGGAGCGAAGTGCAGCGGTAGTGAAGTGTGGCGTGGAGCCTGCACTCTGTAGTGTTGCACGAACTTCGCTCGAGTTAGTTATACTAAGGCCTACTAATTTTATTGAATATAGACCCCACTCATTCAATGAACAAGGTTATATATAACCTTGTTCTCAGTTACATCTCCATGTGTGGCAAAATAAGGGTGGCAATGTTTGGCTTATTTTCTATTTTTCTATGAGTATGATGAGACAAATGCTTGATTTTTTTATACTGTCAGTTTTCATTAGGCCTAGGCCTACAGCTATCAATCATATACCTTTGCTCTTATGTAAATCTAATTCCTTAAATTATTTTTTCTTAATTAAAAACACAGACTGAAAATGAAAATTTTCTTGCCATATTACTTTCAACCAATAGAGGGCGTACACAAAAATATACCCAAAATTCAAGTTTTTGAGCACTCTGGTGAATACAAAAATTATTCCCAAGTTACTAATGATAAATCAATGGCAAAATCGTGATATAGCCTTATAGGCCCAGCTCGAGAAACATGCATGGATTATTGCTGGGATAAGAGAGTCTAATTTATATATGCTGCTGCTGGCAACCTGTCATACTTAGTACATTTCAAGAATCAAGTTTGCACATGTTCCAGGTGTATAATTATTTTAGGCCTTTTCAAATTTCAAATGTCAAGATATTACAATTTGTTCATGCATATTTTTGCACTCATTTCAGACTGAATTTCGCTGCCAACATAAAGCCAAACCAAGAACAGCAACAGCTGATCAACGCAGGGGGTCAAAGAACACATCTTTTCCAGCGGGCCTGATTATTGTTGTGAAAGTCAGCACCTTTGAAAGGTCAGACGGGAGAGTAAGGAAGTGCGGGTAATTTAATTTTGCATCCATTTTGTACAGGGTATACTGTAAATTAATAAATAGATAACTATAAATTTTTGCACCATATTTGATTTTACTGCTGGTCAAGTAAGTCCATTGTTTGACCTGGATAAAATTTCAACATAATTCATTTCTGTTGTAACAACAGTAAGTATCGAAAAAAGATCAGAGGAAAAAAAGGGAAATAAGAATAATTTGCATGGATAAAAATTGCAATTTTGCTCGTAGGCTAATAATATGCTATTTGAATTTGAATTTATGGAGATATAAGGTCATGTTTAATTGTACATACTGCATGAGTTTCAAGTCGCATAACCAACATCAAAAGGGTCAATAAACTTTGGCTTAGTTGGGGGTATCTGTTGAATTACCATCTTTAAAAGTTTATGGATCCGATTCATGAAACTGGGACATAAGAGCAATCAGGGCTCCGTAACACAAAGGTTTGCGATGAATTGCAAATATGAAAGAGCCGCTCTGATTGGCTCCCTGTCATTTTAAACAGAGTGCGCATGCAACGATGATCTTGATTGGTCATTGGTATTTAGGGATTGATTGCAAACCTTTGTGTTACGGAGCCCAGGTATCACTAAAAATCCCGTGTGAGTTTTAGGTCACATGACCAAGGTCAAAGGTCATTTAAGGTAATTGAACTGTGGCCAGTTTGGAAGCTATTAGATTGCTGTCGTAACTTTCAAAGTTTATATAGTTTATAAAATGTGGATATAGGGTTATCAAGTATCACTGACAATTCTTGGGTCGCATGTTCAATTGCCATCTATTGTCAATGAACATAGTAATTGTGTTTTTTGTGAATAATTATTTTATAGTAAGTTTCAAAATAAGCACTGCTACTATATATACATGTAAAATGGCGTGATACAGGAGAGACTGCCAGAGGCACTCCACTTGTTTCTAGATTCGCTGACTAGACTATACTGCATCATCATCACAATCATGTTACCACATGTTCATCCATCCCAGCTAGTAAATTAATTTGGCAAAGAATAAATACAGTTGAACAAATATTAGAATAGGCATGGTACATGTATATACTGTATAAACAATTCTTACAAAGCCAATGATATGCAGGCAGAGAGGACAAGACAGTTGTTTTAGTAGATGATTTTTATTTATAGAGAATTAGTAAATGAAAAGACTTTTTTTATAAAAAAATATTGTCAAGCTGGTTCTTACGAACCTTGTCACATAGCTTTTGCACATATTTTTTAGGGCTCAACTTACCCCAAGGTTTGGGCAATTTGAGACATTTGACTCTTTTTTTTCAAAGATGACGATGCCTTCATTGTGAGGGGTAGAAAGTTACATATTGGAAAAAATAATGTTTCCAAATAAATGAATTTTACGGCAAGTTACTTATTTCTACAAGATTATTGGTCATATTGGTCCTAAGTTACCTAACATGCAAAAGGCAAAACAATTTCCCCTACCTGACATCAAAATACAGCCCCAGTTTGATCGTATCCAGGGGATGTGACACTTATTCTTGTTGTGAATTTTGTTTCTACATTTTCTCTATTTTCTCAACATGTGGCACTGATATAAATTGTCTTTTCATTTCAGGTTATACTGTCGAAGCATTGGAGGCAAAGCATGAGGAAATCATAAATGATGAAACCTTGGAGACATAATGCAAATGTACATAAGCATTTGGAGGACATCTATGCCAGAAAGATGACTGGGGCTGTGTGTTACCGAGCTGACCTGAACATTCGTAACAACACAAAAATCTTCGCAGAATGTGCCATGCGCATAATGAAGGATCAGATCCTTGAGAGGACCAGCTAGTCGTCTTCATTGTCACAAGGGTGGAGATGTATTATGAAAGACGTCTTATCGATGTCTGCAATAACAGACTGGACAGAGTGCTCTAGTCGCGATTTCTGCCAAGTATTGCAACTGGATCTGAGATTGATCCCAACAAAATCATGAGGTTTTAGGACAATCAAAAAGTGTTCTTGGTTTCTAGTGAGACGGATGATACACAAAATACAAGGTGGATACTGCTCTCGGTGTGTGGGATTGCAGGAAAGGAATGGCAGGTAAGACTGAATTTCATTTTTGTCACCACTGTAAACCCCAAAATGTTTGTGTGTCGAGATTTGACAGTACAATGTAAATGTCTTTACCTTAATCCGATTGGGAAGGGGGTATTATGGCCGCCCCTGTTGATTTTTTTACGATATATCTACAGATGGATCAGATACAGATGGGGGGGGGGGGCATAATAGCCTCAATGGACTCCAGTCCAATAGGGTTAGGGTTTATTAAAAATGTATTTGAGTTAACAGTACTTTAATGAGAGCTTTAAACTGTATGAATTAAGCTTTAACTAACCCAATCTGGACTTGGGGCATCTAGGGCATCAAAGACCTCAATTCCTCAACACTTGCATGATTTATCTTCGGACTGCTAGGCATGTTTGTGCGTTGCTCTATAAGATTATCTGTAAAAGCTTACACATCATTTGAGACCAAATTTGCAACAACCGGTGTACAACAAGAAAAATCTATTGAATCTGTGATCTTTTGTGCTGTTATTTTTCAGTTTATTCTTATTATACACTATTCTGTTACTTTTTAGCCTTTTTAATGTTTAGGTTTTGCTTGATTATGAGTAAAACAAAGCGTTGGCATTAATATTTAAAATTGAAGAATTTGTAACTTTGAATACCCGTATTGTCATGTTGTCGCTAGTTAGTGCAGTTGACTCTCCTAAGAAAAAAATCCTTGCGACCAAATAAATTATTTATATCGAAATATTGTTATACATAAATCAGGGTTGCAAAACTTATGCAAACAAAATTTGAAATTTAAGATCAGAAGAATTACTTTGTTTATATAGTGGGAGTTATATCAGTGTTCTTTGTAATGAGAGTAGGCCTACACTGTAATTGGTAAATAAAACATGCGCGAGCTTAATTAAGGAATGGGTTGGGGCAGTATTTTGCAGCAAGGAACCAAAGCCCTGGTGGAAACTTTACATGAATTAGAGTCATCCTCTCAATCACATAAATATGAACTGATGGGTCTCCATAGCTCTGCATGAGTCTCATCTGATATTATATATGTCTACTTCATGGCATTCTTTCTCTCTGTCTCTACAGGTAGCCCATGTAAACATCAATACATACATGTAGTTGTCAAGAAGTTCAACATCCATTGCTGCTGGAACTTCATTTCTGCCAATGATGTACCACTGAGGAAACTGTTGTACAAGGTGGCCACAGGCTGTGCAAATGCCCCAGAAGAATGGTTTATCTCTTTGAACCATCAAAGTGGACCAAAACAAGCAGAAACCAACTTGATAATGGAGTCCATAAGCAATACAACTTATGAAAATGATGGTATTGATGAACACAGCATGGACTCGATGAACAATGGGGAAAACAGAAATGAAGGAGCTGTCTGCACAGATGTTGAGATTTCAGACAATGGACACGATTGTCAGATCTTGGGACTGAAATTCCCAGTCTGGTAATAGATTTGGTTCTGTTTGAAACGAAAGTAGTTACCACTTGCAATAATCACACAATCATTCAATATCTATATATAACATAAATTTAATTCAGAGCGACCAGCTCTATAAATGTACATATAGTTAAAGAAATTGAACAATCAGAATTAAATCATGAATCACATGCATATCAACATAACATCAAACTGTATTTAGCAGTTAGCATCAGCATGAATTAACCTATACTGAATATGTTGCAATATGTATCTAATGAGAGTGATTTATTTATATTTAATCAAGGCCTAATAATTTGGCATCCAAACGTGACAATATTTTTGGTTATTAATTCCACCAATTAAGTTTCAACAAAAGAGGGTTTATACTTGGATGAATACCTACACTGGACCGTAGTATATCTAATCTGGTTATAATTTATATAGTTCAGAATAAGGACCCCTTCGACATCGTCAATGACTATCGTTGGTCCGATGAATATAGTCGTCTAAGAGCGAGCTGCGGTGGCTTCGACGACGCGAAGTAAAGCGAGCGAACTCTCAACGAAAAGCCAGTCCAGAATCGCGGACGAAATGATGAGGGCTGAGAGCCACAGTACGAAGATTGCTACGATGAATCACAAGTCACGAACTCTGAGTTCGAGGATGAAGTACGAGCCCAGCTCGTCCCTAAAGAGAGTAAATAAATAACCATCTCCTAATAGACAAGGTCCAGTAATAACACTATAAATGTTCACAAGTCAGTTAAGATATACTAGCTTGAATTCACTGAGCTACTTACGGAAAATAATGTAAAAACAAACTACGGTATCTTTTATCCCTAAATAGCAAAAGGAAATCTCTCTTCTCATAGAAGTATAACTTCTCAGTTCAATGAATATTTACATCAACTATATCATATACAACATCAATACACTGATCCTGGCTATTACTCTTGTTCAGTTCACAAGCCATATATCACATAACTATCAGTTTAAAATATATGGGAATCGTCATTGTCATTGAGCGTATAAACCAACAATTCTTCCATAATAAAATGTCTACTTTAATAACATTTAATTACTTCATCTTTATATCATTACTTCATGTTTAGTTGGTTTCTCCTTGGTTTGATTTCACAAAGTTTTCATTTATGAAATATGATTTACTATACAATACAACAAAGCATTTAATATTCTTTGCACTTTAGTGTTCAATACTCCAACATTAATCATAAGCAAAATAATTACTGAATTACTGTTTTCTTTGAAAACACTAAGTTTTGCTTTTAATTACAATAATTAATTATACCAATAAAATAGTGAACTTACAGTTCTTTGGAACAGTCGTGCCTGGTGAGATGAGGGCAGATGTGGTGGCTTTACCTGGCCTGTGCTGCCTGGATCCAGCCTGCCAACGATGGGGATTAAGACTCAGCTGTGCCTGCACTACACAGCCTGCAACATACACCCAAAGTAATGGCCTACGAGAACCACACCCTCACACTCCGAGTTAAGACCAAATGTGGAAGGGTCTTCCTCTCCCGAGAATCAAACGATTTCTGATTTGCTTTTACTCAAACACCACTCCATCATGACTCTCACAAAGACAAAGTCATTAACATTCTCAATATTCCTCTGCTTTACTCTTCCACGCTGAACATATCCAATTAAAACTACTTAACTATCCAAGCTTCAATTTCACCTATTCAAAACTCCCATCTCAAACATTCTCAACAATCTTTTCCTCTCATACATAAAAACAAACATCTATAGAATTTTAGAGCCCCATTGAACTTAACTAAATATATCAAGTTAAATGACCCAATGCTCATGACCTAAGATTGTCAAGAAGTCAAAGTAAAATTCTAATCCTTACACCCCAGCGGGTTTGATCACTTACTTAAAGATACAGTTGATTGACTCTGGGGCTATGACAAGAGTCAACCACCCAAATTCCTTTTATTATATACAAGCTGAATGGTTACTAGGGGTTAACACTAAATAGACTTACAGTCGCATTGTGACAACGATGCTGTTACGAATCCATGGCTAGCAAGTTTACACTTGCAACGCTCTCTTCCAAACCAATTTGATACACGCGGTTGCACATCAAAATGAAGTGCTGAGAACGGAAGTGACCCAATACTCAATGAGCTAAACAAGGGATTTCTTGCTTTACAGCAAAGCTACATAGGAGACTAAGAATTCCTTGGAGGACCAGTACATAAATTCACCAAGAAACTTCTGAAACTAAATTCTGGAACGAATACTGGGTTAGCTTCCATGCTTCACTGCTTTGGCCTTGAACCCCCATTCCACAGAGAACAAGACCGCTGTAAGACCTCAACAATCTTATGTCTTTCAGTGGTCTTTCAATGGTCTCCATTCTGTGGAATGGGGGCCTTACTCTGGGGTGGCAGGTGCTCTTGGCAAGAAAAAAAAATCTCTAGTCAGTATGCAGACGATTGGTGTTCAGCCAACTGCATGATCTAGGAGAAAGATGGTTGGTGGTGGTAAAAACCGCTTTGGTGCTGGCAGACCGTCAAAGGATTGTTTGAAAACCAGGAAAGAAACTGCTGTTCAATTCTCAGCGTATTCCTAGATTCAAAGCATAACATTAGTGAATGTGTTAAAAAATAATCAATCTCTTGGTAAAGCACTTTCTACAAAGTAATGGCCGAGCTCTATTGAAATAACTACCCTTAGTGATATTTTCCTTTCATGACTTCTAAGAATGTTTTTAATTGTTAAAAGAATGAATTGGCAAGTACATACTGTACATGTTTGTCATGTCATTATGATGAAGTCTTGGACACCCCCCCCCCTTTCATCTAACATGCAGTTTTATTAAAGAACTATTAAAGTGTCATGTCTCGAGATGTACTTCACTTTTATATGCTATTTATGATACAAATATTGTTTTTTTTATTTGAGTTTGATATTTACTCTTGCGTGTTAGTATAATAATTGACATGCTTGGTAACAGCGGAAATACTTTTTTTACCCATACCCTACTTTTTTATGAGTATGCCAAAGAACAATATTTCAAAGTGTGGCATGAAATCTGGTAGTCATGGAGAAGAGATTAAGAACAGGTTCTTTTGTTTGGCGTAATGTCATTTTGTCTCTCAGCTGCGTGGCTGAAATGTAAACCATTTTTCATCTATTCAATATTCCCATGTTTCAAAGCACTGCACTTGTATAAGATATAATCATAGAAAAAAGTTATAAAAAATGTTCACAATCTTAATTAAAATCAAACATGCATGGATTATTGCTGGGATAAGAGAGCAATAATCAAACTCGGATTTCCAAACCGTTGATGATTTATGAAACCTTAGACATATTGCAGGCTTTGCAGCTTTTGACTTGTGATCTTACCCGACATACGTGTATAGGCCTGGTCACACCGCCCGAGCGTTGTTGGAGCGGTTGTTGAGCGGTAGGGGGAGAGGGTCGAATTTCGCTCACAAAATTGGGGAAAAAATTGAAAACAAAAAAAGAAAACAATCAAAATCGAAAATGTTGAACGGTAGCGAGCAGTGATGATTTTTTTCTCTCCGCTCCATAACCGCTCCAACAACGCTCGGGCGGTGTGACCAGGCCTTTAGAGCCAGATCAATATAGTTGAACAAAATGAGATTTCAAAACTTTTTTTAGAAGTTTATTTCAGTAAGGTGATTCAGAGAAATTAAAGTAATTTTGGAACACAGCATGCATGTTGTATTGTCCAGGTAGCGGTAAATTTTTAACATTGAGAAACCAAGTTGCCAATTTGAGATTTGTATACATGTCGTGTTCTTATTTTTCAAAGTGCCCTTTAATACATGTACTTCTCATTCCTTGTCGAAATTTCCTTCAAACTTTTATGCTCATTTTTATCTTTTTATTCTCCCTTCACATAAATCTCATTATTACTAAAGTATGATCCCTGAATAAATGGTAAGCGGATTTAGGGACACTTGTAAAATTTACTAATGCACATACTTTAATTTTAAAACTCAAAATTTAAAATTCAATCTTATCTTTAATGTCATTCCTTTCAATAAAATTCAAAATTATCTATGAACAGTTTTTGTATTTTATGGACTAGCTACAACAGTTTAGGAAACATTTGCTACATTGAAGTTAAGGCATAGTGGCATACACGTCTGTATTATTTCATGTGACAGTAGACACCAAAGTAATTTAGAGCTTAAATCGAATGTATATATAGTTCAGTGGTGGTATTTGATTTTCAAATGATATTCAAATATTTTGCCAAAAATCTATATGCATGTATGTTACAAGCTCTTATATCAGCAGTTTAGGAAAATATTTTAAAAAAACTATAGACTGCTTTTGCCCACAAAAATTAGTATTAAAATTTGTTGAAACAGTAATGAAATTTTTAAATAGATTAATTCATTTTTTATATCCCCCAAATGTGGAAAAAAGTTCATTTAAACATGTTAGTATATGACAGGCAATGAATGGTGACATAAGTGACTAGATATATCTTTACCCAAGAATAGCCCAATCAGTGAACAGCATCGCACATAATGGTCAATTTTTAATTCGATTAAAATTCAAGGACACTCCAAATTTTGTCTTGATGTTTAGCTGATTATAAACATACATTTCTCAAACCAGCAGTTAAGATTTTAAGCACCCTCTATCCCACTACTGAAATCCTCTTTGAATACTTATGATTTTTTCTCGAATTATTTTATCTTTTAGCATTTTCACATGTCACACTTGTTCACAAATATTTATGGATGGACCATGGATGCCACAAAATTGTACCGAATAATAATTATTTATGTTGAGAATTTTTGGACCTGCAGAGTTTGATTTTTTTAAAAAGATTCATTCTGACTAAATATCATGTAATGTTATCAAGTTGATGAATTAAACTAAACTTTGGGAAGTAACATTTTTGTTTATGTAGATATATATTCTAAATTCATGGACAAAAGAGGTTTGTTGGTCCTAGTTGAAACCCAGTTGGGAAATGCTTTAGCGATAGTAAAAATTGGTATAGTGTCCTAATATTTCTATCTACCAGTCTATATGATGGAAATATATGTGGTCTTGTGTTAAGTAGTTATATTCATGTGCAGGTTTTGATAAGTAACTGAGCTGGAAACTGCTTTAGTATTTTGTTTAAGAGTGAAACACTAGTGGACTTTGGTTTAATCGTCTTCATGAGAGGATAAGTTTATACAATTAAAGTTTTTGTTTCTTAAACGTGCGAAATATAGTTTACATTAAATCATTAAATGAAAGGGTGCACACTATTGGTCAGCTGATTACTTACTGGCTTACAAATGATTCAATGCATGAATTGTGCAATTATATGCTCATTTTCTCTTTCATGATGATGATGATAGCGGTGATGATAATGCTGACGAAATTGATGCTGATGATTCTTCTAGTGATGAGGAATTATGATTATTATGATAATCGTGATGATGTACTATATGTTAAAGTTGATGTTCTTTGTTAATGTTGATTTTGATGGTTTTTATGTCGATAGCTGTATTGATGATTGTGATGATGGTGCTAATTATGTTGGTAAAGGAAAAGACCACCCCAATAAAAAGTTGATTTGAATAAAAGGAGAAAAATCCAACAAGCAGAACAACGAAAATTTCATCATCACAAGCGGATGTAATATTAAAAAAAGGTATGACATTTTAAAGTTTCGCTTATTTTCGCATAACAGTTATACTGTATGTGCATGCTGGTCAGTATGCCGATGAGCAGATTGATGACTTCAATCACTCACTATTTGTTTTGTATTTTATTATATAAAAAAATCTCATTTTCTCGTCATTGTCATGTGAAGCAAATTGTAATTCTCCCTGAACATGTGGAATGACCATCATGATTAAGTTAAGTTGATACTTGTCAAATCTGTAAAAATTGAAATATTGTATGTAATTTAAATTAAAAAAACCACCCAAAAATAGTGAGTGAGGGACATCATCAACTCTCTTATTTGCATAATGAGTTGTGCATATAACTGTTCTGTTAAAAAAAATAAGCGAAATTAGGAATGTCATAACTTTCTTATTTTACATCCGATTTTCAGCGATGAAATTTTCAGCATTTTGCTTGTTTGATTTTGCTCTATCAGTTACAATAAACAATATTCTGGGGTGGACTTGACCTTAAAGATGCTGGTGCTTCTACATTATATTACTTTGATGAATGATGTGGATTATAATGATGACTATATGATGATTTTAATGATCTTTAGAATATCATTGTCAGATGAATTATCAGTCATCTTCGTAATCACAATCGATGACTACCACTACCATCACTTAAACGTCAATGTCTTATGAATTGTCAAATCCAAAAACACCAATGGCATACTGATAATTTTGTAATAACCTATGGAGCTTTAAAGAACGTAACTGAAACTCACTCCTAAATTAAACAGGGAAGAGTGGGATAAATATGGCCACCTTTTTGTATAATTCCAATTATATCTTTTTTTTTCTTTTTTTTCACATTTGATGTTATTTTATTTCATCTGTAGGCATAACCTTAAGATGGTTGCACAGAATGTTGATGGTAAAATGCACACAAGGTTTTGAGCATTACATGCACCAATTATCCTGATTCAATCACAAGGAATCACAGATTTTACAAAAGATCTTGCGAATGTTCATTTCTTTGATCCATACACCGTTCAACACAAAATGATCTCACATTAATCACCAGTGAACATTAACACAGTGCATCTAATCCATTGAGAATAGTACAAAAAGCTACATTGCCTTACAAATGATATGTATAAATGCCTCTTTTTCGTATATTTTTATAATATTTTTTTTTAGATTTTTGTAAATTGAAATATATTTGTGGAAGAGTATTGCAGTTTATCGTGTGGCTATGAAACAAAAGGAGCTCGTTGTCAGCTGTCGACCTCGTCGGGGGGCGAGACCAGGTACTGATGCTTCAGCAGTTGCTCTCACATGGTGCCATCTCAAAGTCGTCTTCGGCCACGAGTTCGTCTTCCATGTCGATGATCGTTCAACCACCTCCCAATTATATCTTTTTAATGTAAAGCAGTAGATATGTTAGATGTCTATGACTAGATCTAGAGTAGACCGACATTATTCATTAGATGTGTTAAATCAGTTGGTTTGAAACAATAACTAAACATTTAGTAACAATTATATTGTTGCAATTTAGTTATTTGCCAAAACTCCCCCATTTTATTATAGATTAATTAATCCCATCCAATATTATGGGGGAAAAATATTGGATTGTATTTCTACTGTCAGTTATATTATTGTGTATCTACGTGTTTTTATTGGTAGTGGACACATACTTTATCCTATTCAAGACAGTGTTCAAGTGTTGCGATGTCTACACCACATGCATTTTAAAGTTTCAACAGATGTAACCATTGAATTTTAATTATGTATCAGCCTCATATACCCCATTGGACATGTTGAGTTCACAGGCATCCAGTCAGAAAAAAGGGAAAGTGGTGAAATTTACTAGTTATGGCATGCACATGACAATAATACTTTATACAAGTTAACTATGATTGACACGTGCATTCCACTGAACTGTGACACCTTTGGCTCTGCTGAAAATCTGTGCTAAGGAACTGCCTAAAAACCTACTACTCAATCAGAAAACCATTTGAGCTAAAAACTAACATGTGGCCTTATCTACCCACTCTCCCAAATCTCTAGATTAGAAATAACAATTTCTGTGTCAGTATTGTCTCAATACAATTTTGATTCCTTTTTACTTTGATTGCGCGAGAGACGAGCTCTGGTGCTGGTTCGATATTGAATGCATCTTTGCTTGTACCCTCATATCATGCGCACTCTTATTCATTCCAGAGCTAAAAAAGAGAACTGAGGAAAAGTAAGTCCACGAGCATGCGTACTCTTACTCCGAAGACGCATACATGAATATTCATATCATGTCGACCGAAAAGATCAAGAGGAAAAAAAAACAATCGTCTCTGATTGGCTGTATGCAAATGAGTTCGTATTTTGGTCCAGAAATATGGTGGGAAAAATAATTTCGCCCCCCGGACATGGGGGTTGATGTCCGGATACGCGCATGATTCCGGGGGGTAGATGTCCGGGGGTGGATGTCCGGGGGGTAGATGTCCTAGAGGGTACTTACCCTAGGGGGTACTTGTCCTAAGGGGGTAGATGTCCGGGGGTAGATGTCCGGGGGTAGATGTCCAGGGGGTAGATGTCCTAGAATCGGTTTCACTCGCCAATACTTGTTAAGGGGTGGATTTTATTTCCATATTCTGAAAATCCACCCCTTAACAAGTATTGGCGAGTGAAACCCTACCATTAACAAGAATTGGAAACAAAACTATACTCTTGGCAAATATTCCCTGAAATGAACCCCTAAACAAGTACAGGAATGTTTTATTGTTACGGGTCTTTTGGTCGTCGGCTTAACCTTATTTGGTTTAGTACGACCCCACCTTCTACACCTCGCGCAAATCGGACTCTAAACACGAAGTGTTGGGGCAAAAAGGACACCCTTTATAAAACATTTTGATTTTGTTTTATCATCCCCGCAAATTCGACCCTAAACACGTAATTTTCCTAGCGAAATAGATACCCTTTTTTCATTATTTTTGTGTTTTTGACACCCTTATCACGTTTAAAGACATCCTTTTTACGTGTTTTTTGGGTCGCGCATGTATCCACTCGTCAATGTAAGTGGCCCTCCGGGTATCGAAAAAAGGATAGTATGGGGTAAGGATAGTCCGGGGTTATAGTCCGGCAGCCCAGGAGGTTTATTCAACCGAAAGCCGGACAAGCAAATGACCCCATAGCTGGATAGCATGGACCCTGAAGTTTACAAAAATGCATTGCTGCCGGGTTCTATGCGTGGTCTTCCCTCCGAAATGACGTAATATATGACGTCACTACAAGATGGCCATATTTCACCATTTTTCAGACATTGTACACATAGCATGAAGTCAAGGGAAAATATCTCAGCCAACTCATGCTTGTTTTGTATGAAACTTCCAAACTATATTGTTCAAGTAGTGCACAAGAGATATGCAAAATTTCACGAACAGAAATTATTGTTTACATATGCAAATTACGTAATGAAATTTGCATATCATTAGTTTTGGAGATTTCTCGCATAAAAAATTGTCGAAAATCGATTCAGAAATTTATTTTCTTTTTTATTGTACTTTATTTGATATATTTCCTCTCAAGCATAATATCATTCTCTTCATCTATATCTCTACTTTAAGAAAATATATAAAAGTAATTGAAAATGACATTATAGACTTTGATTTCAGCCCCCTTTTCAATATGGTGCGCACATAGAAATCGTGCGTTTTTGGCCCATTTTCACCATATAGCTGAGGTGTGCGAATGATATGCCTACTTTATTGATGTTTCCTGCATTTTGCATGATATTAAATCTTCCAAACAACATATTTTCATCTTTATTATGTCTCTGCTGATAAATCAATGATTTCAGCAAAGATTGATTGCCCACTGGGCAGTCTATAGGCTACGTTTTCAGCCTAGTTTTCAACAACGAACCTATACCATGTATGCCTGCATCGTTGTAGTCGAGTCGGATAAGGGGTTCCTGTGTACCATCAAAATATTTTCACTCAACGTTTTGGTATGTTCCCTTCCCAAAATCGTGTCCAGCGGGGTTCAAAATTGATATCTTTGGCGGCCCTCTTGGACTTTTTTTAATGAAAATCAATTATTTTCATATTTTATTGCACAAAGTCTGACAATGGGACAATCTTGAATCAATACGCATTTCACTATGATTTGGATAGTAGAAATCGGTTAAAATTGTTTTCTGAATATAGTCCGGTTAATATATTTTGGAAAAAAAAAGAATTCATCAAAAATTTTGAACCAAAATGTTCATGTGCATTGACATCTTGCATCCGATCGCCTTAATGCAGAAATGCATGTAACGTGCTTAGCGATCGATAGAAAGGTATGTATTACTTGTATCATGTGTATGAGGGTAAAGGGCGTTTTCTACACAAAGCAATTTTTATGATAATTAAATCTTTTGAAAAAGATAGAAGTTCGAGGCATTGCTCTGCATTTTCATTTTGCATGCAATTACTCTCGGGCACCTTAAAGCATAGTCCCACAAGAACCAGTAAAATGTTACATACAGTACCACACCATTATCCATAGCTTGACTATGATATCGTGCTTTTCGGAGCCCCCAATGTGGTAACATTTTGTTTTGAGTATGTAATTTTTCCTTTAAATCACTTAGAGACAAAAGAGTAGGCTATTCTCTATCAGCTACATATAAAGAAGTTGGGGCATAATAAAGCCTACCCTTCAGGCATGTCAGGGGGCTGCCAAAGTCACCCAATCTTTTTTTTCGTATCTTGCCAATTTCTCGGAAAATTCGTCATTTTGGAGAACCATTGAGGCAAACAATGTTTCTGCCTTGCGGTAAAGCCCTTGTTTTTGTTTTGGAACCACATAAAGATGACAAAGTAGGATCTTCATTATCAGTTACATATAAAGATGTGGTAGCACACTGAAGCCTTCCCCCTTCATGGGCTGCCGAACTTTTCCAACTTTTATGTCTATTTTCATTACAATAATTGTAAAAAAAATACAGTGCTTGAGCCCCCATTCAGACAAAAGGGTATTTCTGCTATATAGTAAAGCTAGCTTTGATTTTGGAAACCACTTGGAAATAATAGAAGAGGTATTTTTTCTGTCAGCAACATGTAAAAAAGTGCTGGCACATCGACTGCTACCTTCTTCAGAGGCCAAGATTGGCAGATTTTCCCCATATTGGAAAAAATATGAAAAAGGGGTAGGTGACTTTCGGAACCCCCGAAGGGGATCGACTTTGCTGTGCAACCACTTATTAGCAGCAGATTGAAGAAAGTCTTCTCCTTTAATTTCACGTACATGTAGTTTCAAAACAATGAAACTGGCTTCACTTTATAGCAGAAACACTTTGTCTCAATGGGGACTCGAAAATAGCATATTTTCCCATAAATAGTTAAAATATGAAATAGGGAAGGTGATTTTGGTGACCCCCTAAGGGTGGTATGTTCCAATATGCCACCACCTCTTTATATGTAGCAGATAGAAGACACTCTACTCTTTCGTCGCTTTATAGTTTAAAAGCAATAAGAGTGGTTTTACTACATAGCAAAAACACCTTTTGCCTCCATGGGGGCTCGAAAATAGCATATTTTCCCATGAATTCGCAAATTACGTTAAAGGGGCGGGTAACTCCGGCAGTTCCCAGAGGGGGTAGGCTTTACTGTACCAGCACTTCTTTATATGTATCAGATAAAGAAAACCCTACTCTTTTATCCCTAAGTGGTTAAACAATAATAAAAGTGACTTTACTGCAAAGCAGAAACGTCTTTTCACTTCGATGAGACTCCAAGAATGTCGAATTTTCCAAGAAATTGGCAAAATACGAAATAAGGATGGGGGGATTCCAGCGGTCCCATAAAGAGGGGGGGGGGTAGGCTTAGCTGGGCCCTCATTTCTTTATAATGTAGCTAACAGAGAAAAATATACTGTTACAGAGGTTGCTTTTTGGTGTCATTTTATCGCAATATCGAGTAATAATGGTATTTGCCCTTTAACTAAGAAAATTAAGACATACTGCCATGAAGGGTTTCAGTATTCTATTATATCCCCTTTCGTGTCGAATGCTGATATTTTGAAATAGTGGTTGATGTTAATGATTGAACAGATAGATATCAATGCACATGCAAATTTTTTACCAAAATCATGCTCATTTCAGGATAATTTTTTTTTCAAAATATATTATCTGAGAACGAATTCAATCGATTTATACTATCCCAATCATATTGAAATGCGTATTGATTAAGATTGTCCAATTGTCAGACTCTGTTCAATGAAATATGAAAATAATTGATTTTCGTTTTAAAAAATGTCCAAGAGGGCCGCCAAAGATATCAATTTTGAACCCCGCTGGACACGATTTTGGGAAGGGAACATCAAGATTCATTAACTAGGCACTTTAGGCAAATACCTAAACGTTGAGTGAAAATATTTTGATGGTACACAGGAACCCCTTATCCGACTCGACTACAACGATGCAGGCATACATGGTATATAGGTTCGTTGTTGAAAACTAGGCTGAAAACGTAGCCTATAGACTGCCCAGTGGGCAATCAATCTTTGCTGAAATCATTGATTTATCAGCACAGACATGATGAAGATGAAAATATGTTGTTTGGAAGATTTAATATCATGCAAAATGCAGGAAACATCAGTAAAGTAGGCATATCATTCGCACACCTCAGCTATATGGTGAAAATGGGCCAAAAACGCACGATTTCTATGTGCGCACCATATTGAAAAGGGGGCTGAAATCAAAGTCTATAATGTCATTTTCAATTACTTTTATATATTTTCTTAAAGTAGAGATATAGAAGAAGAGAATGATATTATGCTTGAGAGGAAATATATCACATAAAGTACAATAAAAAAGAAAATAAATTTCTGAATCGATTTTCGACAATTTTTTATGCGAGAAATCTCCAAAACTAATGATATGCAAATTTCATTACGTAATTTGCATATGTAAACAATAATTTCTGTTCGTGAAATTTTGCATATCTCTTGTGCACTACTTGAACAATATAGTTTGGAAGTTTCATACAAAACAAGCATGAGTTGGCTGAGATATTCTCCCTTGACTTCATGCTATGTGTACAATGTCTGAAAAATGGTGAAATAGGACCATTTTGTAGTGACGTCATATATTACGTCATATAGTGAAGACCACGCATAGAACCCGGCAGCAATGCATTTTTGTAAACTTCAGGGTCCATGCTATCCAGCTATGGGGTCATTTGCTTGTCCGGCTTTCGGGTGAATAAACCTCCTGGGCTGCCGGACTATTAAGGATATATAGTATGGGGTTAAGGAAATAATCTACTGGCTCGCTTCAGGCTTGTTCGCTTCGCAAACCAGGATCAGAGATCCCACCATATGAGCCATTCAGAGTCTGCATTGCTAGATTTGCATTGGAGCCGTGACATGAATGAAACATTCAATGTAATTTAATCCTAATTCTTACTAGATAATGATACAAATGGATATAAGTACGTATTATAATCAAATACCAAGTTAGAAATATATAAAATAACTGATACACCAGGGACCTGGGAACGATTTTTTTTTCAGTGGGGGTGCTGAAATCTCTCTTCAAAGGGGGGGGGGAACACAATTGAGTTTTACACAATTATACACACACACAACTGTAAGGGCACCACAAACTTACACCCACCACCCCCCCATGAGGCTTAGCTTTCTTCTTATAAAAGAACATAGATATCTAATTAGATAACTCGAGCGCGAAGTGCGAGCTATTTTTCATGTATTTTGTCCTGAAAATTGAACATTTTGAGCAACATGTTTGTGGTCCTGAAGAAGATGCGTATGTAACAAATAATAACTGCGAACGCGATCACAGAGGCGTCGATCCTGGGGGGGGGGGGGGGGCAGGGGGGGGGCGATCGCCCCACCAATGATTTGGGGGGCAAACATATCGTTTTGCCCCCCCTCAATAATTCCGCATGTGCAAAAAATAAAATATGATTGGAATGTTACACAGAAATCAGCAAGCGAGATTGAGATACACAACTCATAAATTCTCTATTCAAAATCGTGCTCAAAATGTCCGCTTTTCAGATTGGAATATAAAAATTTTCAGCTCGCGCTTCGCGCTCGTATCATTTTTGTAGCAAAAATCCTTACTTTGAATGATTAAATATAGATGAATAGAATGTCCCGTTTTCATTTTTAAACCCCCAAAGAACTCCCGCTTCGATTTGCAGTAATCTTTTGTTGGTTCTTATTTTATTCATTTTGTTCTTTATTAAAAACGTCCATTTAACTCATTTTTTTCAGATCGAAATATCAAAATTTTCAGCTCGCGCTTCGCGCTCGCATCAATTCTGTAGCAAAAACCTTTTAAATAGATGAATAGAATTTCCCGTTTTCAGTTTTAAACCCAAAAAGATCTCCCGCTTCGATTTGCAATAATCTTTTTTTTGGATCTTATTTTATTTATCTTGTTCTTTATCAAAAACGTCCATTAAACTCAATTTTTTCAGATCGAAATATCAAAATTTTCAGCTCGCGCTTCGCGCTCGCATCTATTGTTTGTTTTTAGATACCTATCTTAATCATTAGTACAAAAAATGCTTACAATATCGCATTATCTGTGTAGTGAGATATGTATTCTCCTCATGAGTTACTACAAACAGTTCTAAACAGGCACCTTTTTCCTAGTAGGTCAGTATTATACAATATTTCAGCTCGCGCTTCGCGCTCGCATTAATTTGTTGATCAGATGTGTCTCTATCTCATGAGTCATATATATATATATATATATATATATATATATATATATATATATATATATATATATATATATATATATATATATATATATATATAAATATTTATATGTGTGTGTGTGTGTATATATATGTGTGTGAGGGTGCGTGTGTCTGGGTGTGCGTGTGTATGTGAGTTTGTTGTTTTTGCCTTTGGAAAGTTCATTCATGATTTTTGCCCCCCCCCCGTCTGAAAAATGGATCGACGCCCCTGCGCGATCACATTATTTTTATATACGCTCTGGTCTGATCGAAAGGAAAATTTTTGAAGGACTGTTTGCACTTACCCATTAAGACGATACATAATATATCAACAATCAAATAATGCAAGCACGAAGCGCGAGCTGAAAAATTTGACATTCCGACCTAAATACTGGACATTAAAGCACTTTTGTAACATGAACAGGATAGGTGTATAACTATACAATTGATGCGAGCGCGAAGCACGAGCGGAAACAAACTTGAGATTTCAGACAAAAAACCCGAGATAATTTAAACCACTTTTCTGATAATGAAGAGGATAGGTATATAACACCGTGTATATAACTATACAATTGATGCAAGCGCTAAGCTCGAGCGGAAATAAAATGAGATTTCAGACCTTAAAACTTGACATCTTAAACACTTTTCTAATCATGAACAGGATATGTATATAACTATGCAATATTGATGCGAGCGCAAAGCGCGAGCGGTAACAAAATTAAGATTTCAGACCTATAATCGGGACATTAGTAAATCAAGAAAATGATGGGTAATTGGATATATTCTTACATTAATAATGTGAGCGCGATTAAAAGAGAGAGAGTGGAAAAAAAGGAGAAGCCACTGACTGGAAAGGAAAAATTCTGGAATTGACGTAGCCCCCAATTAATTTGCCGCGCGCTTCGCGTAAAAATCGGATTAGGGCCTATACTCAATTGGCATTCCACATGAAGTATTCGATATTGATCTGAAAGCTATACAAGAGTCAATGGCGGATACTGGTAGGGGTGAATATGCCCCCCCTCCCCTGAGAGCCATTAAAAATATTATTTGGGGAATATGTCGTGCATTATCAATTAAGTAATGACCTTATGGGGGGGGGATTTGCTTGTAAAATATTTTCTGAACATTGAGCCTATTGTAATACGACTCCACCCTTTTCTTGACTTTAAGCATTATTAATTATTTTTTGAAAGAATATATCAGTCTTCAATTTAAAGCCTCTTTAAATAGGTGAATGGAACACCCCGTTATAGAATATGTAAGTATTTGTCAAAATATTGTTATTTTTTTCTGGGAGATGGTGTTGAGTCTACTAGCGGCCTTATTAATAGATGAACAGAAAAAAACCGTAAAATCAGTATTTAAAAAAAATATTATTATGAAATAAAGTATTTGTATATATAAAAATGTTGCTGTTTTCCGTTCGGAAATGGTGTCCTGTGAATGATGAGCCTGCTCGCCACTCAGAATATACCTTTTTTTTAATTTAAAGGTCAAGTCCACCCCCAGAAAAATGTTGATTTGAATCAATAGAGAAAAATCTAACAAGCATAATGCTGGAAACAGTTGTCAAAGCGTTGCTTATTTTTCTCAAAACGTGGATGATGAGCGATGATGTCCATCGCTCACTATTTCTTTTGTTTTAATTATACAATATTTCAATTTTTACAGAATTGACAATAATTAAAAATGTTATTGGACCATATAATGACAATGTTAATTTTGTTCAGAGAGGATTCTAAAACTCGATTTCACATGACACTGAAGGGGGAGAAAATCAGAATATTTCATGTAATGAAATACAAAAGAAATAGTGAGCGGGTGACGTCATCAGTCCCCTCATTTGCATACCGACCATCAGGATAACTGTTGTGTGAAATTAAGCAAAATTTTAAAATTTTTATAATGTTCTTATTTCACATCCGATTTTGATGAAAACTTAATTGATATATATGCTCGTTGGATTTTTCTCTTTTCATTTGAAATCAACTTTTTGTTGGGGTGGACTTCTGATTTTGCCAACTAAAGACCATTTTATGTCTACTTGCCCACTTGCCCTTTGAAATTGTAGGTCAACGGAACGCCATGTCAGGTTATCTTTTTTTACATTTTAAAAGTATTTTGTCAGACTATTGTTAACGTGGTTCTCTCTGTTTAATCTATTTCTTTATCTCCTGGGTCCGTCCGGCCAGGACCCCGCCCCCCTTAATGTTATTTCCACAATTCTTGGTAGCCAACAATACAGTGAAGTAGTAATGTAAGTTAGTGATACCATATTCCAGGGAAGATTGCTATCTCCACAAGGTTCTTATTACTTTCGGAGAATAGACTAGTATTAGATTACTGAGTTGTAAACAGCCATAATGGGAGGTCGGCGAGCAGCACTGCTTTTCCGGGAAGTTTGATGACGTCACCGTACTACGTCAAGGATCGAGGGAAGTAAATAAGTACTGCGCATGCTCACTCAGAGCGGAACAGCCTGCATGCCATCACTCGCCAGGCGCAGCAGCAGACGACGCGACGATTTCCAGGAATTGAAAGAAGACTCTTGCCACCAAACCGGTTTTAAAAGGTTGGCTGTGAGGTGAAAATTTCATTAGCCTTTAACTCTTCATACTACCTCGTCGTGATCAACATCAGGATCAACGATGGTTTGGTCAAATGTAGCTCTGTTACTGTTAGCTGTGTGCTTCAAATTATCGCTGTCTACTGTCGTGCAGTTTGGTAGACTTGAGCGTCAAAAACTGGAAGTTCTGCAACTTCAGCCTCAGGTTGAGGCTGTCAAAGTTGCAGAACTTCCAGTTCCAGAACAGGCAGAAGTCGAAAGGTGAGTTTCTATGAAGTTCATCGCATGCATGCCACAGGCCTACAGACCCGGAGCACGTACTCCGCTCGCGCTCGGGCGATGCCGCGATGAGGGTGCGGTGCACAGCATGTCCCCTCAAGGGGGGGGGGGGGCACTCAGTATATACTTAAATGCTTAGTGGTATGTGCTGCGGAGGGGACCCCATTTATTTTTACACTCGAATTTCCATTCCAAGGCATAGCATTTTTGTCTTATTGAGAAAAAGAACAAAGTCAAAGCCGCTCCAAAGCATAGTATTTTCTTCTTAATCTTATCGAGACAAAAGAAGAAAGAAATCTGCTCCAAATTAAGCTTCGCATATTTTTCGTTCCGCCATTCCGGTCGCATTGATCTGCTACAATGAGCGGCAATTTTGGTGAAAAGTGGTCGCAGAGTTCTGTCTGACCATCGCCTCTGGCTCTGCGCGATCGTACCCGGCGGAGGCTGCGCTAGATGCATCATGCACGCATGCCCGTTCCATAGGGATGCATACGCACATAATCACGTTCCAAGGACCCCCGTTTTCACAAACATTTGTAGTTTCAAGGACCCTCCTTTTTCCAATAAGCCCGCTCCGAGGCCCCTGTTTTTTGTCTCGCCCGCGGAACACCCCTACCACATTTTTGGTCGAGTGCCCCCCCCGGTCCCCCTGATCCAAATTTGAACACTACATGTATGTGTGCCAATTGTTGCAATCAGTAATGCCCATCCCCATTTTATACCCTTTTTTGTGAAAATGATCTTTTTATTTAGTTATTTTTCTTGTCAGATTTGGGAAAAGGGAGATTATGGATGATAATTGCTGCATTAATTTTGCAACTGCAAAAACTAAGTCTAAGACTCAAACTTTATAGTCATCATAACCTAAGGCTTGTTCATTGAATGAGTGTTCTAATAAAGAGTCGAAGACTCTATGTAAACTTTTGTACATCTTCTTAGTCAATTAGCCTAAGTTACAGTTAGATAGATTTTATTATGGTTAATATAGACAGAGGGTATATATGAAAGCTATGAAATTTTAAGGTTTTTTAATTTTTTTTTTTGGGGGGGATGTTATATGCAAGCAACCACCCTATTCCCTATAAATTACTTTTTTATGGAAATTATAAAAATGAACAATATATTTTCTCATAGAAGGGGTATGAAATGATATATTCAACACCATATGAAATCACTTTCAGTTTTTCTGAAAATTAAATATGAATTTCATGCATGTAAATGATGATGTATGATGGAGCTGCTCGTCTGTGAAATCTCAAGGTATAGTTATTCGTAGCTCTTATTTTTGGGAATTTAAATCAAACCTTCACTGGTATTCTAAATTTTTTTTGTTTTTATGTAATTCAACTTATGGTCACTGTCGAGAAAATTTTCAATTTTAAGTAAAATTATATGTCCTTTGTTTTGTTTTCATTCATTTCATATTTTCTCATGCAAACGTTGCATCAGGGGCTTAGTAATAACGTTTCCCGGGAAGGTCCACCTGAATTCAACAGAAAGAGTATGTTTCACTGCCGCAAATGTCACAGGAAGTATGGGTATCGAAGCGAAGTTTGTCTATGGGTTAGCAGTTGGACACATTAGTACCTGGACTGGCGCTGAAAGAGATGGATGTGTGAATATTTCTACACAGGTCAATCATGGATCTCTGCCTCGTGAAGTAAGTCAACACATTTAGATTTAAATTCTGTTATTCTATTGATTTAATTGTTTCACATGATTTTTTTTAGTTGTACTCGTTAGTGTTTATGTCGTCCACTAATCTTTGTCTCATGATATTAGCCCGGATTATGTGTCTTGAATCCATTTTTAGAATTGAATTGTAATCCTTACATGATGGGGTGTCCAAACTTCGCCCACTTTTCTAAAATATTCATCAGACTTAATTTTGTTCACAAAATATTCATAATCTATACAAAACCAATTCAAGAAATAGTTACCACATTGACGGCAAGATCGTAAACTATAAAATCCTGGACGAAAATGTAAAGTAGGTCAAGGGGTTTTGCCGGTATCGCGATCTCAAAATTCTATTCCGCTCGGCTAATGCGGGTTGTGCTGGAAAACCGTTCAGAAAAAGTGTGACCTAACTTCGTGCACCAAAGCTTTTTTGGAGATTTAAACAAAAACTCAAGCTCAAAAAGTGAAATATTTATATCAGATTGATGGCAAAATGTTATGGAATCGGTTAGTACCACATTTAACTCACATTTTTTGTTAGTTCTGCTTGCAAAATGGTGATACCGTGATGCTTATTGATATCTTCAAAACGAGCGCTAGCGATTACAAATTTGCCGATCTTTCGCCAATATTTTCATGAATACTGAACTCGTCCTAAGAAACTTTCACTGATGTGTAATTTTAGGTCGCTTTTCACGTTGATGATGTCAGATTTTAAGGATATTGGCTAGTTTTTTAGATAATGACCGTCCGCGAAGTATGGACATGCGCGAAGTTTGGACTCACTCCCATACATCATCAGGTCCTACCTGGTTAAATTGCAGTACTCAAATCAATAGTCAACATGGTAAAAGAAAAATGGTTAGCTCTATGTTAACTCATAGAGACCCAGTATTGAAGAAGAAGTTCACCCTAATGAAGAGTTTATTGTAAGAATAGCAGAAGAATAATAAAAGATGTTGATGAATAGCTTTCCCCGGATAGCGTGTTTGTATATCATGCAGTAGAAAATCAGTGAAATGTAATTTTCTCCCCAAAAATGGTTTTATTGTAGCTTCAGTATAACACCAGGCAGATTCCAACCTGCCCATGAAAGAAACAATTTTTTATTCATTTTATTCATCATGAATCATTAAAAAAATGAAATTTATGCATTTTTGTTTGGCAGCTGTATAAAGTAAAAAAAAACTTTGATGGGTTTTCCTCAAACCTTCACCAATTAAAAATGCATTAAAATTGTTGGTGATATGGAGTATCAAGCATTAGGGCACCAGGCCCCATCAGGATGTAGCTCCATGGAGGAATTCCAGTGGTGATGCAGAACTTAAAGATCAAGTCCACCCCAGAAAATTGTTGATTTGAATCGATAGAGAAAAATCAAACAAACATAACACTGCAAATTTCATCGAAATCGGATGTAAAAAGAAAGTTATGACATTTTTAAGTTATGACATTTTTAAGTTTCGCTTATTTTTCATAAAACAGTTAAATGCACAACTCGGGCCTACTCGAGAGTCGATGATGTCCATCACTCACTATTTCTTTTGTTTTTTATTGTTTGAATAATACAATATTTCAATTTTTACGAATTTGACAATAAGGACCAACTAAACTTAAACATAAACTGTTAAAATAATGGTAATTCCACATCTTCAGGGAGAAATAAAACTTTGTTTCACTTGACAAGGAGGAGAAAATTAGAATATTTCATATTTCATATCGTAAAATACTAAAGAAATAGTGAGTGGGTGACTTCATCAGTCTGCCAATTTGCATACCGTCCAGGATGTGCATATAACTGTTTCGTGAAATTAAGTGAAACTTTAAAATGTCATAACTTTCTTATTATACATCTGATTTTGATGAAGTTTTCAGTGTTTTGCTTGTTGGATTTTTCTCCTTTTTTCAAATCAACTTTTTGTTGGAGTGGACTTGCCCTTTAACTTTACTTCTCTTTATTGACTTTGTTTTCATTTATATTTGCAGTTGTTATCCAAAAGGAACTGTTGCTATGCTAGTGCCATGTTCGTCTGTAGAGAGTGTGTGCTCTCGATAAGACATCACTATTATTATTATTATTAAATTTTTTTTCCTGGTATTTTTACAGCAAACTCTGCTCAGGGAAACTTACCCTTTATCTTAAAGTTTATTATTTTTACTATTGTTATATTATCAACCTATGATAATTATTATCATTATTATTATTATCATCATATTGTTAGAATTATTATCATCATTATTATTATCATCATCGTTGTTGTTTCTCGGTCGCACCATCCAAATGATATGAGAACTAAATTGAGAAGAGAGTAACACTTGGTAAAGGAAACATTTTGTAAATTGTCTGATGATCATGAATCTTTTGTTGATTGTTGATGTGAAATACATGTAGATTAACCTCGGAAACTTTTCTCTAAGCATCTTGAATGTTAATATCATCTTAAACTGAAAATCATATCCAGTGTAGCATAATCCTGAGTCATCCAGAGAAGACCTAAGTGGAGTGATTGCATAGCTTCCAAATAAAAAAAAATGTTATTTTGAATTTAATACGGTTAGAATCGCCATCGTCCCCCAAGACAAGGGCAGATTGATTTGAAATGGTTTGTTGAAAGGACACCAGGTATTTTGACCTTGGAAAAAACCTACATCAGAAATGTTGCTGTTGTGCCTCTCAGGACCCAGACCTTTATCCAGTCAGATAAACCAATCTATCAACCAGGACAAAAAGGTTAGTTTTGGGGTCAAGTTCTAAGCTGAAAAGTCAAATGAAATATTGGATGTTGTTACGAGCTCTACAAAACTATGTTAGGGAGTTTGTTGAAATCGAGAATTGGTTACCAATTTTTTTATAAAGACAACTTTGCAGTGAATTATAGACTCTTTGTGTTTAGAAATAGCCTCATTAGCAAGATACATGTAGGTAACTAACTGATATGTGCTGATGTGCCTGATATGTGATGAAAGAAATTGAAATGGAAGATCTGTAATTCTGTATTATTGTGCAAGTGTAGGCCTACATGTAATGTAATTAATGCATTTTTATGTTCTCCAACAATATTACGGTTGTGTATTATGATTGTTCTTCAAACATATTTTGAAGTGATACCTGAATAATTTGAATGGATATGAAGCAGGTTAATTTATTGTTAACGAAAACTGTTCTTTTGATTTGTAGTGCATTTATCAGTGAATGTTCAAATGATTGGAAGTTTATTGGAGGACCCTTCTGTAAACATATCATGGTATCTCTTTACAGTTCTTTTCCGAGTGATGACTTTACTGTACCCCAGCTTGCTTCCTGATACTGAAAACGTAAGTAGAGAAAATATTTTTCAGAAATTTGAGACTGGTTTTGATCAGAATTTTAAAACAGATGCTTTTTTCCTCTTTGTTTGAGTAATCAATGAACACAGAATCATGTTTTATGACCAGGAAAAATTTGCATGTCTTTTTAAGGCGACATGTAGAAACAAGGCGAACATGGTTTAATTATAGCATACACACCAAATGGTGTAGTAATTGAACTAACAGCTGTGTTGATGATTTTTTTATATTGTTTAAATTGTTTTGTGTAGGTTTTCCAGTAGATAATTTTTTCTTTTTTTATGAGCAAATCAATGACCAGAATGATCACATTTTGTTTTCAAAATGACAGAGGAATGATATTTGGATTACGTCTCCCAGTGGGACAAGAATACAGCAGTGGAGAAATCAAATCAGTAGTGATGGCCTGCTTGATTTGACCTTTGAACTTGCTGAAGAACCTGAGCTTGGAGACTGGAGGATACATGTTGGAGTGTTTCATCCTCGCAGAGAAGAAATAACATCACAAGTCTTTAAAGTTCAAGAATATGGTGAGAAATCAATTAGACTTTTGATGTGTTCTAAAATGACAACCTGGGGGCCGTAACACAAAGCTTAGCAATGTTCGTAGAACATTTTTCCATTGATTACAATGTACAATCAATTGTGAAAATCAAACGTACGATCAATTGCTAACCATTGTGTTATGGGCTCCAGGACCATAAGTACAGTATTTGACCATGACACATATCAGATTTATAAGATAAGCCTATGAGGAATTATAATGCAGAATTTGACATTTGAAATATAATGATAATGAATATAAAATCAAATGGGGTCATGAAATAAAAGTAAAAAGCGAGAGAAAAAAATATCATAGAAGGTGGTTGCATGAAAAACATAAACATACTGGTTTTATCAAACTTGTAACTGATATCGATTTGGCATGGATCTTCATTATTCTATATGTTGAGAAAGAAAAACATTATATTTCATTGGTGTACTGTATATGTGATTATGTGTGTACATCATAAAGGGGTGTAGGCAAGAAACTCTTTTTTATTGTTGATGCTAGGGAACCAGTAGGGGAAGGCAGGATAAGTTGAGCTGTCACCCCCAGGCCGATAATAAAAGAGTCAGACATTGTTCTGGTGCTATATACTAATGACCCATTGCATAATCCCTAACCCCACCACATTTTTTCAACGTTTAAAAAAATATCAGAGGGGAAAATACAAATTTCAGTAAAATTTTTTACCTACATGCATCTTTGAAAATAATAAGGGCATAAAAATTATATTGTCAGTACAGGTCTGGATCCTCCTTCTTGTCATAGTCTTTTACGTAATGGATGCATAAGAATGTGAAAAATCACATTAAGTTCTTACTGGGGTAGGTTGAGCCAGCCAACATGGGGCAAGTTGAGCCATGATAATTCATAAAAAGCCATCGATATGCAGGCAGAAAAGACCAAATTCACAAGACAGGTGTTTTACTTTTACAGGATGTTAATGCTGATTCTTGTGACTCTTGTTCCTTACCTTTTGTACATGGCTTTTGTGGTTAAACTTACCCCAGAAGGTGGCTCAACTTACCCCATGGGTGAGCCATTTGACATCTTTTTTTTTCAAAGGTCACAGCGACTTTCAGTGTGGGGGTAGAATGTTATACTGCATGTAGGTCAAACAAATGTTGTCCAGGAATTAGATTTTAAGGCAAGGTACTTATTTCTACAAGATTATTAATCATATCAGTTCTAACATGCAAATAACAAAACAATTGCTCATCTTACCCCCCCCCCCCCCCTCCAGCTTGTCAGCGATCACCCTCTACCCGGTTGCGTGCAGCAGAGCTCTTCAACAGCTACCTACATGTACTACCATACTCAACAAATCATGAAATCTTGTATGACCTATCATAAACCATAATGACCAAGTGATAAAAGCACAGTTAGTGGTTTGTACTTTAGTTTTGATAATCTCCCAAAAGTGTCACTTTTCTATTTCACCCCACCCCCCCCAAAAAAAAACAACCTGCAGGGACCATTTATGTTCTTTTTCTTGGCAAGCAAATAATAAAGAAATGAAGTGAAAATAAGCGATCTTGGAAGGCGCTGGGGGCGAGGCCCGCTTAGTCTCCTTAGATCTGCACATGCTATGAGGTCTTCATGTATGTCTGAGAAGTCTTGCTATTTTAGATTTTTTATCTCTTTACCTATGTAGTGCTGCCAAAGTTTGATGTTTCAATTCGTCATCCATCCTTTATCTATGCTGGTACCACTGATCCGATCACCGTTACGATATGTGCAAAGTAAGTCTTATTCCATGAACTTAGAGTATTCAATTATCCAAGGCTGTGATACGACATTAGGTGGTTTCAAACTGCCTTGATCACAAGAATCCCCATTAAATTACGAGAACTTTTTAAGGCTGAAAAATACCCATTACTTATTCCTGCATTCACACCGCCCTGAAACATAACCTTCGGGATAAGTTCCTGAAGTTACGAGCATGCGCAGTATGATCTGATAAGCAGGCAAGGCGCGAGATTCAAAATCACTAGCCCAGCAGCCACCCACGGCGCCGTGCCCAACGACACGCTGGGTTAAACGTTCCCGTAATTTGCTTTCACATCGCCAAAATACCTGCGACCTTGGAAAAATCCCCGCGAAAGTTCTCGTAATTTCGCCAAGTACCTACTATTTAGTGGGTATTTTCTTTCGGGGATATCACGCGTAGTTTGCTTTCACATTACCAAAATACCTGGTATTTTCTGATCGGGGTAAATTTTCCGATCAGAGAATACCTGGAACTGACGAACTTCGAGGCGGTCTGAAACCACCTATTATCACAATTTATCATCCCCAGAGTATAATTGTTAAGAAATATCAACAAGTTCACAGTGCCACTTTTATTTGCTTTGACTGATTTATAAACATAGATGATCAGGAGGGGGGGGGGAATTGCTGAGAACTAACATAACCTAGGACTCTGGTGAGTTGATTAGGGGTTGTAAGGATTATGTTTTGGTATTATCATTTCATTTCAAGGCAGATTTCTTGTCTAGAACATATACCTTGCTTGTAATATATCGTGTGATATTGTGAGAGACAATGTATCATAGAGTCAATGATGACTCTTTTTATTAGTTTTATATCCAAATTTTTGTATATCATCATATCCTGCAACTCTTATCAGTAAAACACACTTTGTTTAATTCTTGTATCAGCTGCTGTCTATGTTTATTTTCTTGAGCAGTGTGACTTGAACTTAATAGCATCAAAAAGGAAGTTTGTGTACAAATATGTAATCTGTACATACAATATGAATCTGGGGTGTAATTAAGTGTTCAATTTGTTTTGGAAATGAACAGAAGTCAAGTGAAGCAGAATATCAGATTTCCGATCAGAAACGAAAGTGATTTTAAGTATTTCATTGCGTGGTTAATTCAAGCACAGTTCAAGCAATAAATTGACAATCCTTATAAACCTACTTCACTGTATTAAATTGAGTTTTGGCTGCTTTCAAATATCCACATAAGGAGTTAATTTCCTTCAACAAGAAATTTATCCACATTATGCTGCACTCAACCCAGGCTAGGTAATTAGGGACCAAGCAGGAATGTATTCCTTTGAATGCAGAGTACATAACATAGTGCTGCAAGCTAGATTCATGTCTGAATGAAGGCATTACTTATAGATCCATATGGCGTCCGTCCGTCAATTCCTCACAATGGTTTAAAGTTTACCAGCAAGACTCTAATAGTAATACATAGCTTGGATACTGCTTGTCCAACTGCAAGCAGACTTGGGTAGTAGTTTAAACCCAGTATTAGAGCTTTGTAGGTTAAAACTCTCAATATACCCTTGCATCTTTTAATGGAAAATTCATTCTTAAAAGATTTAATCACGGTTACCAGGCATTCGTTAATAAGCAGTGCATAACATACAAGTGGGCTACTGGTAATTAAATGCACGGTCACAAGGCACTATATTCAGTGGTGTGTATATATGTTAATCATTTCTGCAGATATCATGTACCCGGCAAGTGTTGTAATTCTTTTATTTTGATGTTATAGAATAAATTATATTGGCCATTGGGATTCAAAATGTCATGCCCATAAACATTTATCAACTATGGTAACACTAATGGACATTAAATTTGTTTCTAAACAGGTATACTTATGGTCAGCCTGTACGAGGTCACATATCTGCAGTTATTGCAGTATTTGATGAATTTAACAGACTTCCAGGGACAAGCAACTTTGATTTTGAAGAGGTGAGAAATCAAACTTACAATGAGTTTTGATAGGTTCAAATATAACTCAAATGTGATTTTCATAAAATTCCTCCATTCTTAACCACACAAATTTTGATAACTCCCAATATGATATTGATTTGAATATATCAGAACACTATGTATGATGGGACCCGGGTGTTTGACGTGACGCTGCTTTCTTTTATTTCAAATGATACCAATATTATAATAGGCTTGTAATGCTTACTGTGCTTTTTTTATGAGTGGTGGTCGCCAAGACTATGCACCCAACAACCCGAGTGAAGATTTATCATGAATTTCTTTTCAGTTAACAATGCTCCTTATATTATTATGAGTAAGTGTACCAAATATCTCATAAAAATTTGAAAGAAATATAGGATTTTCTTGGAAAAACCTTGGGCAGTCATTTTCAGATTGAAAAAAATGGTACCCCGTGTCTGCGCACCCATTCACTTTGCAAACAATTCAGGGATTTTGATGAGAAAGGCTGCATTTTTTTGAGGCAGTCACATGCAATGCCCAAAATTCATTATTTTTCAAGCATTTTTAGTCAGATTTTTTAATGAAGATCTATCTATGTATTATATGTAAAGTCTCTGTTTGTTGCATATCCTCTTTTACTAGAATTGTTCAGATATGTGTCTGCATAGACAAGGGGGACTGCGCAGACTCGGGGGAATTTGCCAAAATAAATCTTCTGTTTCTAGACCTCATAACACAATTGTTTAGTGGTTGATCATTCAGTTTACACAATGTGCATACTATATCCAGTGGAATTATTAACAAAATAAAAGATTGACTGAGAATGGGCCCTGAGATCTATAACTGAGCTTTGTATTATGATGCCTGGTGGGTTTTCATAGAGATGTTTGAAAAGTTATGAATGAATGATAAAATTCATTTTTAATTTATGAACAGCTTCATGAAACCTTGGTTGTTTCACAAAGAGGTGTGACTTTAGAGTCATGCTTTATCACCAACAACGCATAATCTGATA